>NC_041383.1:667418247-667472662 GCF_002162155.2 Triticum dicoccoides | reverse complement strand
GGACACGCGGTGAACGTCGACGAGAGGCTCCAACACGAGGGGACAGGGTGTAGCGTCAACACCGGCGCTTGCCCACGCTCGCGGACGAGCAGATGAGGCGGTTTGAGAAGGGGACAATCACACGCACGCACTGTGCCGTTTTGCCCACGACTGGACTGACTTGCTGCGGTGGCTCCGGTGTCAGCGAGCGCCAGGGAGGGGTCAAGGGTGATGGGTCGATGGTTGTGGCGCGATGCGGCAGTCGCGGAAAGCGCTAGAACGTGCACGCGCGAAATAGAGCGCAAGGCGCCAGCCAGAGTGCGTTGAGACGCATGCCAGGCAATGTGTCCACGCGCGGTCACCAGGTTGGCATGGTCAAAATGACGACCAGGAGCGGCCAAAGCTTGTCTACACTCTCGACCATGTAGTTTTTTAGTCTAGGGGAGGTGATGACTCATGCCCAGGTCGACCAGAAGTGACTCCACTTCGCTGACAAGTTTCTGGTCAGAAACTTGGTTGCCAAGTTTGGCCACCTTCTAGAAGGCCATTAGGGCCGATCTCCTGGGGTTTAGGGTTTCATAGGAGGGTGTTTAAGCTCAAGAAAGATCAAGGCAAAAATCTTAGGGAAAAATGCACTTGCTGTACAAAGTGCATTTCTGGTCCAGAAGTGAAAATATTTTCTACAGCAAAAATATTACAAAAAGTGATGCAATATTTTTGCATGGGAAGATGTGACATGGTCCTAAGAATATTTAGGAATTATCTCAGATTTTTTTGAGCAAGAAAAATTGAGGTTGCTTTGGAGCACAAAGTTCTGAAATGAACTTAAGAGAGGAAAATGAATGTTTTCCTTTTAGGAAAAATATTCATTTTATCATTTTGGGGATTTGTGGGAGGAATAATATAGATAGGTCACTTGGGTGAAAGCCAAGGGTATGCCCAAGTGACAAGTCCATTTGAATTGATCCAAAACTCCAAATCAAATCAGGGCAAAAACCACGATGAAAACCAAGTCCGGAAAGAGAGAGAGAGAAGGCAAGTCCGACAAAAAGAGGGAAGGGAAAATCCAGGCTGTCACAAACCTCCCCCACTTAGGATGAATCTCGTCCTCGAGATTCGGTTGCTTGGGAAAACCATTCAGGGTATGCAGTGCTTAAAAATTCCTCTCTTTCCCAGGTTGCTTCTTCTTCGGTGTGATGCTCCCACTGAACCTTGTAAAATCTTATCTCTTTGCTGCGAGTGACCCTTTCTGTCTGATCCAATATTCTGATTGGCTTTTTCTCATAAGTCGAATCCTTAGCCAATTCTATATCTGACATATCAGTCCTTTTCTCCAGTGGTGAGATGCATCTTCTTAACTGTGAGATGTGAAACACGTTGTGTACTTCAGACAATTCTGGTGGCAATTCCAATTGGTAGGCAACTGTTCCAACTCTGGCCATGACGGGGAATGGACCGATATATCTGGGTGACAATTTTCCTCGGGTCTGAAACCTCTTGACTCCTTTCATAGGGGTGACTTGGAGATATACGTGTTCTCCGGGTTCGAAGCTGATTCGACGATGTTTGGCATCATAGTAGCTCTTTTGTCGGGATTTGGCCAGTTGTAGTCTGTCTCGGATTTACTTAACTTTCTTATCGGCTTTGAGCATTAAATCAGTCCCGAAAATATGGCTATCTCTGGTTTGATACCAATTTAATGGGGTGCGGCATTTCCAGCCATACAGGGTTTCATAGGGTGACATCTTTAGGCTGGCCTGGAAACTGTTGTTGTAGGAAAACTCGGCGTAGGGCAGACGGTCTTCCCACTTGGCTCCTTGGTCCAATGTGCATGCCCGGAGCATATCTTCGAGTATTTGATTTACGCGTTCAGTCTGTCCATCTGTCTGAGGATGGTGTCGGTGTCAAAATCGGCGGATCTCGGGTAGGGGGTCCCGATCTGTGCGTCTAAGGCTGATGGTAACAGGAGGTAAGGGACACAATGTTTTACCCAGGTTCGGGCCCTCTCGATGGAGGTAAAACCCTACTTCCTGCTTGATTGATATTGATGATATGAGTAGTACAAGAGTTGGTCTACCCCGAGATCGTAGAGGCTAAACCCTAGAAGCTAGCCTATGATGATTATGATTCTGTCTCTAAGGACTAAACTCTCCGGTTTATATAGATACCGGAGAGGGCTAGGGTTTACATGGAGTCGGTTACAAGGAAGGAAATATAATATCCAGATCGCCAAGATTGTCTTCCATGCAAAGGAGAGTCCCATCCGGACACGGACGGAGTCTTGAGTCTTGTATCTTCACGCTCCAATAGTCCGGCCAAGGTATATAGTCCGGCTGTCCGGATACCCCCTAATCCAGGACTCCCTCAGTAGCCCCTGAACCAGGCTTCAATGACGATGAGTCCGGCATGCAGTTTTGTCTTCGGCATTGCAAGGCGGCTTCCATCTCCGAGTACTCCAAAGCAATTATCGAACACTTAAACCGTGTCCGGATCTGCAAGACGATCTTCACATACCACCGTAGAGAGAATGATATTTCACAAATATAATCTGCTGACAACTTTAGACAATGTGACATGACACTACGGTTGGGTCATTATTCGAACCGTTTTCCCACAACCAGCCATAACGCATATTGCAAGGCGGTTTCCTCATCACGTCTTGTCAAAGCAGAGATCATGTCCCCTTATCACAGGATTCCCATCAATACGGGTATGGGTAACCCAACCGTGCCATCAATCGTGGTGCTTGGGAAATAAGCGCCCCTCAACGGGCAAGTGGGGAGGCACACCGCTTTCGTCGCCCCTATAAAGGGATAAGGGTTCCCCATTTTCACCCACACCTTCTCCCTCCTTTGCTTATCCCTCCTTGCCTCCTCGAGCTCCAGCGCCCTAGTCCATGCCTTCTCCGCACAGCCAAACATGTCCGGAGCAGGAGACAAGTGGGTGACCTCCACCGTGAAGGAGGAGCATATTGTGAAGCTTCGGGCAACCGGATACTTGGCCGGAGACATCACGCACCGGCTACCGGACGAAGGGCAGATCATTCCAACTCCGGAACCCCACGAGAGGGTCGTGTTTCTCGCCCACCTCGTCCGTGGACTGGGATTTCCACTTCATCCCTTCCTCTGCGGGCTCATGTTCTACTACGGGCTAGATTTCCATGACCTAGCCCCAAATTTCGTCCTCAACATCTCGGTGTTTATCGTCTTGTGCGAGGCCTTCCTCCGCATCAAGCCTCACTTCGGCTTGTGGCTATGAATCTTCTGCGTGAAGCCAAAGATCGTGAGCGGCCAGCAAGCAAAGTGCGGAGGTGCCATGGTGGGCAAGATGCCCAACGTTACTTGGCTTGACGGCTCCTTCACGGAGACCGTGAAAGGGTGGCAATCGGGGTGGTTCTACATCACCGAGCCACGCGACATCAATTGGGCGGCGGCCCCCGAATTCTGACCTGGAATCCCCATGCGGCTCACCTCCTGGGAAAAGAAGGGCCTGGCCTGGGGCGAGCCTGCAGAGCTGACCGGACTTCAGAACTGCATCAAGAATATGAAGGACAAGAAAATCAAGCTTGTCAACATGGTTCAAGTCATGCTTGTCCGCTGAATTCTTCCGTGCCAAAGGCGGGCATTTAATCTGTGGGAGTTCGTCCCGGCCAAACACCAGACATTTCGAGAGCTCTACAGCATGACACATAAGGACACATGGAAGGCGTTGTACAAGGCCTCCGAAATACCTCCTCCCACATCCGAGGACCGTGGACTTCACGCCACGCGGCTCCCCCGTGCGGTGAGTTTTCTGACTATCACAGGATGTAGTCCTTCCCAGTGTACTCATGGGAGGATCTTAAGTCATTGTGTGTGTTTAATCAGGAGTATGTGGAGATGGCGGAGCAGATTGACTGTCCGGCTCCACTGCCAGAGGGTCCAGCAGATGCTCTCCATGCGGAGATGCTAGTCCCGGCGCCCTACAAGGTGCCGGAAAAGAAGGCCGAAAAGAAGGCCCCGGGGACCAGGAAGGGTCTCCGGCGTAAGGTCGTACCGGACGCCTCGTCCGAAGATGACGAGGCACACTCCTCCCCCGAAGGGGAGGGGGAAGAGGAAAGGACCGCCCCATCCGGAGAGGACGAGGGGCCTAAGAAGGCCGCCCAGGGGACCAGGAAGGGTCCCCGGTGCAAGGCCGTCATACCCTCGTCGTCCGAAGACGACGAGGCAGATTCCTCCCGCGGAGGCAGGGGAAAACACGAAGATGCTCCGCCTCCCCACGCTAGGGAGGAGAAGAAGAACAAAGCCGCCCCGGAGGGGGAGGCTAGGACACCCAAGAAGGGAAAGGCGTCCCTTCCGGATTACTCCACCACGGCCGCCTATAGCGAGGAGGAGTGGCTGCCCAGGGGGAAGCCCCTAGTGAGATCGTAAGTATCCGCACTCTGTTATACTTTAGTGCGACTTCGCTTCATAGTTTGTTATAATGCCGAACACATATGTGCAGTCCGGCCAGGGTCCATCCCAAGGTATCATCTTTGGATGGGTCCTTGAGTGATTCAGCGATGAACTCGCTCCCGACGGCCACTACTCCTCGGCCTGCGGATGACACGGAGGTGTTGTCCCAAAGGCTCCCAGAGCAGGGGGAGGTGACTCTGGAGACGCCCCAAGGTGAAATTCCAGACGCCGGGCACACGGGGTATAAGATCCCCACGGATTGTGCCGACGAAAGCCGCAGCAAGCCGGGCTCTCAGCCGGATACTGTGCCGGAACCTCCAATGGTTCCGGATTAGGGCAGGCGGCCCCTCGCTAGGGAGGGCGAGCCGTCCATGCCGACGACTTCCGTTACGCCAAAGGCGTCGGATAGTCTGCTGGAAGCGCTTCGCGGCGCTTCCATGGATGAAGAGCATCGTACTCTTATGAGTGCGGTGATTCAGAAGGTTCTGTCTGCCAAGAGTGGACTAACCGAAGCCTGCACCAGCCTCCTGGCAGGTTTTGAGGTAAGTAATCAAAAATGTGTGAAATTATCACCCGATAGGTAGTAGCCCCTGATACACTATTTGGTGTTTGGAACGAAAAGCCAAACGGAGGGTCGATTATAATCCGCAGGAGTCTAATAGTAGGTGTGCATGCAAATAAGCAGGCAGTGCTACTTGCCGCTGTTGCCCGCACGGCCGAGGTTGCCGGACTCAAACGGGACCTGGAGCAGGCACAGGCAGAGCTCGGCCTCACGAAGAGGCAGCTCGAAGAGAACAAAGGTTTGTGATACCCCGTTCGCATATCATAAAGAATAGACAAAATTGGTGATTCTAACGACAAAGCGTCGTGACTTTGAAATAGGGGCCACAACCGAAGTGGCATCCTTGAAGAAAGCGCTATCCGAGGCCAAAGACAAAGCGGCCCTGGAGCGCATTGAGCGCGAAAAGAAGAATGCTAGGGTGGGAGAGGTACAGCAAGAGCTCCAGGAGCTCGGCAAGAAGTTCGAGTCCTTGGAGCGTGACCTCAAGACGAAGGAGTCTGAGCTTGCGAAGGCCCTTGCGAGTATGAAAGATGCCAAGGCCGAAGCCGAAAAGGCCCAGCAGGAAATCCAGGCAGCCAAGAAGATAGCGGCGGGTAAGACATTCTTTATGCAAAGCAAGCATGTGGAGGAGGCGTTTCTTTTACTTACCCGAACTTGGAGCTCTCCAGGGGCATTCGCAGATCTGCCATGCAGGTATCAGATGCTGTGGAGTTCTACCGTGCCGAAGAGGGGAGCTCAATGGATAAGCTGTTCTGGTCCCAGTATGCTGGAGCCAAACACCCAATGCTTCTGAGTGACCAACTGAAGTAGTTGGTTGAACTCCACAGGGCAGTCGAAGTGGCTATGAAAGATTTCATAGTCCGGATGTGGCCTGGCGAGCCCCTGCCCGCTAGCTACTTCGGCGTGATAAAGCGGATGGTAAATGCCTATCCGCGGCTTGAAGTGATCAAGCGATCCGTTTGCATTGAGGGTGCCCGTCGGGCCTTTGCCCGTGCGAAGGTGCATTGGGGCAAGCTGGATGCGGAGAAGCTGGTGAAGGACGGACCGCCGGAGGGCAAGGCGCATCGCTGTCCCAAAAAATATTATGATGGCGTTATGAAGGGCGCTTGTCTCATGGCCGAAGAATGTACCAAGGACACGATCTTTGAATGAATGTACTTCTATCGTTTTTGTAATACAAAGACGAAGTTATTTGTGCTATATAGCGCTTTGTTTTGATTTAAAATATTACCTTTTGTGCGGCTGTTTATAAAATTCTGAAAGTAGGCCAGTCGTCGGCTTCCGCCCCCACGTAACCAGTATCGGGGTGTTTGTGGAAAACCCAAAACACTCTTTTATCCAAATTTTTGGTCCATAGAACAAGGCAATTAGACTATGCAGCTTTATAACTTTCACTTAGCCATAGAAGTCTACAATTTTAAATTTCGGCGAAGCCCCTAGAATTTGGAAAGCCGAATTGGGGCGCTATATACGCCTAAATCAGACGAGGCCGATTCCTCGCCTAAAGCGGAAAAGATCTTTGAGGATTTTAAGACCTCTCGAATAGCGACCAGATCTCGTCGTATCATGCCGGTCAGTTTTCGGCTTTCTCTACTGAGGTGCTCGTCTGGAAGAACCGGGACACAATCGCAGTAGTTCTCCCTACGCTACCTTAGCGGATATAACGAACGTAAGGTACCAAAACAAGGGAGCCGGGAAAACCCAACTATTGACCCAAGACATGATTCGGAGCTGATGCATATAATGCTACATGTTCGGGGTGCCGCACCGTTGAAAGTGTTCGGACTTGTCTTGCCGTATTGTGGGGCGCCATAAGAAGCCCCTAGCAAACCGAACGTACCAAGGTGTACGGATGCAATATTAAATAAACATTTATAGGGAATATGTGCAAATAGGAATAATAAGCTAACGCTATATATTATCTCCCATTGATGAATAATATGTTTAAGCGTATCTTTACAATGAATGCGTTTAAGAAGAAGTAAACAGGACTATTTAACATGTCCTATCCAAGGGCGGGTTGCATGTAGGTATATAAAACAGGTATAACGATTGTGAACAGATTCCACCTAGGTATTCCCTTTGTGCGCAAAGCCTGTTGCCTCCTTGATTTCCTCTCCTGTGTAAGTCTGACAATCCGGCTCTTCTGAAGAGGCTGCCCGAAAGCAGTGTCCTGAAAGATAAAAGGGGGGTTATTAAAGTATGTTGCGGTTATACCGCCCTGTTGACTGAGTCACTGTTGCGCCTCCGCCTATGCCCATGGTATTTTGAGTGCGTAATTGTGTACGCGCGGCACGAATGCTACTTTGATGGGGCTTGAGCGGAAGCCGGACTGCTAGTCGCGCTCTTGGCGTGCCTGGCGATCCTGTTGCGGGGTGCTCCGGACTCACTTTTCGGTGTTTGGGGTTGTTGTCACCGGATTGGTGGTTTGCCAGAGAAGGCTGCATTGTACTTCTACTGCGAGGGCTGAAGTATGCTCTTCTATACGGAGAGAGCGGTCCATGTTTCCGTTGACTGTTATGACCCCGCGAGGTCCTGACATCTTGAGCTTGAGGTGTGTATAGTGTGGTACAGCATTGAATGGAGCGAATGCGGTTCGTCCAAGCAGTGTGTGATAACCACTGTGGAAAGGGACGATATCGAAGATTAAATCCTCGCTTTGGAAGTTATCCGGAGATCCGAAGACCACTTCCAGTGTTATGGAGCCCGTGCAACGGGCCTCTACTCTTGGAATTACACCTTTGAAGGTGGTTTTGGTGGGCTTGATCCTCGAAGGGTCGATGCCCATTTCGCGCACTGTGTCCTGATAGAGCAGGTTCAGGCTACTGCCGCCATCCATAAGGACTCGTGTGAGGTGGAATCCGTCGATGATTGGGTCTAGGACCAATGCGGCTGAACCGCCATGACGAATGCTGGTAGGGTGATCCCTACGATCGAAAGTGATCGGACAGGCTGACCATGGGTTGAATTTTGGGGCGACTGGCTCCATCGCATAGACGTCCCGTAGTGCTCGCTTCCGTTCTCGTTTGGGAATGTGGGTGGCGTAGATCATATTGACCGTTTTCACCTGGGGAGGAAATTTCTTCTGTCCCCCCGTGTTCGAACGCCGGGGCTCCTCTTCATTGTCGCTGCGCAGCCCCTTGTCCTTGTTTTCGGCGTTTATTTTTCCGGCCTGTTTGAACACCCAGCAGTCTCTATTAGTGTGGTTTGCTGGCTTATCCGGGGTGCCATGAATCTGGCACGAGCGGTCAAGTATGCGGTCCAGACTGGACGGTCCTTGATTGTTTCTTTTAAACGGCTTTTTCCGCTGACCGGATTTTGATCCACTGAATCCGGTGTTTACTGCCGTGTCTTCAGTGTTATCGCCGTTTGAGGGAGTCCTAGATTAGGGGGTGTCCGGATGGCCGGACTATGACCTTTGGACGGACTCCCGGACTATGAAGATACAAGATTGAAGACTTCGTCCCGGGTCCGGATAGGACATTCCTTGGCGTGGAAGGCAAGCTTGGCGATACGATATGTAGATCTCCTCCCATTGTAACCGACTCTGTGTAACCCTAGCCCTCTCTGGTGTCGATATAAACCGGAGAGTTTTAGTCCGTAGGACGAACAACAATCATACCATAGGCTAGCTTCTAGGGTTTAGCCTCTCTGATCTCGTGGTAGATCAACTCTTGTACTACCCATATCATCAATATTAATCAAGCAGGAGTAGGGTTTTACCTCCATCGAGAGGGACCGAACCTGGGTAAAAACATCATGTCCCTTGTCTCCTATTACCATCCGCCTAGACGCACAGTTCAGGACCCCCTACCCGAGATCTGCCGGTTTTGAAACTGACATTGGTGCTTTCATTGAGAGTTCCTCTGTGTCGTCACCTTTAGGCCCGATGGCTTCTTCGATCATCAACCACGACGCGGTCCAGGGCGAGACTTTTCTCCCCGGACAAATCTTCGTATTCGGAGGCTTTGCATTGCGGGCCAATTCACTTGGCCATCTGGAGCAGATCGAAAGCTACGCCCCTGGCCATCAGGTCAGATTTGGAAGTTTGAACTACACGGCTGACATCCGCGGAGACTTGATCTTCAACGGATTCGAGCCACTGCCAAGCGCACCGCACTGTCACGATGGGCATGATCTAGATCTGCCGCCGGATAGCGCCCAGAGTGCCGCTCAGGTGTCCGCTCCGACCCTTAGCTCGGAGCCGACTGCGCTGATCGAGGATGGGCGGCTGGATGCCGCCTCGGGGGCTACAATCTCTACGACGATCGAGCTGAAAACCAATCTTTCCCTTCACGGAGATCGAGACTCCAAGGTGTCGGACTCCGTTCCGGACTCCGAATCTTCCGCACCTCTCCTGATCGAACCCTGGTCTCCGGTCATGGATTTCACCGCTGCGGACATCTTTCAACACTCTCCCTTTGGCGACATCCTGAATTCACTAAAGTCTCTCTCTTTATCAGGAAAGCCCTGGCCGGACTACGATCAGCAGGGTTGGGATGCGGACGACGAAGAAATTCGAAGCCCACCCACCACCCACTTCGTAGCCACTGTTGACGATTTAACCGACATGCTCGACTTCGACTCCGAAGACATCGACGGTATGGACGCCGATGAAGAAGACGAACAAGAACCAGCGCCTATAGGGCACTGGACAACCACCTCATCCCACGATGTATACATGGTGGACACACCTAAAAGAAACAACGACGAGGATCTAAAAGGCGCAACGAGGGATCGTTCCCTCGAAAAGCAATCAAAGCAGCGACGGAAACGCCACGCCAAACCGCGCCTCGACAGAGACCCAGCCATAGAGCAGGACGAACCGGCGGACGATGAACATGACGTCGAGCAACCGTCCGAACAGGGCTACTTGGATAAACAAACCGAACATCCCGTCCCCGACAAAGATAATAGTCCGGACGACCTCACGCCAGACAAGTTGCTGGAGAAGAAGAACCTCCACCAAAGGCTCGTGGCCACTGCGCGTAGCCTGCAAAAGCAGAAGCAGAAGCTCAAAATAGCGGAAGATGCACTTAGAATCAGATGGGGCAAAGTACTCAACACCGCACGCAAGTACGGCGACAGTCAACACACAAAGAGCTACCCGAAATGAAAATTACTACCGGAATTTGATGAGGAGGCCTTAGAGCCCCCACAGTCAAAAAACAAGGAAGCCACCGTGTCAGATAGACGACCCCATGACTGACATCGAGAGGCAAAGGGCGTCGCACTCAATCCGGCACGTGATCCGCACAAGGATTCACATCAAAAGGACGGCCCAACTAGATCTATCTACGGGCCAAGAAATCAAGCTCTAGTAAGCAATGCAATGCAACAAATATCCGAACATCGCGGCACACCCAAATACAGGGGCGCCGCACATCCCCTTTGTATCACCGACGAGGTGCTGGACCATGAATTTCCAGCGGGATTCAAGCCCGTAAACATAGAGGCATACGACGAAATAACAGATCCTGGAGTCTGGATTGAGGATTATACCCTCCACATACACATCGCTAGAGGAGATGACCTCCACGCTATAAAATACTTACCCCTCAAGCTCAAAGGGCCAGCCCGGCATTGGCTCAAAAGCCTTCCCGAAAACACCATAGGAAGTTGGGAAGATCTCGAGGATGCTTTTCGGGCAAATTTTCACGGGACCTATGTCCGACGTCCGGATGCAGACGATCTAAGTCATATAACTCAACAACCCGGAGAGTCAGCCCGGAAACTCTGGAACATATTTCTTACTAAAAAGAATCAGATAGTCGACTTTCCGGACGCCGAAGCCCTAGCAGCTTTCAAACATAGCGTTCGAGACAAATGGCTCGCCAGACACCTCGGCCAAGAAAAGCCAAGAACAATGGACGCATTAACAAGCCTCATGACCTGCTTTTGCGCAGGAGAGGCTAGCTAGTTGGCAAGAAACAGCACCAGCGACCCAAGTACATCTGAAATCAGAGATGGAAACAGGAAACTGCGTCGTAGCAAGGAACGGTGACGGATCAAGGATAACAGCCCGATGAGCACGGCAGTCAACGCCGGATTCAAAAGCCCTCGGCAAAATCAGAAAAAACCGCCCCCTAAAGATAATAGGGACGAGCTATCTAACCTCAACAAAATCTTGGACAAAATATGACAAATCCACAGTACTCCCGGGAGGCCTGCAAACAACACCCACAGAGATTGTTGGGTATTCAAGCAATCCGGCTAACTCAATGCCGAACACAAGGGGCTCGACATACCAAGCGAGGATGACGACGAACCCCACAAGCAAAGCACCGGAGAACAAAAGAAGTTCCCGCAAGAAGTCAAAACAGTAAATTCACTTCATGTGACAAAAGGGAAAAACAGAGTGGCACCTGTGGAGATACGTGCCATACGGCCTGTCCCAGAGGAGTCGCACCACTGGTTGTTACAACCAATCACCTTCGATCATCAGGATTACTCTAGAGGTATCCGGAACGCAGGCTGGACGACCTTGGTCTTAGATCCTATAATTGACGGACTCCACTTTACACAAGTCCTAATGGACGGCGGCAGTGATCTAAACCTGCTATATTAGGACACAATCCGCAAAATGGGGATAAACCCAGCAATAATTCGCCATGGCAACCCTTCATTTCAAGGGGTCACGCCAGGCCCAGATACCCATTGTATGGGTTCCATCTCGTTAGAAGTTATGTTCGGCTCCCCCGACAACTTCCGAAGAGAAAAGCTAACCTTCCACATCTCCCCATTCATAAGTAGCTATCAAGCACTACTGGGACGCGAAGCTTTCGCCCGCTTTAACGCAATACCTCATTATGCATCCCTTATACTCAAAATGCCCGATCCACGGGGCATCATCTCATTAAAGGGAAATATCGAGTGTCCCTCGAGCGCGGACGAGGGTGCGGCTGCCTTGGCAGCCGCACACTAAACCAGCTTTACTAGTTAGAGCACCTAAACAGGTCGTTGAAGACCCCGGGCATGGCTCGACGAGTCCGGCGTAAACATACAAAGGCTTAATAGCCGCATACCCCTGTACAAGGGGCTCCGCGCGTTTACGCCAAGAGACAATAAAGCTCAATTTTATCCGTTTTTGTATTATACTTTGTTTATTTCAACATAGATTTCTCGCACGATTGTTTTCAACTAAGTTCCTCTCTTTTATAGACGAACACCATGCTACACCCGTCCAGGATATGGCACAATGGAGACACACGCGCAGACATGAAGTAGGGACATGTTTCAAGGATTCTTTTCAAATTAAGACCCTGCGTAAACCTTTTTTACTATCTCTTGTTGATAACATCCCCCGGTTTTTTGCTATAACCGAGGAGGAGGCTGGCGTCTTGGCATGTGGCCACGCCAGAATTTTGCATGTACCTAGACACCAGGGGCTTCTTACCAAGGGCTTTTGTTGAGCCCGTTTTCATAAAGACTGAATACCTTAGGGAGTGTTCGGTGTCGCGAGTTTGGCCTTATATGCATCAGCTCCGAATCATGTCTTTGGTCAAATGTTGGGTTTGCCTGGCTCCTGTGTTTTGCTACCTTACGTTCCGCTCTATCGGCTAAGGCGGCACCAGGAGAACTACTGCGATTGTGCCCCGGTTCGGCCAGGCGATCACCTTAGTAGAGAAATCCGAAAACTGACTGTCATGATATAGCGAGAGACTGGTCAACCACTCGATGACTTGCCGGAATCTTTAGGATTCCTCTACATTAATGAAGGGCTGTTTCCCGGTCAGGCACACACGCGCTCCGAATTCGGGCGAGCTCGGTGCCCCTAGGGGCTATTCAGTAGCCCCACTGTCAAACTCCTATGGCTAAGTGAAAGTGATAAAGCATTATAGTCTGGTTGCCTAGTTTGCTGCGCTATCACCTCCTTTATAGGACCAAGACGTTGGATCAAGAGTGAAAATGCGCCTTCTACGAACACCCCCGCATTATATGCGTGGGGGCTGAAGCCAACGACTGCCATCTTTCAGGTTATATACACATATGCATTAAAGGCCGCACAGGAGGTATTCTAATTCTTGAAAGCACAAGTATAAAAAGCTTATATATTCCATCAAAACATTGTTTTACAATAGTACATGTTATTCGAACATAACATCCTTCGAGCACTGCGTCTCTATTAAACGAGCGCCCTGTAGAACTTCCTCAAAATAGTGCTCGGCAGGTACTCGGCTTTCGTCCAAATCCTGGGATGCGACAGCACTGGCCTTCATCTCCGCCCAGTATGTCTTGACACGGGCAAGAGCCATCTGTGCACCCTCTATGCATGCTGACCTCTTCATTGCATCAATATGAGGCACCGCACCAAGAAACTGCTGCGCCAAGCTAAAATAACTCTTCGGCTCGGGCCCTTTCAGCCACAGGTGACTCACGACATGCTTCATGGTGAGTCCGGATAACCTGTTCAGCTCCGCCCATTCGGCCAAACGATCGGATACCGAAAGTGGACGCTCTGGGTTGTGGAACTGCGACCAAAAAAGTTCTTCCAATTCGTGGTCACTTAGACCCCGGAAGTATTCGGTCGCGTCCGCGACACTCGCCGCCAAATCCAGATAAGTGTTTGCCGCACTCCTTTTCCAGTCCAACGGAGCATACATAGGATCCCCGAACTTCATCTGTAGCATATAGGGATTTCCAGTCGTGACATCTCCGGCCTGACGTAGCTCCTCCTTCATAGCTCTCATCGCAGAGCGGGTGTCCTTGGCCTCAGTAGTGACCTTTTCTAGGTCCTTCTGTGCCACCCTATCTTCTTTTTCAAGAAGCTTACAACGGTCGGCAGCATCCTTCAATTTTATAGCCATCTCGGCCATTTCTTTCTTGCTCTGGCAGTGAGCAGCCTGTTCGGATTTTAGCTCTTCAGCCGCCCTTAAGGCAGCCGCATCGCTTTTCCTGGCTTGCTCCTTGGCTCGGGCAAGTTCCCCCGAAGGTTCTCCATGGCAGCGGCACCATCTGCATTAAGCACACATGTTATAAGGTATGAGCGCCAAGCTCCTCTTACCAGATGTCTTCGGAGACATTACATACCTTGTGCCTCGTCCAGCCGCTCATTTACAAGCGCAATGTCGGCATCTGCCACGTCAAGTTGCCGCTTTAGCTCGGCAAATTCATCAGTCCGGCTAGCCACCAAACACCTCACCACCTACATAGGAAAGGCGACATATTATACCTTGGATTATGATCCTCTGTGCGCCGTCATTTTTTAACAACACACAGAGTCTCAGGGGCTACTATCTATATAGGGCACATTTCATATATGCGGCTCTGTCAAAAGGTACGTCATTTCGCGTACCTCAAAACCTGTCAGTAAACTCCTGGCGGCCTTGTACAATTCGCTTTACGCGGATGAAATCCTTCTAATCACCATGTTCATCAACACACGATGTTCTTCTGAGATAGACGCTCGCCCGAGCAGATCTTTCAGCTCCTCCGACCGTGCACCGGAAGGTGCCGGACTAGTCCAAAGACCTTTTTTGAGGTCCAGATTTGGAGAAACCCTCCGAGATGACACCTCGGGCTCGCCCGCCTCGCAAGACGGTACAGCTGGGGGAGGCGTTTCGCTCTCCATCATCTTCGGACGAAGATCCCCTGAAGATGAGCTCTGCTGAGAAGGGTTGAGATCCGAACTGCACAATAAAATTTTGGTTATCTTCCTCAGAAATAAAACAGGGATGTCACTCATTTTAAATCCTCTCTCTCTCTTTACTTACGGCTCGGTGGAGAGCCGATCCCCTTGGGGGCACAATGCGTCCGGGGCACTTTCCGGCGCCGGACCGTCCGATGAAGATTTCTTCCCCCGCTTTGAGGCCACCGCCTCCGGGTCTTCAGAGGCGGTCCATTTCTTTCCCTGGTTAGGGGAATTCTCGATTCCTCCATTCCTGACAGCCTCCTTTGCGGAGGCAGTAGCTTCTTGGTTCCCCTCTTCGCCTTCTTCCAAAGGCGCAATCTCCAACATCCTGGTCAACACGGGATCCTGTGTAGTCTCAGGGAGGGGGGTCGGACACCTGATAAGCTTTGCTTTCACTATCCACTCCTGTTCAAAGGATAGCTCTTTTAAAAGGGCAATTTTATGATAAACATACGGGTAGCGTGTCCGGGTACAGGGCTACTTACTTGAGTGTCTAGGCGATTGCAGCTCAGACCGGCGTCCTCGGACGAGTCCGGACACATTACCTGTGATCCAAAGAACAATTTATACATCTCCATGGGCGTTGTGCCCATAAAATGTTGGAGGACTCGTGGTCCCTCCGGATTAAATTCCCACAGGCGGAAGGGCGACGTTTGTAGGGCAGTGTGCGGCGAATCAGCATAACCCGCGCCACTACGGCCAAATTGATATCTCTCTCTAGGAGATCTCGAATGCGGCCCTGTAGCAGGGGCACGTCCTTGGACGACCCCCAGTTAAGCCCTTTATTGACCCATGACGCTAGCCGTGGTGGGGGACCCGAGCGAAAAGCAGGTGGTGCTGCCCATGTGGTGCCCCTGGGAGCTGTGATATAAAACCACTCTCGTTGCCATAAGCCGAACTCCTCTTGGAAAGAGCCCTCGGGCAACGAAGCGTCGGCAATCTTGCTTATAAAAGCACCTCCGCACTATGCGTGCTGCCCCTCGATTATCTTCGGTTCTACCTTGAAGGTCTTAAGCCACAATCCGAAGTGTGGAGTAGTATGGAGGAAGGCCTCACACACGACAATGAACGATGAGATTTGGAGGATGGACTCCGGAGCTAAGTCGTAAAATTCCAGCCCATAATAAAACATAAGCCCCCTCACGAAGGGATCGATCGGGAAGCCGAGCCCCCGAAGGAAGTGAGATATGAACAACACACTCTCACCGGGTTGGGAGTGGGGATAGCCTGCCCTGGAGCAGGCAGCCTATGCGAGATTTCGCCGGTTAGATACCTGGCATCCCTCAGCTTTCGCACGTCTTCTTCTGTAGTGGAGGAAGGCATCCACCGGCCTTGGAGGTCGGAGCCGAAAATAGTCGAAGGTCCGAAGCGCCTGAATCTGGAGCTTTGGGTGTTGGAACTCGAGGCGAGAGGCAGATTTGATGGGATTGAAAGAAAGGAGTCGAGCCTTGGTCCCTTTATAAAAGGGTTTGAATACCAAGAGCCCTCCCCGTGACCGTATGGGATTCACTTTCAATTAAGAAGTCAGACCCATGGCACGGTTGGGTTACCCACGCCCGTATTGTGAGAATCCCGGAATAAGAGGACATGATCTCTGCTTTGACAAAGATGTGCCAAGGAAACCGCCTCGCTAAACATGCTGAGGTGGGACAGTAAAACGATTCAAATAAAGGCTTGACTGTGGCATGATGTCATGCTACGGAATATGTCAGCAGATTAGATTTGTGTGAATATTATTCTCTCTACGGTGGTATGTGGAAACTATTTTTCAGAGCCGAACACTATCCTTGTGTTCAACATCTTCTATGAAGTATTCGGAGGAGGAACCCGTCTTGCAATGCCGAAGACAATTTGCACGCCGGACTCGTCGTCATTGAAGCTTGGTTCAGGGGCTACTAAGGGAGTCCTGGATTAGGTGGTGTCCGGATGGCCGGACTATGACCTTTGGCCGGACTCCCGGACTATGAAGATACAAGATTGAAGACTTCGTCCCGTGTCCGGATAGGACTTTCCTTGGCGTGGAAGGAAAGCTTGGCGATACAATATGTAGATCTCCTCCCATTGTAACCGACTCTGTGTAACCCTAGCCCTCTCCGGTGTCTATATAAACCGGAGAGTTTTAGTCCGTAGGACGAACAACAATAATACCATAGGCTAGCTTCTAGGGTTTAGCCTCTCTGATCTCGTGGTAGATCAACTCTTGTACTACCCATATCATCAATATTAATCAAGCAGGAGTAGGGTTTTACCTCCATCGAGAGGGCCCGAACCTGGGTAAAAACATCGTGTCCCTTGTCTCCTGTTACCATCCGCCTAGACGCACAGTTCGGGACCCCCTACCCGAGATCCGCCGGTTTTGACACCGACACCATTGTTTCGTTGCTTATGTCTATTGCACCGTGGCTTCCCGTTATTGTCGCGGACATCCGAGGTGCCGGAATGTGGCGTGGTGCTACTGCGAGCCAACCAGTTGTCCTCTCCCATGCAAAAGCGGGTCATGAGTGTTGTGAGGGCCGCCATGGACTTGGGTTTTTCCTGGCCGAGGTGTCGGGCAAGCCACTCGTCATGGATATTATGCTTAAAGGCCGCCAGGGCTTCGGCGTCCAGATAGTCGACTATTTGGTTCTTTTTAGTTAGGAACCGAGTCCAAAATTTCCTGGCTGACTCTCTGGGTTGTTGGGTAATGTGGCTCAAGTCATCGGCGTCCGATGGTCGCATGTATGTGCCCTGGAAGTTGTCGAGGAACGCGTCTTCCAGGTTTTCCCAACTGCCAATGGAATTTGCCGGCAGGCTGTTTAGCCAGTGCCGGGCAGGTCCTTTGAGCTTAAGGGGAAGATGTTTGATGGCGTGTAGATCGTCTCCGCGTGCCATGTGAATGTGGAGAAGGAAATCTTCGATCCATACTACGGGGTCTGTTGTGCCATCATATGATTTGATGTTTACGGGTTTGAACCCTTCTGGGAATTCATGATCCATCACTTCGTTAGTGAAGCAGAGGGGGTGGGTGGCGCCTCTATGCCGGGCTATGTGGCTACGTAGTTCGAATGATTCTGGTTGGCTGTATTCGGCCCGGCCGGACTTGTTGATAGTGTATCCGGCGTGACGATCATCATCACGTGTTGGGGCGCGCCCCCGCGATCCGTAGATCGATCTGGCTATCCTGCCTTATTTTCTAGTATATCTTGCAGGTCCTGCCTATTGCCCCGGGCCGTAGTGTATTGGCGTGGGGGTGCGGGCTGGTATTCGGGCTGATATGCCGTCTTATCCCAGCCACGAGGTGGCCGGTCAGCCGTATGGCGCTCGAGTCCGTATTCCTCAGGTGCCAGGACTTCAGTCCATCTGTCTGTGAGCAGGTTTTGATCAGCTTGGAGCTGCTGCTGCTTCTTTTTTAGGGTCCTCGCAGTGGCCATAAGCCGGCGCTTGAAGCGCTCCTGCTCCACGGGGTCCTCAGGCACGCTAACTCATCGTCGCCGAGGCTAATCTCGTCTTCAGAGGGG
Source organism: Triticum dicoccoides (assembly GCF_002162155.2). NCBI lineage: Eukaryota > Viridiplantae > Streptophyta > Magnoliopsida > Poales > Poaceae > Triticum > Triticum dicoccoides. The sequence goes on along the minus strand of NC_041383.1, from coordinate 667,454,560 downwards.
GGCATGTAGTTGTCCTCCTCCGGATAACCGTCTGTCGCCAATTCGTCTGGGCTGACCTGCCCGTCTTCCTGCTCGGCCTGCTCGAAGGCAGGCTGATCGGGGTTGTATTCATCTTCGGCACCGTCCGGATTGTTTTCGTCTCTTTTGCAGGTATTGCTGTGGCGGGGCTTGGAGTGGCGCCGATGACGCCCATGCTTTGCTTTCTTCCCTGAGGGGTTATCCTCCATTGCCTCATTGCCATCGGTTTCCTTTGGAGTGTCCACCATATATATATCATATGAGGAGGTGGTTGTCCACCACCCCATGGGAGGTGGTTCCTGTTCTTCTCCTACATCGTCGTCTATATCGTCGATGTCTTCAGAGTCGAAGTCAAGCATGTCAGTTAAATCATTGATTGTGGCGATGAAGTGGGTGGTGGGTGGGCAACGAATTCCTTCGTCGCCTGCTTCCCACTCGAGCCGGACATAGTTCGGCAAAGAGTCTCCTGACAAAGAGAGGGATTTTAACGAGTTCAGCATGTCGCCAAAGGGCGAGTGCTGGAAGATATCCGTAGCGGTGAACTCCATTACCGGAGCCCAACCAGATTCGGCGGGCTCGGGAGTGCGCGGACTGGAACCTACAGCCGGATACGAGTCCGGGGTCCGGTGTCACAGGCTTCCTTGGGGGTGAAGTCTGTGTTTGGCTCTACCGCCGATGGGTGTGCGGCCTCCGGGGCGGGGTCCATCCACCCAACCTTGGGCGACGCAATTTGCTCTGGATTTAGGTCTGGGGCTCCTGCAGGGGCGATATCCCGAGCATTGTCCAACAGCAGGTCTAAGCCGTGCTCGTCGTGACTGTCTGGCGCTTGTGGTGCAGGTCCGAACCCGTTGAAGATCAAGTCTCCACGGATATTGGCCGTGTAGTTCAAGTTTCCGAACCTAACCTGGTGGCCAGGGGCGTAGCTATCGATCTGCTCCAGATGGCCAAACGAATTGGCCCGCAGTGTGAAGCCGCCGAACACGAAGATCTGTCCGGGGAGAAAAGTCTCACCCTGGACCGTGTTGTTGATGATTGAAGGAGCCATCAAGCCTTGCAGCAACGACACAGAGGAACTCTCAATGAAAGCACCAATGTCGGTGTCAAAACCGGTGGATCTCGGGTAGGGGGTCCCGATCTGTGCGTCTAAGGCTGATGGTAACAGGAGGTAAGGGACACGATGTTTTACCCAGGTTCGGGCCATCTCGATGGAGGTAAAACCCTACTTCCTGCTTGATTGATATTCATGATATGAGTAGTACAAGAGTTTATACACCACGAGATCGTAGAGGCTAAACCCTAGAAGCTAGCCTATGTGATCATGATTGTGTCTCTAAGGACTAAACTCTCCAATTTATATAGATACCGGAGAGGGCTAGGGTTTACATGGAGTCGGTTACAAGGAAGGAAATATAATATTCGGATCACCAAGCTTGTCTTCCATGCAAAGGAGAGTCCCATCCGGACACGGGACGGAGTCTTGAGTCTTCTATCTTCACGCTCCAATAGTCCGGCCAAGGTATATAGTCCGGCTGTCCGGATACCCCCTAATCCAGGACTCCCTCAGATGGTAAGCCGTGCAGTCTTCAGAGCGGTCCCTAGGGCTTGATGAAGTCGGGACCAAAATGCGGATGTGAATAGACATCCCTTGTCGGAGGTGATAGTCTTGGGCACTCCATGCAGACTGATGATTCTTGATACATACAGTTGTGCAAGTTTATTTGCACGGTATGTGGTGCGGATAGGTAGGAAGTGTGCCACCTTGGTTAGAGTGTCCACTATGATCCATATCGCGTCGTTTCCTCGATGAGACCTTGGTAATCTGGTGATGAAATCCATGCAAATTTTGTCCCATTTCCATTGGGATACTTGTAGAGGCTGGAGGAGTTCGGCGGGTTTTTGGTGTTCCGCCTTTACCTTATTGCAGATATCGCAGCAGGCCACAGAATACGTGATGTCTTTCTTCATTCCATCCCACCAAAATATCTGACGAAGATCCTCATACATCTTGGTACCACCGGGATGAATTGAGTATGGTGCTTCATGTGCTTCCACCAATATTTTCTTCTTCAAACTGTCTTGGTTGGGTACGCAAAGTCTTCCTCGGAACCTTAGGGAACCTTGCTGATCCATAGTGTAATCAGGTGCTTGCCCTTGGTGCAACTTCTGAATATATGCCCGTAACACCTTATCATCCGCTTGTGCTCTGCGGATTTGTTCTTAGAGAGTAGGGACAACTTCCAATATATTAGTAAGACGGGTGTCGGTGATTACCAGATTAAGCTGCATGATTTCTTCATAGAGCTCTGGAGGCAAGGAATCCATTAGGGCATTGAGGTTGGCAGGTTTGCGGCTGAGGGCGTCAGCCACCACATTAGCTTTGCCCGGGTGATAATTTATTCCGAGGTCATAGTCCTTAACCAACTCGAGCTATCTTCGCTGTCGAAGGTTCAAGTTGGGCTGAGTGAATATATACTTGAGACTTTTATTATCGGTGAATATCTGACACTTCTTTCCAATCAGATAATGTCTCCAGATCTTTAAAGCCTACACCACTGCGGCCAATTACAAATCATGGGTAGGACAATTTCCTTCATGTTGTCGCAGTTGGCGAGATGCATAGGCCACCACTTTGCCATCTTGTGTGAGTACGCACCCCTGTCCTTTTCTAGAGGCGTCGCAGTAAACATTGAAACTGCGTTAGATATCTAGAAGAGTTAATACAGGTGCCGATGTCAGTCAGGTTTTTAACTCATTGAAGCTCCGTTCGCAGTCTTCAGTCCATACAAACTTCTTGTCCTTCTCGAGGAGCTCAGTCATTGGCTTGGCGATCTTAGAAAATCTTTCGATAAAACGGCGATAATATCTGACCAGTCCAAGGAAACTCCAGATTTCTGAGACGATGGTGGGTGCGGACCAATCAAGTACATCTTTTACCTTGCTTGGGTCCACCGAGATTCCTTCTACGGAAAGGATATGTCCGAGGAATCCCACTTGCTGGAGCCAAAACTCACATTTGCCGAATTTGGCATACAATTGATGATCGCGAAGCTGTTGCAAAACTGCACAAAGATGCTCCTTATGTTCGTCCTTGATTTTGGAATAAATGAGGATGTCATCAATGAACACCACCACAAATTTGTCCAAGAAGTCCATAAACACCTTGTTCATCATATGCATAAAGAATGCAGGAGCGTTGGTGAGGCCGAAGGACATAACAGTGTATTCGTAAAGACCGTACTGAGTGGTGAACATGGTCTTAGGAATCTCTTCCTTCTTAATCTTGAGTTGATGATATCCTTTCCTCAAATCAATCTTTGAGAATACTTTGGCCCCGCTGAGTTAATCAAACAGATCGTCAATCCTCGGTAGTGGATACTTGTTTTTAATGGTGACGCCATTTAGCTGTTGGTAGTCTACACACATTCATAGACTGCCATCCTTTTTGTCCACGAAGATTGCTGGTGATCCCCATGGTGAAGAGCTGGGACGAATGTATCCTTTTTGCAGCATGTCATCTAGTTGTTTCTTCAATTCCACCAATTCTGAGGAGGGCATCCAATAATACTTCTTATGTATCGGGATGGTTCCAGGCACCAGGTCAATAGCAAACTCCAATTCTCGGTCTGGTGGCATGTCGGGTAATTGTTCAGGAAATACATCTGGATACTCGCTGACCACTGGGATTAATTCCACCTCTTCTGCCACGGCTGTGAAAACCATATCCTTCGAGGGGATGGGATTGCAGGCATAAAAACTTGTGGTGCGACCTTCCATATTTTTTAGGGTAACTTCTCTGGTCGCAGAACTGATGAAGACTTGGTATTGGGTTAACCAATTCATGCCCAGAATGACATCCAATTTGTTGGAATCAATGATTACCAACAATGTTGGAAACTTGACGCCCTTGATGTTAATCTCCAAATTTCGGCAGACGAGATTGCTTCTGAGTATGGATCCCGGGGATTGTACCAGCATGTGCTTTCCCAAAATCGAGCAAGAAAAATTGTTTTGGGAAGAAAAACTCCGCCAAATAAAAGAGTGGGAAGCCCCAGAGTCAAATAAAATTACGGCGGGTATGTCATTAACAGGAAACATGCCAATGACGACTCCCGGGTCCTCTTGGGCTTCGTCTGCGGAGATGTGATGAACTTGCCCTTGAATTACATCGGGGGAGGAATACTGCTCCATGTAGTTAACTTGCGGCTGAAATGGAGCGACGTGCTTGGTGTTCTTGGGACACTGTCAGGCGTAGTGTCCGGTTTGACCACAGCTGAAGCACGAGTTGTTGCGCTGGCAATCGTCGCGCACCGGGTTGGTCACGACATTCTTGACTTGTGTAGTAGTCTTGTTGACGTTCTGCTGCCAATTGGGCTTGTACTCCACCTGAGTATGTTGCCATGTACGAGCCTTTTGCACTGGTTGCATATCCTTCTTGGGCTCGAATTTGCGCTTGTGGTCATTAGGAGCTGGCTTGTTGTCGTGCAGGAGCTTGTGTTCCCTCTCGGCGATTACAGCCTTGGTCACCAGAGTCAGGAAGTCCGGGAAATCAAACATACTGAGAGGCCTCCAAGAAATCGGTCGATCTTCCGCTCTTCGGTGGCCACATCGTGGAGAGAGTAGCGGGCCAGGTGGTTGAATTTATTCAAATACTCGGCGACAGTCATGCTGCCTTGAGTGAGGGCAAGAAATTCGCGTTTCTTGTTCTTCATGACTCCGGTGGGAATATGATATTTGCGGAAGGGATCCTTGAATTTTGTCCAAGTAATTTCCTTGTCGGCCGGCCATATTGCTTTGGCATTATCCCACCATATAGCGGCAGCTCCTTCGAGATAATGCATTGCGAAGGGAACCTTGTCTCCGTCGTCTGTGCGAGCAATTTCCAGTTTTCTTTCAATAGTCCTTAGCCAGTCATCGCCGTCCAAAGGATCAGTAGCATGGCTGAAACTGGGGGGCTTGGTTCGCTGAAAATCTGATAGCTTGGAATGATGGCCATTCTGGTTTCCATTCCGCCCAACCATAACTTGTACACTTTTCAGTATTTCTAGTAGATCGTTGCTCCTTCTTTCTTGAAACATTCGCAGGATTTGCTCAGTGGAAGGCGGTTGTGGCAGTGGAGGCGGAGGTGGCTGGTATGGTTCAGGGGAATGTCCTGCCTGTCTTGCGGAACAACGGACAGGGACATCCTCACCAGCTTGACTGCTGCTACCTCCATGCGGCATCCTATTTTTCATTTTTCCCAATACATAGCAACCATGATGAGAAAATTCCAAAATGGGGGAAAACCAATGACAAATCCTGGAAGAAAGCAACGAATAAAACCAAGTCGAAAATAAATCCAACATAATTACACATAGTCCCAACATGAAAATAAACATCGCAATGGGTCTACTACCCTCGTAGATGAAACTACGCATCATGAAAAATGCGATTACAGCCATACATCATGCTCATTACTACCACGATACTCTAACGATCTACTGCTCGGATGGTGCTGTTGCAGGATCGTCTCTTGAGCCGGACCCAGATCCTGAACTGATAGTAGAGACCTCTGGGGGAAGAGAGGTGCGCTGGCGCTGCCTTGAGGGCTCTCCCTCAAGGGCAGGCGGGGATGGGATCTAAGCATAGGAGCGGCAGGAGTAGCGACAAGAGAAGACCATGCAGCAGGAGCGCTGCGAGGGTTCATCATCAAAGGGTTAACGGTACCCTACAAGGTCATCATAGGAACGAAGGTGGGAAGAGAAGAAGTGTATATGACAGCAGGAAGAGGGTTCCTTATATGAGTAGCAGCGAGAGCAGCGCGAGCGCTTGAGAGCTCCCGAGCCAACTCGTAGTTAAGGAGATAGCTAGCGGTGATGTAGCGTGCAAAGTGGCTAGTGGGACGATCGCATGGCGGGTTAATCAAAGGAAAGCGGATATGCCCATTCTCGTGTAGAGATGGGTAAAAGAAAAGTCCAGGGTGGGTGTGCATGCGAACCTCATTGTAGCGCAAGTCTACAAGAGCCTCGATAGCAGCAAACTGAACCGCCTGAGATGGCATAGAAGCAAGACCACCCTTAGACGAACGTGTGTAAGCGCCAGATGGGGAAATGTGGTGTAGAGTGACCTCAACATAATACGCATACACTGCACCGGCTAGCTGCTCGTGATACAGCCGATACTCTGGATCAGCACCCTCTGGATAGAGTCGTCACCACACGTTCTGAAGCAGGTGCGGCGATGTGCACGGAGCTGGCTTAGGATGGTACAAGATCGGTAGTCTTGTGCCATCTACACTCACAAACCATACGGTTAGTAATAACAAGAATAAGTCATGCATGCAATGCAACAACCAATTCCTATGGCTACCGTCACTCAAACGAAACTATCTACCGCTTTACTAACATAATACCGGTCTAGCGTGTCCTACAATCAGCGCGGCTCTGATACCAAGCGTTGTGGCACCCCGGCTCGGAGCAACCGGTTTACCCTGCATTGCCAGCCCAGAGATCTAGTCTTCTGGCAATACACAACAACATGGTACAGAAATAACCGCTTTATTGATACTAGCGTGGTACAAAGGTCTGATATTACATCGAAAGTCGAGGCCAAGCGGCACACACGATGCTGCTGGACAGTATGTACATTATTTAATGAACATGGCTAGGGCCTCGATCACACGAAACAACGCGGCAGCAGAAGAACGATGTAGCTGAACTCCATGGCACAGGGACACCGATGTGGACACGGCCTAGACACAAGATGCGCTCCGATGTGAATCAACTTGCCTGAAAGCTGGCATGACACGCCAAGTCAGTATACTGAATGTACTTGCAAGCTCACAACAAACATAAGCACGATGACAGACAATATCATGATAATTAATCAGGTTAAATTAATGCAAGAAAATACTACAAATGCAAAGCTATGCAAAGCAACCAAACACCGCACCGAGTCACACGGACTCGCTTACTAGACGGTTACCTCGTAACCAATCGGTGACCACACCAGGGTCACACCTGAAACTAATCACTCATGAACACATCGAGTGTTCAGGGTTCACCACGAAACAATGCATCACAACAATTACTAGTTTGCATGATTAATTATAAAAGTTAATCCATGGTGTGACATACTCCCGAGTCTTGTGTCATGCCCAAAATGCGACCCTATCCTAAAGGAACTCGAAGGTCCCACCAAGGATAGAAGCGCATGTTGAAGACGCTTTTGCAAGGTGGATATCATTACATCAAACCATTACATAAAAGTTGGGGATACATACAAGAGGCAAACAATGCCACATGAATACAACAACACGATACATAAGAGCATCATCCGGCTACTGATGAAAGACAAATAGAAACTTAAACGACATCCACCCTGCTAGCCCAGGCTGCCGACCTGGAACCTATCCCCTGATTGAAGAAGAAGCAGAAGAAGAACTCCAAAACAAGTAACATCGCTCTCGCGTCATGATCATCGCAAAAACAGAACCTGCAACTGTTGTTGTAGTAATCTGTGAGCCACAAGGACTCAACAATCCCATTACCATGGGTATCAAGACTAGCAAAGCTTAAAGGGAAGGGAAGGGGGGTAAAGTGGTGAGGTTGCAGGAGCGACTAAGCATGATATGGTGTCTAATATACGCGAATAAGAGCGAGAAGAGAAGCAACGGAACGGTCATGAAGCTAGCAATGATCAAGAGGTGATCCTGAACTCCTACTTACGTCAAACATAACCCAAAACCGTGTTCACTTCCCAGTCTCCGCCGAAAAGAGACCATCACGGCTACACACGCGGTTGATGCATTTTAATTTGAATCTGGTGTCAAGTTATCTACAACCGAACATTAACAAATTCCCATCTGTCACATAACCGTGGGTACGGCTTTCGAAATTTTATACCCTGCAGGGGTGTCCCAACTTAGACCATGATAAGCTCTCGCGATCAACGAAGGATATACCTTCTCCCAGGAAGACCCGATCAGACTCGGAATCCCGTTTTACAAAGACATTTCGACAATGGTAAAACAAGACCAGCAAAGCCGCCCGATGTACTGACAATCCCGATAGGAGCTGCACATATCTCGTTCTCAGGGCAACACTGGATAGGTCAGCCTACGAGTAAAACCAGCCCTCGAGTTGCCACGAGGTGGCCCCGCAGTCTGCCTGGTTCAGGCCAGCACTTAGAGAAGCACTGGCCCGGGGGGCTAAAATAAAGATGACCCTCGAGAGAGCGACTCCCAAGGGAAAAGTAGGTGGTGGTGAGGCAAATGGTAAAACCAAGGTCGGGCCTTCCTGGAGGAGTTTTATTCAAAGCAAACTGTCAAGGGGGTCCCATAAATCACCCAACCGCGTAAGGAACGCAAAATCCGGGAACATAACACCGGTATGACGGAAACTAGGGCGGCAAGAGTGGAACAAAATACCAGGCATAAGGTCGAGCCTTCCACCCTTTACCAAGTATATAGATGCATTAATTAAATAAGAGATATTGTGATATCCCAACATAATCCTGTCCACCATGGAGCAATCTTCAACTTCACCTGCAACTAACAATGCTATAAGAGGGGCTGAGCAAAGCGGTAACATAGTCAAGCAACGTTTTGCTAGGAAGGGTGCAAAAGGTTAGAGGCTGACATGGCAATTTGGGAGGCTTGAAGAGCAAGTGATAGGTAGCGCAGCAAAGTGATAGAACGAAGCAACTAGCATAGCAATGATAGTAGTGAGATCCAGGGTAGCGGTCATCTTGCCTAAAATCCCGCTAGGAGGAAGAACGATTCCATGAAGAAGACGAACGGATGAAGCCGAACCAAGCGTAGATGAACGAATCCTCACAGTCGCAACGAAAACGGGAACTATCGAGAAAAAGCACACAACATGGTAAACACACCACACATAGACAAGATATGATGCACAATAAGCATGATGCATGACAAAGCTACATGAAGCTACTCATGGCAAGAGATTATGCATACAAGAGCAACACATCAAAGCAAGTTTAAATGAGGCTGGAAAGAACATATAACAATTCTGGTAAGTCCTCATATGCAAATTTAAAAATTGGTCCAGATCTGAATAAACCTTATGTTCAAGTTGTTAAATAGCAATTGAAGATGCACCAAGATGATCTACACGAGATTCTAGTCAAGTTACATATAAATTTCATTTAATTCGGAGCTACGGCCTAGAAGATATGAGGAAAACAAGTCAAACATGGCATTGATGCAAAATGAATACAAACATCAAGAAAACACACTCAAAACAAGGATCCAACATGATAATAGGAAACTACATGCAAAATCAAGCAAGTTTCATATAGAGCACACTCAAAACGGAGCAACGGTTCAGCACATACACTATACAAGTTTAAAGGACATGTTGTCCAAAACAGCAACTAGGCATCTTGCAAGCATCAAAACAATATGCTACAGCACCTCAACATAAGAATAAAAGGCACGGGCATGAAGTACAGGTAAAGCATAACAAAACATGAACAATGAGCTATCTCCATAAATCACTAGAACATGCTCACAAACACATGGCAAGATTGCACATAATAACAGTTTCAGACTTTGCAGAAATAACATCAGGTTGCAATGTTTAGAGCTATCAAAGAACATGCTACAGGAACATATCTTAGAAACTTAATGCATGGCATGATACTACTAAATTCATAGAACAAAAGTACTTTACTGACCATGAGCCAAAAACGATCAGAAGATATGATGGCACCCGTGCAAACATGGCAAATGATATGACAGATTCAAACATGGCAGGAAGAACGATAAGTAGGCATGTTGGTGAGCTTGTACCACTCACCACAGAGCAATACATGGCATGACAAGGTGACCAACAGTAATAATACATGTTTAGAAAGCTAAGAATGGCAAGATCAAGTTCATAGGATGCTTGGATCACCAATAAAACACATGGCAAACCTGAACTTAATGTTAATAGGCTGACAGCAACATTATTTAGCAATTTGAGAGCAAGATATGAACAATCTACGGCAAGCTATAAAGTCAACCAGGGGCATGGATGGATATATCATGACATGTATAACAAAACATCCTTAGTGAACATCTCCATATTATGCATAGAATGACTTGTAGCAGCAGGTTTACATAGCATCATAAAATAACAGATTCAGCCTAGCAAAACAGTAACAACAAGTACCCTACTTCACAAGCTTGATGCACTCACTACAAGACTCACAAAAATACATGGATTACACTGCTGTAAAGATGGCATGATGTAGTTCAAAACTCATGTAGGACTCATGCTCATAGGATGCACACACGAAATGCAACGAAAACGACAAATCACCAAGTTTTGTAAACAGACAGCAGTTAACATCATATAGCACTCTTGCAACGATTATTAGGGCATAAAGATGATCTCAAACAAGCATGGCACAATGGAACAAAATGAAGAGTATCTTACAACGAACATTCCGATATATCATGTGCATGAAACAGGGCAGCACACGTGGAGTTATGGCATGATGAACAGTGCATGAAAATAACAGCAGATCCGGGGACTTGGTCGAAAACTACCTCGAGGAAAATGTCAACGCGGGACAGGCTCGACCCGGGACAGAGGGATCCGGGCGCGGGGGCGACGTTTGGAAGGAGGGCCTGGTGGATCTGGTCCACCTTTTCCAGATCCACCGGAGAGGGAACTCCGGTGAACCTCCGGCGAGGGCGCAGAAGCCGAGGCGAGGCAGGGACGGGCGGCGGCAGAAGTCGAGCGGCCGCGGCGTGGGGAGGAGCCCGCAGGGCGGCGCGACTGGACGGCGAAGGGAGGCGTGGGAGTCGGGGACAAGGCGGGGCAGTACGATGAGGGGCCAGCCGGTGGTGGAGGGCAAGGCGGCCGGCGGCGGAAGGCCCACGGGTGCGGGACGACGCGCGCGGGCCTGGGCGTGCCGCGCCTGGGCCCAGCGGGCCGCGGCGGCGGGAGGCGACGCGAGGACAGGTGGCGGCTCCGGATTGGGCAGGGGCGGTGGCGGACATGTCCGGGCGGCGGGTGCACGTGTCCCTCGGTGGGAGGAGGAAGAAGCTAGGGTTTTGTCATGGAATTGTCACATTAGATGTCCTTGTGAAAGGACTTAGTTGTGGAGCCATCGCAACTAGGAAGCTTGAAGGGGTTAATCGGGACAAAGGACACGAGAGGGTTTATACTAGTTCGGCCCCTTACGGTGAAGGTAAGGCCTACATTTAGTTGGGTTGGTATTGATGTTTCGATGACCAGGGAGCGAGATACGCTATGCCTGGCTATCGATTAGTTGTTTCTTGCCCTAAGCCGCCAGTGGATCGTCCCCCTATATACACGGGTCGACGCCCTGCGGCTTACAGAGTCCTGGCCGGCTCATAAACAATGTCCGGCTCGGTGACTAGTTAAGTCTACCTTATGATACAAATAATATTATTACAGCGGGTTACTACAACGGGCCTTAAGTCGCCTGCGGGCCTTAAGCTCTCTATCAACCGCCATCTTCATACTTTGTCTGGGGCTTCCCTCTGGTGAGTCCTTGCATAACCCGGCCCCTCCTGGGCGGCTTACACAAGTAGTTATATCCCCAACATTAGGCCCTAGATTGACTTGAACCGGTTCATGTCAATCTTAAAATACCTTATGAACCGCCCTGCAGTCTTTTATCTTGCGCGAAGGATTTTAACCCGCCGTGACGTCATCATCTAACTCCGGGTTAAATCTCTGTGACGTCATCTTCATTAAAGCTTTATTTTTTATAACGTCACATCTTCAATGGATCTTTGTCTTTACTGACCATCCCGAGAATCGAGGCGCGAGAGCCGCTGGATAATGAATGTTATCTCCTCGCTTTTTGTGCCCGCCCAGTCAGTCTTCCCTTATAAATAGAGCGACCTAGGTCTTCCCCAGTCGTCTCCTTCCTCTTGCCTCCTCCCGTGCTCTGTCGTTGCCACCGTCGACCCCCTCGTTGTCATTGACTTAGGCCGCTGCATCGACCTGACTCCGACCAGAGATCAACAGTGAACCTCCGCGGAGCATCCGCATCTGTGAGCTCTTCTCATTTCCTTTCCCAGATCCGCGTTAGGTTCTTGCCGAGTTCGTCGGTGTTCATCAAACCTTCTCTAGTTCCTTCCTCCAACGCCCTGTTTAGACCGTAAAAACTACATAGAACTGCTGTGGTGCTTACTTAAATTGATCTCGCGCAGGAATAGATCTCATTTCCCTTGCGTAGAACCCCTTTTCGAGTATATGAGCTTCTCTACTTTATTTTTAGGTCTAGGAAAATTTCTTTCCGCGGCAATATTTTGATCCAGAGTAATAACTGTCCTCTGTGAAACTTGTCTTCATCACCCGGAAAACCTCCTCTGGTAAATGTCCTGAAATACAACTGTCGAGGTATCCGGCTTAAATAGATGATACAGAACCTTGACTGCTCCTCATGACCCAGAAAAATTTGGAATTGCACTTGATACTTGTAGCGGCTTAAATATTGTTGCACACTCATCCTTATATCATTAGGCCCCTCACTAAGCCGCCACTTTAATCAAGATTTTCCTCCCGGGTTCAAATTGAACCGGACAATTGCTGTGATGGCTCCTAAGGCTACCAAGGCCCCTGTAACTTGCAATTGGGTTCCATCCATAGTGACCAATAGCAAACTAGATGAGTTTGTAAAGTCTGGGCATCTGCCAAAAAAAGGACGTCATATCGTACCGTGCCCCTGATCCGTCTGAAGAAAAGCCTCACCCCAAAGCAGGGGAAGTAATAATTTTTACGGATCATATGAGCCGTGGATTTGCTCCTCCCGGCTCAAAATTCTTCAGAGAGGTTTTAAATTTCTTTGACCTTAGACCTCAAGACATCGGACCCAATTCCGTGTCAAATATTTGCAATTTTCAAGTCTTCTGCGAGGTGTACCTGGGAGAGGAGCCAAGTCTGCTTTTGTTCATGGAACTTTTTTATATGAACCGGCAAAATGAACGTGCCAACGGGCCCAGCCTTGAGCTTGGCGGCATCTCAATCCAGCGACGGAGAGACTGTCTTTTCCCTTATGCTGAGCTACCGAGTCACCCCAAATCTTGGAACCAGACATGGTTCTACTGTCAAGACACTTCTCCGGCTAATGAAAAGCCTCTGCCCGGCTTTCCCGCCCTGCGCCTTGAATCTAATCATCCGCTACCAGACAAGCTGACAACCCTTGAACGCGTGCCTCTTAACTCCACCATCAAGAAGATTAAAGCTCTATTGGGAAAAATTTTAAACGGCATCGATCTGGTCCGGGTCTGGGTCACTTGGCGTATAATTCCATTAAGCCGCCGTCTGGCTTAATGTATACTTATACTGGAGAAAAGACTGATCCGCAACGCCATAGCCCTGATGACTTACCAGATGACGTGGTGGATGCTACAACCCAGTCACTGCTGAAGGAGGGCACTGTGACGAGCAACGCCTTCGGTTTACTTCCATTTTGCAAGAATAACCCGGCCCCTGCGGTAAGTTATCAATCATAACAAATTATTACGGATATATGATTCCTTTCTTGATACTCATAATTCTTTAACTTTTTCCACAGGCTGGTGATGACTTTTGGAAAGCCAAATATGACCATGAAGCTGCCAAACAAGCCAGGACGACCAAGAAAGCTGAAAGGAAAGCCGCCAAAGTAGGAACCTCGAAGAAAAATAAACCCAGCGCCTCCGACTTACTCAGATTGGAGGATAGCTCTTCGGATGAGGAAGAGGTAATCTTTAAATTTTCTTAAGTCCCTTGTTATCACCTGTCTGACATTTTATCCTTTCAGGAGGATACGGGGAACAGTCGAGCAGCTAATGAAGAGGTAACTATAATCTCCTCCGACTCTGAGCCTTTGCCAAAGCGAAAGACCCGAAGGGTGACCCGGAAAGTAAGATTTTCACATGCACTTGCTTATCAAGATCCTCAATTTATTTTGAAGCAACAATAGCTTGAGAACCGGAGGTAGACCCGGAACAACAAGGATGCAGAACTCTCCTCCGGCTTACCTGATGTAACCAGGAAACGTCGGACTGAGGTTATCTCCGATTTACGCTCTGTCTTACCTTTAGAAGGCTTAATTCGTCAACCTCTCAATTCATCGGACTCCAATTATCAGGATACCTCTCCTTCTTCTGGTGAATCCATGCAGTCAAATATGCCGACTTTCAAAACTACTCCCGGGTAATGTAAACTTATGCACTTTTTACCTTACCCGTGCTTGCGTATTCATCCTTCTGCTTTTGTTAACAATATGCAAGTGAAGCCCAGCAAACGGGCAAAGAAGAATAAGCCGTCCGAAGAACCAGTCATGGCTGAACTGGTGATTAATGCGTCTGCTCCAGACAGTGCTACCCATTAGCCGCCACCTGACCCGGCTTCTAATATTCCAGTGCCAACCTCTGATCCACCTACCAAAGACATTCTCCACACAAGTGACCCGGAGACTCCTAGCCCGGTGAAGAGAAATGACCCGGAAGTTGAGATTGTGAAGTCCCAGTTTGTTGAACCAGGGCGTCCTACAGTTCTTGCCAAATGTACCGCCAAAGAAGAATTTGCTCAACGCCAAAAAGCCAAGCAGGACATTACGGATTATACTCACCTAAGCATTGGTGATATAGTCTCAGGCTATCTGAATCAAGTGCATAATAGCCGTGACCTAGAAGTTGACATGGTGAAACAAATACAGCATAAATCTGAGGTATAACTTATACTTTTATCTTAGTCTTATATATACTGTACCAGCCCCCAAGTCTATTGCTTATGAACAAATACGTTGTAGACTTAGAAATCTACTTTTACTTGTTTAATTTATCCGGCTTAACATGGTATAACATGAAGCTTTAAATTTGCAATACACATTAGTCCGCAAGTGTCAAGTATCCTTACTTGTAAGGTGCTTGAGACTTAATATGTTTGACCCGGTAGGATAAAGTTAAAAATTCTTCAGCATACATTAGCCCCCAAGTGCCAAGTATCTTTACTTGTAAAGTGCTTGGGACTTGAATGTTTTACCTTACCAGAATCCTTACCATAACCCGGTGCCAATGCAGGCTGCCATAAGTCAATTTGAATCAGAGCTCGCTGCCCTGAAGAGTCATCTGGAAACTCAAGAGCTTGAGACGCAAAAAGCTAATTCCAAATTTGAATTTAGTGTCTCTGAAAATGAGAAACTAAAGAAGAATTTTGAGTCGGAAAAGAAAGTTTGGGCTGATGAAAAGGCTTCCCTGGTGACGCGGGCCGAAACAGCCGAAGCATCTCTTGCAGAAGCAACAACCGAGCTGTCCAACTTAAAACAACAAATATCCCAAATGGTCTCAGCCATCTTTGGTAAGTTATTGTGACACAACTTTTACATGGCAACCTTACAATGATTATTGTAATAATTATTTCCGGCTTACCGTTACGCTTGTGCACATACAGGCTCCAGGAGTGTCAATCTGAAGCAGAACACGCTGATCAAGCTTAAAGCAGTTTACACGTTAGTGGAACAACTATACTCCGGGACACAACGTGCCCTGGCGGTTGTAGCTTTATCAACTCCACACCCCCGCCTATTGCAAGATGTTTTGAAGAGCCTTGCCTTTCTACCTCAGCGGATCCAAGACTTAAGGCATTCATCTTCAAGAGCCGGGGCTGTAGCCGCGTTGAGCCGGGCGAAAGCATGGCTCCCAGAACTAGACCCGGCAGACCTTGCTCTTGGATATCCGAGTCTAAAGGAAGACGGCAATGCCTTTGATGATCATGACTTCCACGCCTGTGTTAAAGCCATACGTCCGGTGGCCACCCTTATTGGAAACGATACTGACCTTAGCAAGTATGCATCGGCCTATGACAATAACAACCGGAAATTCCCAAACGCTCCATATGATCAAATCAGCCTGTTCCCTCCAATTCGTAAGCATACTTTTGCCCCTGAAGTGGACCCGGCCGGTTTACTAGATGATGAAGCTAAATTTGAAGCTTTGAGCGGCATTGATTGGGCTTCATCAACTTTCCAGGAAACAACAGCCGACGGAGAAGCGGAGAAGGGTAACCCGGAGCCTTCAAGCCCGCCGAAGGAGTGATTCACCGGGTGTTTGGCCAGAATACAATGCTTCATCTATTCAGACTCGGGGAGTCATGTAATAGGGTAGAAATAACTTCTTAATTCTCATCATGCCTTCGTGCATGCTCTTAACGCTTTTCGTAAGCCGCCATGGCTGTATATTTTTGGCTTTTACTTCCTTGGCATGTTAAATTTTGCTTGCCTTATTCTGCAATCCTTGAATGATCTTTCCGGCTCATATAATGTTCACCCGGTACTTAATAACCTGGGGTGACGAATATTAAACTGGCAAGACAAAAAACACCTTAAAATGCTTTCCACAAGGTATCAGAATAATCAAAATACTTTTACAGGCTGCTGATTCGGATACGATCAGTAAACCGTTCCAAAGGGGTTAAGCTAAGATTCGGATACCATCATATAGCCCCCAGTGGCGTGGCGATGCCAATCAAGTGGGTATCGATAGCTATGTTCTATTTGGTTCAAATACGACCTATGTTTGAACAGGAAGCCCCCAAGTGACCATAGGATTTGTTTAATGATGCTGATTCGTATATGATCCACGTCAGACCTAAAGGGGTTAAGCTGTGATTCAAATATGATCAGGAAGCCCCCAAGTAGGCTTGGCAAGTATGCCGATCAAGTGGGTATCGATAGCTATGTTCTCTTTGGTTCGGATACGACCTATGTTTGAACAGTAAGCCCCCAAATGACCATGGCTAGATTCAGATATGATCATAAGCCGGACCAAAGGTAAAACCGGATTCAGATTTGATCCGGTCCCTATTGGTTGTTTCCACCACCTGTCAAAAAGGACATATACACTTTTTTGAGGGTGAAAAAAGGACAGAGGTCCTGCTTTATTACTTTATATAATATGTACATTGTCAAAAATATATACATCTAAAGAGCCGGTGGCTTAAGTATAATAAGGCCGAAGATGGGCTATATTCCACGGCCGGCGGGTCTCCTCCTCCGATTTACCTGAGTCCTTGTGCTCTCGAATATCGATGAGGTAATATGACCCGTTGTGTAGATTCTTGCTGACCACAAAGGGTCCTTCCCAAGGAGGGGATAGCTTGTGCATATCGGTCTGATCCTGGACGAGCCGGAGCACTAAATTGCCTTCCTGAAATGTTCTGCTTCTGACCCGGCGGCTGTGATAGAGACGAAGGTCTTGCTGGTAAATTGCCAAGCGGGCTATTGCCAAGTCTCTCTCCTCATCCAACAAGTCAAGAGCCTCCTGTCGAGCCTTCTCATTATCAGCCTCAACGTAAGCCGCCACACGGGGTGAATCGTGCCAGATATCACTTGGCTGAACTGCCTCTGCTCCATAAACCATGAAGAAAGGCGTGTAACCCATTGACCTATCAGGCGTAGTGTTGATGCTCCACAGCACAGAGGGCAACTCTTCCACCTAGCAACCCGGAGTCCGTTGTAAGGGGACCAAGAGTCGTGGTTTGATACCCCTTAAAATCTCCTGATTAGCTCCCTCTGCTTGACCATTGGACTGAGGATGAGCAACAGCCGAAACGTCAAGCCGGATAGTTCCCGTTGACAGAACTCTTCCATGGCACCCTTGGAGAGATTAATGCCATTATCAGTTATGATGCTATGTGGAAACCCAAAACGAAAGATCACCTTTTTGATGAACTGCACCGCTGTGGACGCATCACACTGACTGACCGGCTCTGCCTCAATCCACTTTGTAAATTTATCCACTGCCACCAGGAGGTGCGTTTTTTTATCTTTAGACCTTTTGAAAGGTCCCACAATGTCAAGCCCCCAGACCGCGAATGTCCAAGTAATTGGAATCATCCTCAACTCCTGAGCCAGCACATGAGCTTGTCTTGAGAACTTTTGACACATGTCACATTTGCTAACAAGATCTTCTGCATCAGCATGAGCCGTCAGCCAATAAAAACCATGACGGAAGGCCTTGGCCACCAGAGATTTTGAGTCGGCATGATGACCACAATCCCCTTCATGGATCTCTTGAAGTATCTCTTGACCCTCTGCAGGTGACACACAACGCTGGAACGCACCTGTGACACTGAGATGATGTAACTCGCCGTTAACAATTGTCATGGATTTGGATCGTTTGACAATTTGTCTCGCCAAGGTCTCATCCTCAGGCAGCTCTCCCCGGGTCATATAAGCCAAATATGGCAATGTCCAATCCGGGATGATGTGAAGTGCAGCCACCAACTGTGCCTCCGGGTCTGGCACTGCAAGCTCTTCCTCTGTAGGTACCTTGACAGAAGGATTATGTAAGACGTTCAGAAAGGTGTTAGGCATCACCGACTTACGCTGAGAGACCAACCGGCTTAAAGCATCCGCCACCTCATTATTCCTTTTGTAAATGTGCTCCACCTGATGCCCTTTGAAGTACCCAGCTACAGCATCAACTTCACGATGATAAGCCGCCATAAGGGGATCCTTAGAATCCCATGTGCCTGATACCTATTGAGACACAAGATCTGAGTCGCCCAAGCACCTTACCTGGCTTAAATTCATCTCCTTAGCCATCCGGAGACCATGGAGCAAGGCCTCGTATTCAGCTGCATTGTTAGTGCAAGGAAACATGAGCCGGAGCACATAACGAAATTTGTCACCTCGAGGGGAAGTTAAGACAACCCCAGCCCCTGATCCTTCTAACTGCCTGGACCCATGAAAATGAATAGTCCAATACGTATTGTCTGGCTTCTCCTCAGGTGCCTGCAACTCTGTCCAATCATTGATAAAATCCACCAACGCCTGAGATTTCATGGCTGTACGGGGCATATACTTTAAACCATAAGGCCCAAGCTCAATGACCCACTTGGCGATTCGTCCTGTAGCTTCTCTATTCTGAATGATATCTCCCAAAGGAGCTGAGCTCACCATTGTTATAGGGTGACCTTGGAAGTACTGCTTCAGTTTCCGATTCGCCATGAACACACCATAAACAAGCTTCTGCCAATGTGGATACCTTTGTTTAGACTCAATGAGCACCTCGCTGATGTAGTAAACCGGCCGTTGAACCGGATGCTCCTTGCCTGCCTACTTACGTTCCACCACGATGGCAACACTGATAGCCCGTGAGTTAGCAGCCACATATAACAATAGGGGCTCTTTATCAATGGGAGCTGCAAGAACCAGTGGCTCAGACAACTGTCTCTTTAAATCCTCAAAGGTAGTGTTAGCAGCATCACTCCAGACAAAAGTGTCCGTTTTCTTCATCATCTGGTATAGCGGCAAGGCCTTCTGCCCTAACTGGCTTATGAACCGGCATAAAGCAGCAACACGTCCCACCAGGCGTTGAACATCAATGATACACGCCGGCTTAGCCAGAGAGGTGATCACCGTGATCTTCTCCGGATTAGCTTCAATGCCTCTATTTGACACCAGAAAACCCAAGAGCTTGCCTGCGGTACTCCGAATTCACACTTGGCCGGGTTAAGCATCATCTTGTAAACCCGGAGATTGTCAAAGGTTTCTCTCAAATCGGATATTAAAGTTTCCTTTTCTATGGATTTCAACACAATGTCATCCACATAAGCATGAACATTGTGCCCAATCTGATCGTGCAAACAGTTCTGCACACATCGCTGATAAGTTGCCTGGGCACTCTTGAGCTGAAACGGCATAGATACATAACAGAAGGCCCCAAACGGAGTGATGAAAGCTGTCTTCTCCTGGTCCTTAACTGCCATCTTGATCTGATGATAGCCAGAGTAAGCATCCAAAAAGCTCAAACGTTCACAACCTACCGTAGCATCAATGATTTGATCAATACGGGGGAGTGCAAAGGGATCAGCCGGGCAAGCCTTGTTTAAGTCCGTGTAATCCACACACATCCGCCAAGTGTCATTCTTCTTGAGTACCAGCACCGGGTTAGCCAACCAATCTGGATGAAAGACCTCGACAATAAACCCGGCCGCTAAGAGCCGGGCCACCTCTTCTCCAATGGCTGCTCGTCTCTCTTCGTTGAATCGTCGGAGAAACTGCCTGACCGGCTTATACTTTGGATCAATATTGAGAGTGTGCTCAGCGAGTTCCCTCGGTACACCCGGCATGTCAGAAGGTTTCCATGAACACGATGAGTGCGCTTTCCTATATAGGATCCAAATTGGTACTGATACTGAACTACTTAGAGGTGTCCCCCGGGGTGAAGTCAACAAGCTTTGTATCAGTGGCCGATTTAAACTTCAATGTCGGGTCGTGCTCTGTAGTTGGTTTCTTGAGGGAGGTCATATCCGTTGGGTCAACATTGTCTTGATAAAATTTGAGCTCCTCCGCGGCACAGGCTGTCTCAGCGTAAGCCAAGGCGCCTTCTTCACATTCCAAGGCCACCTTTCGACTCCCATGCACGGTGATGGTGCCCTTGTAAACCGGCATATTGAGTTGTAAGTAAACATAACACGGTCGGGCCATGAACTTAGCATAAGCCGGTCGCCCAAATAGAGCGTGATACGGGCTCTTGATCTTGACCACCTCAAACGTCAACTTCTCAGCCCTGGAATCATACTCATCTCCAAAAGCCACCTCTAATTAAATCTTACCAACTGGGTAAGCTGACTTACCTGGGACCACCCCGTGAAAAACAGTGTTGGACGTCCTCAGATTCTTCTCAGTTAACCCCATACGCTGGAAGGTCTCATAATAGAGGATATTGATGCTGCTATCTCCGTCCATGAGTACTTTAGTGAATTTATATCCACCAACCTGGGGTGCTACAACCAAGGCTAACTGACCCGGATTATCAACTCGTAGCGGGTGATCCTCCCTGCTCCAAATGATAGGTTGCTCTGACCATCTCAAATAACGAGGGACCGCCGGCTCAACCGAATTTACAGCCCTTTTATGAACCTTCTGGTCACGTTTGCATAAGTTAGTGGTGAACACATGGTATTGCCCACCGCTCAACTGTTTCGGTTGGCTCTGGTAACCCGACTGCTGCTGCGGTTGTCCTCCCTGACCAGCTTGCTGTTGATTATTTCCACCCGGTTGTCCCTGAAAACCAGAATTTGAACCGCCACCCGGGCCATGAAAGCCGCCGGCCCCTGAACCGCCACCAGGTCCATGACCACCATCAAAGATATTGGAATTTTTAAACGCCTTCATGATCGCACAATCTTTCCACAGGTGAGTAGCGGGGTGCTCCCGGGTGCCATGTTTCGGACAGGGCTTGTTGAGTAGCTGCTCAAGAGATGGACCTGACCCGCCAGTTCGAGGCCACTTACCTTTGCATCTCTGATTGTTACCTTTTGTACTAGCGTTAGCCACAAGCGCCGGACTACCGTCCGCCTTACGCTTATTGCTGGCTTGATTCCCCGGGTTATGCTGTTGACCTTTTCCATTACCGTTCCTTTTACCCTTCCCTATTTTCTCATCATCAGACGCAGGGTCCTTGGTATTATCAGAATTGGCGTATTTGACTAAAGCCGCCATCAGCGTTCCCATATCGGTGCGGTCATGCTTTAGGCGTCCCAATTTCTGCCTTAGCGGCTCAAAGTTGCAATTTTTCTCCAACATGAGGACTGCAGAGCCGGCATCCATCTTATCAGATGAATGAATTATCTCCTTGACCCGGCGTACCCAATGGGTGGTGGACTCACCCTCCCCCTGCTTACAACTTGTCAAGTCCACGATTGACATGGACTGCTTACAGGTGTCTTTAAGTTCTGGATGAACCGGGCCTTTAACTCCTCCCACGAACCAATGGAATTGGGTGGTAACCCTTTTAGCCCGGACCGGGCCGTTCCATCTAACATCATGGTGAAGTATTTAGCCATTGCCGCGTCGCTAACTTCCAACAGCTCCACGACCATCTCATAGCTCTCAATCCATGCTCCGGGTTGTAAGTCGGCCATGTAATTCGGCACCTTTCGAGGTCCCTTGAAGTCCTTAGGCAGGCGCACGTTGCGCAAAGCCGGTATCAAACAAGGAACTCCACCGGTTCTGGTGGCTACTCCCAACTCAATAGAAGTCGTTGGGTACTCCGGGATGTCCTGATGAGCCGCCAGCTGAGCCGCCTGTTGAGCTGCCCGCTCGTTCTCCTGACGTATTCGGTCTTGCACTGGGTTATAGCCCCCATGTTGGTTACGGCGTTGGGCGTTGCTTGATAAAGCTTCGGACTCCATGTGCCTGCTGTAACTCGGGCTCCGGTTCTGACGAGGCAGCGCTAACCAAGGCGGAGGGGTTGAATGAATCCTATCCCGGCTGTAAGAATAGGTCTCCTGCTGAGCCAGGGCCGTCAGGACAAGTTCCCTGATCCTCTGGGTCTCCACTGCTGTTGGATCATCACCGTCCACCGGAAGAGCTGCCAAACGCGCTGATGCTGCGATTAAATTCTCCATGGGCTTGGAAAAGTGACCCTCCGGTATTGGTACATAACGCGGCGGTGCCATGCTCATATGAGGAGGTGGCATCTCCTGAGGCTGAGCCGGTCCTCCTGCTCTGGGTGTCATAAACTGATTGGCATTGGGCGGGTTACTTGGGCCATCCCCTGGTGTGGCAAAAAGAACCCTAGGATTGTAATTCGGAGGCAACCGGGATTGGGCCATCTGGTGTCTCCTCCTCATTACTTCATTGGACGCGTTTAAACTCATTGTGAGCTGATAAGCCTCTGACTGCAATCGCTGTGCCCGGGCGTCGAGAGCCGCCCGCTCCGTAGCTAGCCTAGTATCCTCAGCTGCTAAGGCCTCCTTGGCTGGAGCTATCTCCTCACGTACCTGTGCTACCTCCGCGTCATGCTCATCTTTGTTTGCAGGGATAACTGTGGCGGTTAACAGGGTCGTAAGCTTGTCCATCAGGTCTATCAGCACTTGAGTCGGCGAGCGCACAGGGCCTCCTGCCCTGGCTGCTCCTAACCCGAAAGTCATTGCGGTCGCAGCTGTAGAGTTTTGTCCGGGTTGAGTCCTAGCCATAAAGACTCCTGCCCAATTTGGCGGCTCACAGAGGTCCGGAATACTAAGGCCATTGGAACAGCCCCCGAGCGCACCATCTTGAACTTGATACAAAGAATCTGTTGAACCGGTGGACGAATCACCGTCAGAGGGGACGACCGTCTCACCACCACCTTCAGGACCTTCAGAAAGCTCTTCTCCGTGGACGCAGCCCACAAAGACACGCTTCATGCCGGATTGAACTCGGGCGGGTTTCGCACGCTGAGCCGTCTCGACGAGGTCGATGCAGTTGTCCGGCTCAGGCCCCGGCTCACCAATCCGGCCGATAAAGACGTGGATCCCTCCAAAGGGGACCCGGTACCCGTACTCAACTGAGCCGGCGTCGGGGCCCCAGCCTTCATCGTCGATGTAGATCTTGCCGCGACAACTTTTGGTCATCCGGCCCACTACGTATCCCTTGAGCCCTTTGAAGTTGCCCTTCAAGAACTCAAATCCACCGTGTGCTGGCCCCACGATGTAGATCTTGAGCTTGAAGGGGTTAATCGGGACAAAGGACACGAGAGGGTTTATACTAGTTCGGCCCCTTACGGTGAAGGTAAGGCCTACGTCTAGTTGGGTTGGTATTGATGTTTTGATGACCAGGGAGCGAGATACGCTATGCCTGGCTCTCGATGAGTTGTTTCTTGCCCTAAGCCGCCAGTGGGTCATCCCCTTATATACACGGGTCGACGCCCTGCAGCTTACAGAGTCCCGGCCGGCTCATAAACAATGTCTGGCTCGGTGACTAGTTAAGTCTACCTTATGATACAAGTAATATTATTACAACGGGTTACTACAACGGGCCTTAAGTCACCTGCGGGCCTTAAGCTCTCTATGAACAGCCATCTTCATACTTTGTCTTGGGCTTCCCTCTGGTGAGTCTTCCTTGCGTAACCCGGCCCCTCCTGGGCGGCTTACACAAGTAGTTATATCCCCAACAGGTTTCATCCGGGAATTTCGGGGGAGGTGGCCTATTTATAGATTCTGGGAGCTAGGAGAGTCCAAATGAGGTGCGGTTTTTGCCCACACGATCGTGATCGAACGACTGAGAGCATGGAGGGGGTTTGGATGGATTTTTGGGCCACTTAGGAAGGGGTGTTGGGCTGCAACCCAAAAGAGGTCGTTACAGTTACCCGGTTAACCGTTGGAGTATCAAACGGACTCCAAATGGCACGAAACTTTACAAGCGGTCTACCTGTGGTGTACCAAGGCTGCTTGGCAAATCACGGTCCATTCTGAGAATGTTTAACACCCTCTCATAAAAAGAGACAAGAAGGGGACGCCGGATGACATAGGAGTGCCGGGTTGCAAAACGGACAACGGGGAAATGCTCGGATGCATGAGACGAACACGTATGCAAAATGAGATGCACATGATGACATGATAAAATGCAACACGCAAGCAAATGACATGGCAATGACGGTGAATAACTGGCAGACACCTGGCGCATCAAATCCGGGGCATTACAGCTCTCCTCCACTAACAAGAGATCTCGTCCCGAGATCTTAGGACTGAGACGGAAGGGAAAAAGGGATGAGGTGAAAGAAGAACTCAAGAGAAGAACCAAAGAATCGAGAGCACTTGAGAAGAAGAGAAGAACGATGAGAATGGCGAGAATCGAAAGCTCACGGAATCAGATAGACTATGAAACCACTCCGGTTAGAACGAGATAAGAAACGAATAAGACTGAAAGGATTTAGGCAGCACTCTGGCTAAAAATGGAAGGAATGGAGACATGAACTTTAGAGGATAGAATGATACTTGATAAAGACATGGCACCAAACCTCCGAAAACAATTGAAAGAGTTGAATGAAAAGAACGGATAAGAAAATCACAACTTGTACCACGAATGAAATTGAAAGCATCTTTAGAAGGAAGGTTTAAACGGAGTTGTTGAGAAAATCAACAACGAAAAGAATAAGCTTGTTGTGGTCTTATAGGTAACATCTCAAGATCATAAGGTGATAACCGGCCACAAACGAAAATGATTGGATAGCTGAGAAGAACGAAGAAATGCAAAACTCCACTTCAAAAGAATACAGAGATTTAATTGCACTTCGAAACGCGAGAAGAAAGACACTTGAA
The DNA here is from genome assembly GCF_002162155.2 of Triticum dicoccoides. Taxonomy (NCBI): domain Eukaryota; kingdom Viridiplantae; phylum Streptophyta; class Magnoliopsida; order Poales; family Poaceae; genus Triticum; species Triticum dicoccoides. The sequence continues at coordinate 667,429,499 of NC_041383.1, read as the reverse complement.
CTCCTCAAACAAAATTCTTGATGAACTCTTGAAGAATGAATTAAATCATGAAGAACCACCGTGAAGAACTATGGTGACAAAAGGATGATGAGATAGAATGAAGGAAGAAAGAATAAGATTAAAGCTTGTGATGATTTATATGGAGGTTCCGACGAAATGACCGAGGAAAATTTGAACTCCGGAAAAGAAAAGATGAAAGCACCTGGAACTAGAATTTATTCAACAAGAACAAGCTCCGAAGGAAGGGATTAATCACTTTGAGGAAATAAGAATAAGATTTATTGTATGCTTAACCTTCATCAAATTAAATTGATGACAAGCAATGGATTTTTCATACTACTTATTCTTCTTGAAAGGGATTGAGAAGTGACATGTCACAAACTTGAGAAGGTCTTCATGAACCACCGGTAGGATTGGAAAGAATGAATGAATTAAAATGATAATCAAGGAAAACAAATCTTGAACGAACCACCGTAAGAATTCGAAAATGAACGAAGAAAAGAGAAAGAATCACCAGGAAGAATTAGAAGAACCAATAAGAAAGAGGGGATTTAGATGCAAAAGGACAAAGAGATCACGAGCTGATAAAGAATACTTGACAGATGCACCGGGATAAATAGAGAACGATAACTGGAATGATGGCCTCCGGATGATCGAGACGGAAAAAAAACTCCTGAAATACTCCGGGTGGATGAAAAGAATATCTGACAAATGGAATAATTCGCAAGGGTAACATGAAGCTAGAACCACGAAACTTCGAGAGAACAGAGAAGATTTAAGAGAAATCTTCTTCGGTCTTCAAATGACGACGGGAAACACCACCAAAATTACTGAGATACTCCGGTAGAATGAAAAGCAAAGAGGTTGAGCCACAATGAAATGATTTGAAATCGATCTTGGAAAGGCATCTGACTGATGAAATTCATACTTACGTCAAACTTCAAAAAGGATTTGAGAATAGCTCCGGGAAATCAGAAGAGTCAGGTAAGATCCTGGGAAAAGACCTGTGGGTTAGAGCCCACTGAAGAGATAACATCGTTGGAAGGATTGTTGAACAGATAGATGATGCACTGGAACAATTGAAATATTTGAATGAGGTGACAACCTCGAATTAGTAGGAACATAGATGAATCTCTTAAGATGTCTTAAGCACTTCGAAAGGATAAACTGGCAAGAGGCGAACGAGCAGGGAAAACACTTGATCCAAGGAAAAGAACATGATCAACCGAAAGCTTGAGTTGACTCCACCAGAAAAGAGATGAATAATGTCAAACAAAAGATAATTCACCGGTTGAAAGAATTGAAGAAAGACTGAAAAGGCTCCACACGAATGAAATTGATTGCCGAAAGAGACTCAGACTCTGGGAAGAAAAAGGGTGGGAGGGCGGGAAAAACAAAGGCAACTTGGAAGGGGAAACGACGAATATCTTGAAGAGAAAACACCAGTTGAAATCATTGAGGAAAGAAATCAAAGACTTCACACAAGTAGGATGGATACTGACGCTCCGGAAACCAACTGCGTGATCCTAAAGAAAGATTTAAAGGGGAAGAGGAGTAACTCAAAACACCTACGTCAAGATTCCTCACCAGAGCGACGAACCGGCTGAGGAGTAAAAAGAATTCCTACTCTCCGATATAACTAGACTCCAAAAACAGTTTTCTTCTAGACTCGACAACGGCCAAACTACACGATCAATCAAGGGGGCTCCTATGGTCGGTCGAGGCTCTGATACCAACTTGTCACGCCTAAGATACGACCCTATCCTAAAGGAACTCGAAGGTCCCACTAAGGATAGAAGCGCATCTTGAAGACGCTTTTACAAGGTGGATATCATTACATCAAACCATTACATAAAAGTTGGGGATACATACAAGAGGCAAACAATGCCACATGAATACAACAACACGATACATAAGAGCATCATGCAGCTACGGATGAAAGACAAACAGAAACTTAAACGACATCCACCCTGCTAGCCCAGGCTGCTGACCTGGAACCTATCCCCTGATCGAAGAAGAAGCAGAAGAAGAACTCCAAAACAAGTAACATCGCTCTCGCATCATGATCATCACAAAACTAGCACCTGCAACTGTTGTTGTAGTAATCTGTGAGCCACGAGGACTCAGCAATCCCATTACCATGGGTATCAAGACTAGCAAAGCTTAAAGGGAAGGGAAGGGCGGTAAAGTGGTGAGGTTGCAGGAGCGACTAAGCATGATATGGTGTCTAACATACGCGAATAAGAGTGAGAAGAGAAGCAACGGAACGGTCGTGAAGCTAGCAATGATCAAGAGTTGATCCTGAACTCCTACTTACGTCAAACATAACCCAAAACTGTGTTCACTTCCCGGACTCCACCGAAAAGAGACCATCATGGCTACACACGCGGTTGATGCATTTTAATTCGAATCTGGTGTCAAGTTATCTACAACCGGACATTAACAAATTCCCATATGCCACATAACCGTGGGCACGGCTTTCGAAAGTTTATACCCTACAGGGGTGTCCCAACTTAGCCCATGATAAGCTCTCGCGATCAACAAAGGATATACCTTCTCCCAGGAAGACCTGATCAGACTCGGAATCCCGGTTTACAAGACATTTCGACAATGGTAAAACAAGACCAGCAAAGCCGCCCGATATGCCGACAATCCCGATAGGAGCTGCACATATCTCGTTCTCAAGGCAACACCGGATAGGTCAGCCTACGAGTAAAACCATCCCTCGAGTTGCCCCGAGGTGGCCCCGCAGTCTGCCCGGTTCAGGCCAGCACTTAGAGAAGCACTGGCCCGGGGGGGGCTAAAATAAAGATGACCCTCGAGAGAGCGACTCCCAAGGGAAAAGTAGGTGGTGGTGAGGCAAATGGTAAAACCAAGGTTGGGCCTTGCTGGAGGAGTTTTATTCAAAGCGAACTGTCAAGGGGGTCCCATAAATCACCCAACCGCGTAAGGAACGCAAAATCCGGGAACATAACACCGGTATGATGGAAACTAGGGCGGCAAGAGTGGAAGAAAACACCAGGCGTAAGGCCGAGCCTTCCACCCTTTACCAAGTATATAGATGCATTAATTAAATAAGAGATATTGTGATGTCCCAACATAATCCTGCCCACCATGGAGCAATCTTCAACTTCACCTGCAACTAACAACGATATAAGAGGGGCTGAGCAAAGCGGTAACATAGTCAAGCAACGGTTTGCTAGGAAGGGTGCAAAAGGTTAGTGGCTGACATGGCAATTTGGGAGGCTTGAAGAGCAAGTGATAGGTAGCGCAGCAAAGCGATAGAACGAAGCAACTAACATAGCAATGATAGTAGTGAGATCCAGGGTAGCGGTCATCTTGCCTGAAATCCCGCTAGGAAGAAGAACGAGTCCATGAAGAAGACGAACGAATGAAGCCGAACCAAGCGTAGACGAACGAATCCTCACGATCGCAACGAAAACGGGAACTATCGAGAAGAAGCACACAACATGGTAAACACACCACACATAGAGAAGATATGATGCACAACAAGCATGATGCATGACAAAGCTACATGAAGCTACTCATGGCAAGAGATGATGCATACAAGAGGAACACATCAAAGCAAGTTTAAATGAGGCCAGAAACAACATATAACAATTCTGGTAAGTCCTCGTATGCAAATTTTGAAATTGGTCCTGATCTGAATAAACCTTATGTTCAAGTTGTTAAACAGCAATTTAAGATGCACCAAGATGATCCACACGAGATTCTAGTCAAGTTACATATAAAGTTCATTTAATTCGGAGCAAAACAAGTCAAACATGGCATTGATGCAAAATGAATACAAACATCAAGCAAACACACTCAAAGCAAGGATGCAACATGATAATAGGAAACTACATGCAAAATCAAGCAAGTTTCATATAGAGCACACTCAAAACAGAGCAACGGTTCAACACATACACTCTATACAAGTTTAAAGGACAAGCTGTCCAAAACAGCGACTAGGCATCTTGCAAGCATCAAAACAATATGCTACAGCACCTCAACATAAGAATAAAAGGCATGGGCATGAAGTATAGGTAAATCATAACAAAACATGAACAATGAGCTATCTCCATAAATCACTAGAACATGCTCACAAACACATGGCAAGATTGCACATAATAACAGTTTCAGACTTTGCAGAAATAACATCAGGTTGCAATGTTTAGAGCTATCAAACAACATGCCACAAGAACATATCTTAGAAACGTAAGGCATGGCATGATACTACTAAATGCATAGAACAGAAGTCCTTTACTGACCATGAGCCAAAAAGGATCAGAATATATGATGGCACCCATGCAAACATGGCAAATGATATGACAGATTCAAACATGGCAGGAACAACGACAAGTAGGCATGTTGGTGAGCTTGTACCGCTCACCACAGATCAATACATGGCACGAAAAGGTGACCAACAGTAATAATATATGTTTATGAAGCTAAGCATGGCAAGATCATGTTCATAGGATGCAGGGATCACTAGCAAAAGACATGGCAAACCTGAACTTAATGTTAACAGGCTGACAGCAACATTATTTAGCAATTTGAGAGCAAGATATCAACAATCTACGGCAAGCTATAAATTCAGCCAGGGGCATGGATGGATAGATCATGACATGTATAACAAAACATCCTTAGTGAACATCTCTATATTATGCATAGAATGACTTGTAGCAGCAGGTTTACATAGCATCACAAAATAATAGATTCAGCCTAGCAAAACAGTAACAACAAGTACCCTACTTCACAAGCTTGATGCACTCACTACAAGACTCACAAAAATACATGGATTGCACCGCTGTAAATATGGCATGATGTAGTTCAAAACTCATGTAGGACTCATGCTCATAGGATGCACACACGAAATGCAACGAAAATGACAAATCACCAAGTTCTGTAAACAGACAGCAGTTAATATCATATAGCACTCTTGCAATGATTATTAGGGCATAAAGATGATCTCAAACAAGCATGGCACAATGGAAAAAAATGAATAGTATCTCACAACGAACATTCTGATATATCATGTGCATGAAACAGGGCAACACACATGGAGTTATGGCATGATGAACAGGGCATGAAAATAACAGCAGATCCGAGGACTTGGTCGAAAACTACCTCGAGGAAAAAGTCAACGCGGGACGGGCTCGACCCGGGACGGAGGGATCCGGGCGCGGGGGCGACGTTTGGAAGGAGGGCCTAGTGGATCTGGTCCACCTTTTCTAGATCTACCGGAGAGGGAACTCCGGCGAACCTCTGGCGAGGGCGCAGAAGCCGAGGCGAGACGGGGCAGGCGGCGGGGCGCGAGGCGCGCTCGAGCGGCCGCGGCGCGGGGAGGAGCCCGCGGGGCGGTGTGGCTGGAACGCGGAGGGAGGCGCGGGAGTCTGGGACGAGGCGGGGCAGTCCGGCCAGGGGCCGGCCGGTGGCGGAGGGCAAGGCGGCCGACGGCGGGAGACCCACGGGCGCGGGGCGCTGCTCGGGGCGCGTGGGCCTTGGCGGGCCGCGCCTGGGCCCAGCGGGCCGCGGCGGCGGGAGGCGGCGCGAGGACAGGTGGCGGCTCCGGATTGGGCAGGGGCGGTGGTGGACATGTCCGGGCGGCGGGTGGACGTGTCCGTCGGCGGGAGGAGGAAGAAGCTAGGGTTTCATCCAGGAATTTCGGGGGAGGTGGCCTATTTATAGATTCTGGGAGCTAGGAGAGTCCAAATGAGGTGCGGTTTTCGCCCACACGATCGTGATAGAACGACCGAGAGCATAGAAGGGGTTTGGATGGGTTATTTGGCCACTTAGGAAGGGGTGTTGGGCTGATACCCAAAAGAGGCCGTTACGGTTACCCGGTTAACCGTTGGAGTATCAAACGGACTCCAAATGGCACGAAACTTGACAGGCGGTCTACCTGTGGTGTACCAAGGCCGCTTGGCAAATCACGGTCCATTCCGAGAATGTTTAACACCCGCTCATAAAAAGAGACAAGAAGGGGACGCCGGATGACATAGGAGTGCCGGATTGCAAAACGGACAACGGGAAAAATGCTCGGATGCATGAGACGAACACGTATGCAAAATGAGATGCACATGATGACATGATAAAATGCAACACGCAAGCAAATGACCTGGCAATGATGGTGAATAACTGGCAGACACCTGGCGCATCGAATCCGGGGCGTTACATCTTGCCCATAACCGAGGGCGTGACTATCGATAGATTAAATACACTCTGCAGAGGTAGTGCACTTTACCCACACTACGGAATACCTGGCCTCGTACTCCCATTCGGGTGGACCAAAGTACTCCGACGAAACCCTCCCTTTGCCATGCACTCTCCTCGGCCACTCCGACCATCTCCCTCTTTGGGCTAGGTCTTGGGTGGCCCCGTGTCTACCAAAGACACCAACGGCCACCATCGTGGCAAAACGGTCCCAAACGGGGAAAAGGTACCATAACAACAAAATGAGAACACAAGGTTATGTCTGCCTACCGGGCCAGGGTATGCACGCCCATAACCTTCCCTCGCGGGAGGCACCGGTGAGAGCCACGACAAAGGACCGAATCAAGACCTTCCCATAAGGTAAATGTGGTCGCACTGAATTGAAAACCCGATTCAGTGGCACCATGATGTGATCAACATCATATTCAGGTTGAACTTAATCAAGTATTAACTTTCAGAAAAACCTTTTATTACTAACATGGCATCATACCGAAAATCATGCAACTACTCGTCACACAGAGCAAGCAACTCTTAAGCATGGATCCAAACAAGCAATATAACTAAGTTGCACTACTAAGATCAGAAACTTCTCTGGTTATGAATCATTTTTATCTCCAAACAACATTTTTATTAGTTCATCATTTAGTTGAAAACTATTACTAGCAAAATAGCTACCATAACTTTCCATGACAAAATATCTAGTGCAAAATCTTACTCTACTTAGACAAACAATTTTATGAACTCAACCAGAAGCTAAAACAAGCATATCAAGCATCATAAAACAACTAGCAATTAACCATATTAATTTATCAAATTTTAAATGCAAATAAATACTCATATTCAAGTAGAAAATCATAGATATTGAAATAACACCATCCAAATGATGTTGTGGCTTGCCTTAGTGCAGAGGAGGGTCACACTCCTCCTGGTTAGCTTCAAGGCAAGATCCTCCTTCTGAAAATATTTAAAAACCACAAAAATAAATGTCAAAACACCTTCTGAAAACCACCAGAAATTCTAGGCAGCAAGGAAAAATCCACACTTTGGTGTGCTGCTAGAGCTTTCTGTAACAAAGACAATGCAAAAAGAATCAATTCATTTGGACTTGTGGTTTAAAAGTTAGGGTTGGTCAAATTTTGGTCAAAATTTTGAATAAATTTGAATTAACAGAAAATCCTGGGGGTGTGACGTCGAAGACGTAAAGTGGGAGTGCGCCTCCACTCGTACAGCTTCGGGCGCGAGTGGTGAGGCTGACACTGGGCCCAACCAGTCAGGAGAGAGAGGGGGGATCGTGATCAGAGGAGGGCGGCGCTTCGCCGAAGCTTACGCCGGTGATGAGGGGGTTTGGGGCTAGATTAGAGGGATAGAATGGAAGCGGGGCTCATAGTGCACCTGCCTGTACCCGTGGCTTGGCGAGAGGTGGCCGGAGCTGGTCGTGGTCGAGCTGGCAAGCTTCGGTGGCGGACGGGGTTCGTCGGAGAGGTGGAAGACGACGGCGAGAGGCAGTTTCGAGGGCTTGGCGGATTCCATGCAGCTCCAGCAGACCACCAAGGCCCTGCCCAAGCAGCTGCTTGAGCTCGGGAGGCCCTGGAGAGCGGTAGCTAGATTGCAGGGATCGCCGGAGTCCTCGGATCGGGGCGACGGCCAGAGGCCTGCCCGACCAAACTGCGGTTGTTTTACGTGTTTGTGGTGGTTGTTTGGAGTGGTGCGTGGCCAGGATTCGAGTCGGGGTAGCTTTATATAGCCGGAGCAAGAGGGGGGGACGTGTCGCTGCCAGAGTGCTCTAGACACGTGGCGAACATCGACGAGAGGCTCCAACGTGAGGGGACAGGGTGCAGCGTCAACACTAGCGCTTGCCCACGCGAGGGGACAGGGTGCAGCGTCAACACTGGCGCTTGCCCACGCTCGCGGACGAGCACAGGAGGCGGTTTGAGAAAGGGACAAGCACACGCGCGCACTGTGTCGTTTTGGCCACGACTGGACTAACTTGCTGCGGCGGCTCCAGCATCGGCAAGCGCCAGGGAGGGGTTAAGGGTGATGGGTCGATGGTTGTGGCGCAGTGCGGCAGTCGCGGCGAGCGCTAGAACGTGCACGCGCGAAACAGAGCAAAAGGTGCTACCCAGAGCGCGTTGAGACACATGCCAGGCACCGTGTCCACGCGGGGTCACCAGGCTGGCATGGTCAAAATGACGCCCAGGAGCGGCCAAACCTTGTCTACGCTCTCGACCGTGCAGTCTTTAGTCTAGGGGAGGTGATGGCTCATGCCCAGGTCGACCAGAAGTGACTCCACTTAGCTAACTTGGTCGCCAAGTTGGGCCACCTTCTAGAAGGCCATTAGAGCTGATCTCCTGGGGATTAGGGTTTCTTAGGAGGGTGTTTAAGCTCAAGAAAGATCAAGGCCAAAAGCTTAGGGAAAAATGCACTTGTTGTACAAAGTGCATTTCTGGTCCAAAAGTGAAAAGATTTTCTACAGCAAAAATACAAAAATTGATGCTATATTTTTGCATGGGAAGATGTGCCATCATCCTAAGAATATTTAGGAATTATCTCAGATTTTTCTGAGCAAGAAAAAATGAGGTCGCTTTGGAGCACAAAGTTCTGAAATGAACTTAAGAGAGGAAAATCAATATTTTCCTTTTAGGAAAAATATTCATTTTATTATTTTGGGGATTTGTGGGAGGAATAAGATAGATAGGTCACTTGGGTGAAAGCCAAGGGTATTCCCAAGTGACAAGTCCATTTGAATTGATCCAAAACTCCAAATCAAATCAGGGCAAAAACCACGATGAAAACCAATTCCGGAAAGAGAGAGAGAGAGAAGGCAAGTCCGGAAAAAAGGGAGAAGGCAAAATCCAGGCTGTCACATGGCAGACGGAGGAGGGTGGGGTTTCGCGGCTGGAGCAGATAGGTTATGGCGGCCTGGGATTTAGAATAGTGAAAAGGGGGCGATGGATGGGGGTGAAGCATGACTTAGGGACGCGCTTGTCCAAAATGTAGGGTGTGTTACAAAAGTACCCCCCCACCATTTTGAACTAGCGGCCCTTTCGGCTCAGGGTTAGAAGGGGCATTTCGCATGTCGGGATTTGGCAGCTGGAGGGAGTTTTCGCGCGTGTTGTAATTTTGGGATAACAAGGCGCGAGTTGTGAAGGCGCCAGTTTTGGGAGCATGATATCTGGATTTTCGGGATATAACAAGATGCGGGTTGAATTTTAGGGACAAGCCTAATGTGTAGTAATATTGTACTTGTACGTACCAAATCAATTCGCACTTCCCTCAACCAAAAAGAAAACAAAAAAATAAAACTATTCACACCACACAAAGAGAGAGTCTTGCCCCGTTTTACTATACAAATGCTATTCAAAGCTACTCCCTCCTTCCATCTATAAGGGCCTAATGCGTTTTTCGATGCTAAATTTGACCAAATGTTAGAGCAATAATATATGACATGCAACTTACACAAAGCACATCGTTAAATTCGTCTGTGAAAGGTTCTTTCAATGATATAATTTTCACATTGTGCATGTCATATACTATTAATCTTGTCAATAGTCAAAGGCGGTCTTAAAAATCTCATTACGCCCTATATAGATGGAAGGAGGGAGTATGAATCCATGTTATGTCCTGTTAAATTTTTTCGCTTGCTGTATAATGCATGTAACCTACTCATACCAACATTTTAGTGCATTCCAAATGTCTATACTACCGCTGCAATTCGGACTAAATTTGAATTCGTTTCTCTATTTCAACAAGAATCTACAATCATGATTGTTGCTAACTTCAACCATCATTCGTGTATTACCTTAATAACACACCACATGATTACTATATAGATAGATATGAACTATGTGTACTACATGAACTCGAATTCTATTTTTCTAATTCACTTGATGTTCATTCCAACTAATAGTACATTTGATGTACTAACTATATATTCATAATATAAACCATGTTCCATACGTACACCCTGTTTATCTCACAAAGTATAGTGCCCCGCCCCCTACATTATGACAAGTATTTAGACCCGAGTTGCAGAGGCCACACATTAGCCCAAATTATAATCAATGTTCTACATTATGATATCTTCTTCAAGTATCTGTATCCACTTTTTTATAATGAATAATGATCTTTGTTCGTCTTCTACACCTTCACGATCCTCTTCTATTTGTAGCTAGCTAGCGCTAACTTTCTATCATGCATGCACACGCCTGCCCCCCCCCCCTCTCACCCACCCTTAGCGTCCCCTCCATCGCGCACATTCATTATTTCTCTTTAGGTCGTCCACCAGCGGTGTGTGTAGGCCCCCGGCTCCTTCTTTCCGGCACATACCTATCGATATACCTCTCTAGCCAAGTGTGCCTACAACAAACACATATATACTTGCCCTCTTCTATTCTCACCATCCATGCCCCCCTATGTACAATACAATTCCACGCAGGTGCACACTCCTGCCCCTCTTTTCATTGATCACATACTCGCACACTCCTCCCCCTCGACATGGTAGGCCTCTCGCACCACCTCCTAGCCACACCCTCTCCCCCTGTCTGCCTCTCCGGACCTTATTTGCTTCTAACACATGTAGGCATGTATATGAACCGATCTCCCTACATATAGCCAGGTCGACTATAATTCATTTTCACCAAGCACCGATACACTTACCTCGCTAGTTATCTCTCTCCTTTTCTCAGACACACGACGGTTGATCTTCCTATGTAGTTACCTATGCTTACCACAACCATATCTTCTCCCCTCATCATCCTTGAATACCTCCCGACCCGTCTCTCACACGCATGTGCATAGACAGAAAGACACCCCCCGCCCTCTCTTATTGATATTGCACTCATACCCTCCGTTTGTCTAGCAGGCCTCTCCCACCATTTGTGAGACGCCACTCCACCACCAATCCTCCGACGCTCTACCTTTGTCTTTTTCCGAACCTTATTCCTCTGCTACACATATCCATGGATGTCGATCGATCTCCCTCAATACATAGCTAGGTCTTTCTCCTTCCCCACACATATACTAGTCGATCGGTCTCT
>NC_041383.1:667402017-667417740 GCF_002162155.2 Triticum dicoccoides | reverse complement strand
TCTAGTAGGCCAACCGCCCTATATCTTTAACATGGGCAAATACAAATTCTATGGCACTCTTTATCGATCGCGTAGCCACACACTTCATCCCTGTTTTCAATTCTATCGATATCTCACGTCCATGACTCCGTTTCACACACATTGCATATGTTACGTTTTCTTTTTGAGATATCATCAACACATTGCCTCTGTTTCGCACAAACCATCTCTCTCACACCCACCCACATATGTACCTGCACCTAAAGAAGAAGTGCACGCAGGACACACGTACTCACGTCTCGTTCCCTGCCACACCCGCGCGGGTACACAGTGGAGTTCGTTTCTGTACGAAAAGGCAGCCCATGTGATAATTTGACTCGTGTAGTGGTTGTTTACTCGAAGGAGGGTCGGGTACCACGCCTAGATGGAACAAAGTTCGACTTGACGCATTAGCATTAAATAAAGTTATCAATGTTGGTCAGTGATCCGGCCGCATCCTGTCCGCCGGCGGAAAGGGAGGATGTGCAACGTCTCTCGGTTCGACGGTGTTGAGGCAGCACGTCCCGATCTGCGGTACCCGCCATTCTCTCTGACCAAGCTCCGGCATGGTAGGGCATTCGCCACTTGCTCGCTGCCGCAGTATGGGCAGATCCCGGCCGCCGGCGCCCTCCTAGTAACATCCCGACAACCCTCAAGTACAGCTTCCTCCGGCCTTGCTCCACTGCCCATCTTCCCACGTTGCTGCATGTGGATCTTCTTTAGTTGTTTGCTTAAATCATATATCGGCCGGCGTACTTTCCATCTTGCAATCTCATCCTCAAACCATTTTTGATAAACCACCATGTGATATCTTTCCCTTATGACATGGAACATGCTTCTTTTTTTCGGTGTATGTGTCTTCAACTCGTGTTATTGGGCAGTAATTGTTTCCTTTTGACGTCCTTTTGCAAACATCGCTATCCATTTTCACCTCGTTGCTATTGCGACCTTTTGGTGAACTGCGCAAATCACTTTTTTCTAAAGAGTGTTTTGTGCAGTTCCGCCAAAATGTCACACGGGCAACGTTTTTACATTTCTGTGGGACTGCGGAAAGGGAGATTGGTTTTGCTATCCTCCTCATCCAACTCCGTGCCTAATCTTCTCCAACAAGAAGTTAGTCCTAAAGAGAGATCGTAGAGGTGATCGGCTTCTATTTATGTGTGCTATGTTTCATCATCTAGTTCCACTATTATTGTAATCACACTGACTGGTATCTTTGCAAACAAGGATGGTCCGCTCGATTTTAGTGGAGCTCCACAAAATGATCAGATTGTGGTGTCCTTCATACACCTCTTTTTTGGCTACAGAGCTGGGTGAAACTAGCTGCCAAGCAATGAACACTGTGCCAAGGAAATGGAGCCATGCCTACGAACAGCATCGATCAATTATTATTTTCTTTATTTGTACACGTTCTCACAACTTTGTCTTCAGTTGTGATGTGAATATTGGCGCTGATCTGTGAACCACTGAGATGCATTAGCCATGGTAGTTTCATTTGTATTTGATGGAATGTTGTAACGAGATAATCTCGAGGCAAGACACATGAATCCTAAGTTGAAACCTTTTTTTCCTGCGGGAACCAAAGTTGAAACCTTCATAGCATCATAGTATAATTTCATCAAAATTATGCGGACATATAAACAAATCCTGAAGGATTGATAGCAATGCCAGAAACAATTCAACTTCGTTTCGCCGACATGTTGGACATCCTTCATCCGGTTCCACCTGCCATGCAGCAATATTGAGTGCACAACACAACTTTAGGGAAAGATTCACCCCGGTCGTTGCACCGCAGTAGTAATGACTAGTGAGCTGTCAAATCACAAAGCCCCACCTTCGCCATAGTAAGTTGCTCGGACGAAGCAACCATCATTTCTATGTTCCTTGAATCCGCTGGTACTCCCATATTCCCATAGTAATAAGTTGCTCAGGCGAATCAACCATCACTATATCCGCTCATGTGTGATGACCACAGGAGCTATCCATTCAGATTGCATGTTAAAAAAATAAAGGTCGATAACTAATGCGGCAAACTTTCAAAAAAAAACTAATGCGGCACCTCGGGCCAACGCGGCCAGATCGCATTTTGCACGAGAAATTACACACCATGTTTCGTTGACATGTGGTCCCGTTCCAACATATCAGTGAGACGACGACGTGTCCTTTTCTACTAGTATTTTCGAACGGATGTGTAGGCCGGGGCGCCTCTTCGTGTACCGTGGCAAACTGGCAACCGTCCACCGACTCTTTGCCTTTCCCTCTCGATTTGGAACTGTTGTCGCACGCTCTTCCTCTCGCTCCTCCATTTTCCTTCATCCCTTCACCCTTCCTTCTACCATTGTTCGATCGTCTTCTCCATGGAGGGAATAGGCCGGAAATGACCCCGTTATTCTTTCCCCGATCTGAAAGATGACGTGGTGGAGGAACTCATTGATCGGTGAGACGTCATCACCTCAGCTAGCAGGGTAGGTTCGTTCAAGACCATTCTCCACTCAACTAATAACATCATTACAAGGAACCCAAGAGTCAATGAGCGGTTTGATCTCCCCTATCTTCTTCACCATGACCCTGATGACTACTGGCGCAGGGACGACGGAGGCCTCGCCTTGTGCAAGTTGATGCCACTTGATAATGATACGTATGATGTTAAGATGCCATCGCTTGAGGGCAAGGATTGGGTAGGCGCAAATGGAGATTGAGTTGTTTATATTGGGTACAACTACGAGTGGGAACTTGTGAATGTGTACACTCATCGCCGGGTTCCACTTCGAAAAATCTCAGCAGACTGCCCAGAGGTTGAGCACACCGGTATTCTACGCACGTTCAAATACGATCATGGTGATTGTCTTCTATGGAAGATAGCAATTTTTCGAGTTCCCAACCGCTCTTGGAATTACAAGAACTATGAAGTTGTTGCTATCTTTGACAAGCTTGTTGCTGTCCTTTGTGGTTCGACTCGATGGATATTGCTCAAAAATCAGTTTCTATACACGGATGTGTACTGTGATGCAATTCAATACGAGGGTCTTGTGTTTGCTTCCACCGCTCATGGCACTGTTTTTGCATGGGATCCTCGTAGTTTCGGTACATTTCTCTTCCATCGTAATTATAATTGTTTCATCCACATGCATGCGGGTTAGCAAGTTTCCCTTTACTAATTAACCTTCTTCTTGTGTTTCCAAGGTCCTATGAACATTCCACCACCTGTACTTGAAAAAATTTATAACCAAGGGGGAGATGACGATGGTGATGATCACGAGCATGAGGACGAGTAGAACGTATATACTCAGTGGCGCCTGGCAACTAATTCCGATGGATCACCTCTTCTTGTCTGTATATAGCGCACTGAGTTTGTTACTACTGAGGGAGCACGTGTAGTCTCCCATGGTCGCATTCTCCGGACCTATTCCAACACCCGTTGCATGGTATTCGGGATGGATACTAGTGTGCTAGCGCCAACACCTTCTCCCTGGTACAAAATTGATAGTCTTGGAGAAAACTCACTCTTCCTTGGACAAAACTATCCGATGATGGTGAAAGGCGATCCAACTGCTGTTGACACAACGTTACTAGTACCATTTATGAGAAGCAAGTCTATACCTCAGACATTTGGGTGGTTCCCTACCCTGGTACTGATATAGTAGGCCGCTTCAGCCTGGATGATCAGTCCTGCGTTGGTTTTGAGATCGACAATAGATGGACCGTCCCAGAGAATCACTTCTGGTTCAAAGCAAGCGTTTCCAACGCCGAGGATTGGTTGAGTTGAAGTTCATTTCATTGATTGTTATTTGTTGTGTGATGAAAACTTTAGTATTTATAATGTATCCTCGTTGTTGATGTGGGTTGATGACCTGTTGTATGTAATAAAATGATATGCCTGTGATAAACTTACTAAATTTATGAATGGCTTTCGAGTCGCTTCTCTGAGTGAGTGGTGCGACGAGGCAAAACAATATTTTCCGAATACATAATCGTACGTGCATTGCAACAGGTTATTGGATGAGGCCAATCAACAATAGTAGTATACTATTTGTACTAGCTTCACATGCTTCGCGCATCGGGCGGGTGTTTTTACTGTAGCCATATGTTAATGTGTTCACTGTACGTAACCAGCACCTCGAATCCTCAATACTAGTACTATATAGTAAGTAGTAGGAGTAGTAGGGTGGCATGAGCCAGAACAAGCATTCACATCCAGGAGTACGACACACGCCACCAGCACGACTTCCATCTGACACCATATTTCTTGGAGTCCATGCTAGAGCAATCTCTTCAACCTCATCGTTTCTCTAACTCAGTCATCACGCGGCGGGCGAGGTGTGGTTTGCCAATAGTCAGTTTCCTCAACTGCGGTCCCACTTGTAAGGCCAACTCCAATGCTCTATCAACATATCGATGTACTCTTCTTCACAATAACAAAACTTGCATCCATTCTAGTACACAATAAAAAATTTAAGTTAGCACAACTAGTCTAATCCGAGAGCACAACCGAAGATTTGGTCGGGTTCTTCCTCCTTTTGCCGACACGTGGGACATCCAGCATCCAGGTCGTGTCATGCAAGAAAATAGAGTGGTAGTTGAAGCCACGTGATGTGCATCTTGGGTTGAACTGTAAATAAAATCTTACTACTCTTGAGTAACTCCAAAAGAGGCCACCGAAGATCTTTATTGGATTTGTTTTTCACCACCAGCACGTCGAGGTGAAACATGTGCAGGTTCAGTGAGTCCTCTTGCGTTTTTACTGACATGTGGGACCGCATGTGAGCAAACAGATGATGGGCTCCGCGCGTCCGCTGGCTGGCTGAGAAGAGAGATAGAGGAGGGCTGAGCACAGACTCCAGGAAATTTGTTCTACGTAACCAGCACCTTGATATTCGCGTGTGGTTGTTTCTAGAATAAAAAAGGAGGTACCCCTACTTATGTTACTCCCACTACGCCTAGCCTAAGGTTAGTAGGTGACCTTGCACTTGGCTCTTCGCCTCTTCCGGAAGTCGATGGTTCTACATTAGTGCTTCTAGCAATCTGACACCAAATGAACTGCTGGACGTCCACCGCTTGTAAGCAAAAGTTTCTCCTCGTGCTGCAAGCCACCGCGCACGCGTTGGCGAGGGAGAAGGCGAAATCAAGCTTCTCGTCGTTTTGCTAGTTGACGGGACACATCAAAGTTATTGAGTACATACTCTCTCCAAAAAAGGGCTAACCATGTCATTGCTACCATCCCGTGCTACGTCGTTGAGTACGTGCACTATTCACGTGCCATCGAGGAGAAAAAATATTTGCGTAGGTGCCATCGAAGTGCACGACTCACTTATGCACTGCTTATCTGATTATCTCCATTTTCTTGCATGCCACATGCACCTTGATGCTAGATGTCTCGCGCGTTGGGAAAAGGATGAACAAAGCTCACGTAAAAGAAAAGAGTTGAAGAGCATAGATTCCCGACAACCAAGAAGGAGCAAGGAACCTTACGGTGGAGCGTCTGCAAGGAACCTTGTGCATTTTCCCCTGTTTTTTGCCGCCTGCCCACCTATAAACAAATAAAAGAACATGAAGTTTTCGCTAACCACTAGAAACGGTACATCAGGATGCTAAGTTGAAGATGTTTTATACTCCCTCCGTTCCCAAATATAAGTCTTTTTAGAGATTTCAATAAGGGACTACATACGAAACAAAATGAGTGAATCTACACTCTAAAATATGTCTACATACATCCGTATGTTGTAGTCTATTTGAAATGGCTAGAAAGACTTATATTTAGGAACGGAGGGAGTAGTTTATATTGAATTATTGATAACCACGCAACAAGCCACGCATGTACAGGACGCATGCAGCCACGCATGTACACAAGCCAACGCACTAACTCCATCCGATCCAACTCATGCACATACGCGCACAGCATGGAGCACACAACGCACATACACAACACGTGCATGCACACATGCTCGGCCGCAGAATGCACGTGAATAACACATGCATGCACACACACTCGGCTGCATGGAGGCGTGCGCCATCCGCGGGGACGTCCTTTTCGTCGTGCTACGGCGAAGGTCACACGCAAGGGCGCATACGCATCTCTTGCAGCACCTCTTTGCCGTCGTTGCTCAACTACTAGTCGGAGACAAAGACGACCGCAACCTCGGCCTTAGAGCTAGCACCGATGGAAAAACACGCACGTTGCATGCACACGAGCACGTATGGAGTGCCCATGACATGGTGGTGGTGCGTCCCCAGTCGCCTCTACTCCTTCTGCGCACGTTGTCTATCAAGGCGGCTACATGCTAATGATGATGTGGGTGAAATCTTCTAGGACTCAGATGATGACGAGGAAAATTATGAGACACAAGGTGACGTACACCGTCAAGGTCCACGGTCAAGGGGGTGCTAGTAAGTTCTTAGATGTGCTTAGATGAGTTGCTAAGTGCATTAAATGGCTTAGTAACTCAAGTCTTCAATGCATTGGTGCTTAGTTTATTGGTGCCACATCATATTTTATGCCTATGTGGCAGGCTTAGCAGCTATACATGGTGGAGCACTGGGAGAGGCCAAGGCTGGTCATAGTGGGGAGTAACTTATACTGTAGCATATTACTATGTTACTCTAAACATCTCGATAAACCGGAAAGGAGGGAGTAGTAACATAGACTAGTGTCATATGCAGAGTATGGGAGCACATGATATTTCCCCGTCCGGACCGATTCCAAGTTGGCTTATCACCTACTTGGCCCAACAAAAACCCCTCCCCCCTCCCGCGCGCGCTTCCCACCCGGCGCCAGCTGAGCCCGCCGCTGCACATTGATGGCAACTCAGGGCGACGCGACCTCTCACTGCTTCCGCCATTGAAGCGGCGCGCTGACCGAGGGCACTGGCCGCTACATGCCCGGCATTTCAGACTACACAGTGGAGAGTAACTTTAGAGCAAGCACTACAATTAGATGACATAAGCAAGCTATAAGGATTTAAATATAGTATTTGTGCTTACTTGAAGGAGAGAGAAGAGGAAAGAGAAGAGAAGCGGATTGTAAACGTGTAGCCGGTTGTACTCCAACATACTTTGTGAGATAAAAGGTGGGGACATTATTAATGATATAGTATTTATACTAAAGGGACTAACGGACGCCTTAATTACTCCGGTTTTTTGAGACAAACCTTGGTGGGGCTATTGTTGACTTTTTTTGAGCTATTATTGACTTGGACGTGGGGTTTGGGGGGCAAAGGCCTACTATTATACTCGCACGACCGACCTGACATGCTCTACCCTAGCCGCCGCCGTATCATATGGTTTCGCACCATTCCAGATCTTAGCGCCGCCACGCAATTCTTCTCCAGCCCTCCTTCCGGCGTGCACCGCGAGAAGGGACGGCAGTCCTCCGAACCCCGCCTTTCGTGATCCTGTACAGGAGAGGGGCGATCAGGTTTTTAGGGAGCACACTCCTGTGACTCCTGCCAGCGACGACTTCCTAAACGACGGCCTTCTTCCCCGACCTCGGTAACCTCTTCATCAATGACATGAGTGACAACATCAACCACGTCGGTTCTCCTCCCGCTGTATAGTATGTGATTCTGTCCTCCTGGTTTAGTCCGCATCATTACTTTGATGTTTGCAATTGTCGACATGATCTATTTACTGCTAATTCGGATTAAATCTCATAATAAATTGCTCATATATTCAACAATCCAATCCAAAAACCTGATTACAGGCAATTTACTCCGAGTGGTTTTGCCGCGCTTTTGAAGCTGCCTACTTTTAAGGGGGTGCAATATAAAAGGTGGCGCACAAGAGCAGTATATTGGTTTCAGATCGTGTACTGCTAGGACGCCACTAAGGATAAGCCTGAGGGCGATCTTAATCCTACACAGCAGGAAGCTTTTCATAACATGGATACCCTCTTCAAAGCCGCCCTGCTGAGTGTTCTTGACGATTCCATTGTGGATTCATATATGTCGTTTGACAGCGGCAAAGACATGTGGGCTGCGCTCGAGGCCACGTTTGGGCCCTCAGGCACTGGCAATGAGTTGTACGTCATGGAGGAATTCTGTGACTACAAGATGACTGATGAGCGCTCTGTTGTTTAGCAGACTCATGAGATACAGTCGCTCTCTAAGGAACTTGAGTACTTTAAGTGTGTGTTGCTGGGACCATCATTGCCAAGCTTCCACCTTCGCGGAACGATTTTGCTACTTCTCTGAAAAACAAGAGACATGAGTTTTCTGTTTTGGATCTCATTAGCACTCTTGATTTTGAGGAGAAGGCGAGAGCAAAAGACACACGTTCTCGGGTTGCTGAGGGAGCTTCTAGTGCCCACATGGTACACGAGAAGAACTTCCAGCCCAACCAGCCCCAAAACAACAAGAACGAATCTCAGGGGAAAGGCAAGTTTGATGCAAAGAACAAGCCGTCACATTCTACCAACTTCAAGAAGAATTCTCATAACGGGAAGGGATACAAACCTCAATTTTGGTAGCACGGCACAAAATTTATATGGCTGCATCTACCTGTTGTCAGCTAACCTCATGGTGCTCCAGGTATTCCTACATTCGTAACTAGGTACAATGACCACCGCAAGATGAAATTAGCTTATTCGTATGTTGACTTGCTGAATGCAGTGCGGAACGATCCTGTCATGTGTGGAGGAGCAAACAACCAGTGCAGACGAAGGTGGAAATCAACCAAGGACTTATGAAATTATATATAATCTTCCTCAGGCAGGTCAGTATCCCCTTCGTCCAGATGATTGTGTTTTGTCATGCCGAGCTATTGATATGTGCTACTATTTTGCAACACCGTTTAAGTATAGCTACTGTTTTCCTATCTTTTCAGATTCAGGACAATGAATATGATTTCAGGGGAACTGCACAATATGGACCCATGTTGAGTCATCTCTGTTGCCTCATGTGTTTGCTGCAAATGTGTCAGCATCAATTGCAAGATGAGGCAGCTAGCTAGCTGTGGAGTTGCCAACATGCTCAAAGTGCTCTTGCAACATTGAGAAGAAACAAGCATGCCCAGGAAATTAATGTGGGCGCAGGGAGGCCCTTTGCTCAGAGAGGCATCGACCGATTTTCTTTATTTCCACACTTTCTCACAGCTTTGTATTAGTTATAGTATTGTATGGTCAATCATTGAGATGCATAGACATGCTGAACTTTTGTTCTTCTGAATGTTAGTTTAATGTGAGTGTCTGCATCCAGCACCGCGTCCTCTAATTTGGTGGATGCACACAGAGAAAATAAATCTCCTTAATTTACTCCATAACCACCCTATTAAATAGGCCTAGTAACAAACCAGGCGCATGCAGTGGCCGGCGGGCACATGCATCCTGCATGCATGGCCAGTCAGCCAAGTCCATGCGCCAGCTCCAATGTAGCAACGCAAAAGAAGAGGGCGGTTCTTGGGAAAAAGCGAGTAGTTAGTGCAGCGGGCCTTATAAACACGAACAACTCGCTCTCCCGCTTCCACCTTCCCCCCAATTCCCCCCGCTCCCCAATCTTCCTCACTCATCCAGAAAACCCCGCCCACCTTCTTCCTCACTCGTACAGAAAATGCCTGCTCCTCTTCTTCCACTCCTACAGAAATCCCCAGCCCTCCTTCTTCCCCACTCGCACTGCCACTAGGCTCGTCTCTGGCTACTCTGCTCAAACCCGTGAGCTCGGCATGATGCCACAAGGAAAATGGATTTGGCTGGCCCCAGCACCAAGAAGATGAGGCTCCCGCCAGCGGCGACGCCGATTGTAGATCCTGCACCCGGTAGCGCGGGGAGAAGCGGCAAGCCCCCACCCACCCTCCACACCCGGATCTGAGGAACCAGTAGAATCTCCGGTGGACCGCATCAGCGATCTCCTGGGCGTCATCCTTGAGGAGATCATCTCGCTTCTCCCCACCAAGGATTGCTGCCGCACACAAGTCCTCTCAACTCGGTGGCGCCCTCTATGGCGCACCGCGCCCCTCAATCTCGATTGTCATCAGATATCTTTCCTTCCTGAATTTGATCTCCTCAGAGCCATCGTCTTTTCTCACCAGCAGGGCCCCGTTCAATGCCTCTGCATCCCGACACGCTACCTGCTGTCCATACCCGGCAAGGTGGACGCTTGGCTGACATCGCCCGAATTCGGAAAACTCCAGCAGTTTGAGTTGTACCATTACCACAAAAGTTTCATACCACGAACACACCAAGAATTCGTGCCCACACCACCATTGTCCATCTCGCGGTTTTCCTCCTCTCTCCACACCGCCACCTTCGCCCGGTGCCATCTACCAGACGATCTGGTACAAATGCTTCAACTCCCACTGCTAAAAAAACTTTCGCTTGCGGTGGTTTATCTGTCGGAGGCCTCACTGCATAGCATCATCCACTCCAGTTGCCCTGCCCTGGAGCGCTTGCTGATTGTTTTGGGAATAGAAATTGGTATCAGTTGTCTCCAAATAAAGTCGTCTCACCTTAAAAGCATTGGAATTTGTTTTAAAGGACAGCAGCTCATCATCGAAGATGCCCCTTCACTTGAAAGGTTGCTCCTTCGTAATTGTTATACACATTCAGCAATAATTGTTGTCTCTGCGCCCAAACTGGAGACCTTGGGTGTAATTCGTGACCCGTTTAATAATCACAAGGAGTTGGTGTTTGGCTCCCCACTTTTTCAGGTACAGTATATTATCATCTACACATTTGTAATCATATGCTGCATTTTTCATTTGTGCGCATAAGTTTAGAGTACACTTTGGGTACTAATATTATGTTATATGCTCAATGAAGAGTTCGTCCATTGATAGCCTATCAATGTTGCTGGATTCTGTCAAGATCATATATATCAGAATGTATAGTTTTGATCTGGAAATAATTATTGGCTTGCTGTGATGCTTTCGATCTCTGGAGAATTTATACATAGAGGTGATGATTTCATGCACATTGAAAGCCTGTATATATTGTACTAGAATTAACTGTTCAGTTGTCGTTCTTTCGACATACTCTTTTTTCAGACCTTAACTGTTTTCAATCTTCATGTGTACTTAGGCAGAACCACATGGAGAAAAACATATAACCAATCGGTGGCGTAATAAGCACAAGGATTTTCTCAGTTCTCATGACATTCGTTTGAGGACAATGACGATGGGACGATATGCATCCAACCAGGCAAACAGAAGCCTTGTCACATTCTTCCTGTTGAATGCGAGGTTACTATTGTCCATGAGGCTAAACTTTTATAGCAAGAGATTTCTCACGGACGAACATGTTGAACAGCAAAAAAAGAAGTTTCGGGTGGACAAATGGGCTTCTAAACGTGCTCGGCTTCTATTTACAACAAGTTGTAGACATCCTGAAATAATTTTTTTTGCTCAGCATGTTGATTTTATGGATCAGACCGATCCATTTGTTTGTGACTACAAAAAAGAGTGGTTGGGTTAGATGTTACTGTCATGTTCAATCTAGGTTTTGTCTAAAAATTTGATGAACAATTAATCCTTGGGCTTTTTGTACCATTTGTATGCTTGACTTGCATGTTGTTTCCCTCGTACTCCCCTCCACCTGCCACTACACTGCCGCATCTTCCATGGCTGCTGTTCGTTCCCATCCGAGGCCTTGCCGTCGTTCTCCGCCTTGGTTCGCTCGCTGTGCCCGCCGTCGTCTGGCGTTGTCAACATGGTCAACAACCAAGAGGAATCAAGAGATGACTGTACGTGGAGAGGCTGATAGTAGGGACCCGCTAGGGTCATTGCATTTCGCAAGCAGGTGGCTCGTTATTACAACCCAAAAAAATACTTCCTCCTAATTGTTTGACAACTAGGTCCCACGCCATTGTCAATGTAGTTAATAAATGAGAAAATTACACAACAAGCGGATAACACCAGGGACCCAGCAGCTCGCCCAGTTGTTTTTCAGTTTCAGAGACGGAGCTCAACTGCGCGTTGTGCGGGGGTTGTGGCCCATCTAGCCCACGCTTATGCTTTTATTAAGCACATGACGAGCCCAGTTGATATATTTTTTCTTTCTGAAATTGGCTAGCCCAGTTCTTTTTTTGGAGAATACCAAAACCGAGGCCTGCCTGCTTTTCTCAGCCCTGCTGGGCTGCAAATCTTTCAAGACGAGCAGGGATGTAAGTAGTAAGAAATGGGCTTCCCTAGAAAATTGGCTATAAGTTGTAAGAAATGGGATGTAAATTTTTAAACCAAAGCCAACCGGCAATTGCATTAAAATATCATTTTTCAGGATTTCTCTACTCTCTACTCTTATAAAAACCAAAGCCAACTGGCAATTACATTAAAATATCATCTTTTCTCCCACAAGATAAACTACTCATACGAATGCATCTACATGTTCCGTGCAACGAACGGGCATCTTGCTAGTTAAGATTCTAAATTTCATTCATTTTTTTTGCGGAGAATTGTTTTTTGAATTTTATTTTGATATAATTTTTTGAAAATTATTTTTAACATGACTCAAAATTTCGTGATTAAAAGAGTTCGGACCCCACCGAAATATGCAAAATTTCGTTGAATTTTTTAGCATTGCCCAGAATATATGGCCTGTAATGCTAATAAACAGAATAGGGACAATTGCATTTTTACCCCTAGTTGGTTCCTACCCACGGGTTTTACCCTTACTTTTCGAGCTTGCTCAGTTTTGCCCTTACTTCTTCCATTGGGGTCCCTCGAATGCCCTTTGACCGTTTGACCAAAACTTTGAAAATTCATAACTAATTCATACAAACTCAGAAAAATGCAAATAAGATATCAAAATTTTGAGATAAACATTACCTTTATGGGCATATCATTTGCATTCAGGACAAAAGCATCATTTAAACTACCCGAGGTAATTAATGTTATTAACATTATTAAAAATAAATAGGTATAAACAATATATTTTTTCATGAATAAAAATTACATGCAAATGTAGGTGATGTTCTCTGAACATCCTGATAACTTATTTGCATTTTTCTGAGTTTGTATCTACTTGTTATGAATGTTCTAACAACTTTGACCATTATTTGGAAACTTCATAACAAGTTGATACGAACTCAGGAAAATGCAAATAAGGCATCAGGATGCTCATAAAACATCACGTACAT
This sequence comes from Triticum dicoccoides, assembly GCF_002162155.2. Lineage (NCBI taxonomy): Eukaryota > Viridiplantae > Streptophyta > Magnoliopsida > Poales > Poaceae > Triticum > Triticum dicoccoides. The sequence goes on along the minus strand of NC_041383.1, from coordinate 667,404,664 downwards.
TTGCATATAATTTTTATTCACGAAAAAATATATTGTTTATACCTATTTATTTTTAATAATGTTAATAACATTAATTACCTCAGGTAGTTTAAACGATGCTTTTGTCTTGAATGCAAATGATATGCCCATAAAGGTAATGTTTATATGAACATTTTGATATCTTATTTGCATTTTTCTGAGTTCATATGAATTAGTTATGAATTTTCAAAGTTTTGGTCAAACGGTCAAAGGGCATTCGAGGGACCTCGATGGAAAAAGTATGGGCAAAACTGAGCAAGCTCGAAAAGTAAGGGCAAAACCCGTGGGTAGGAACCAACTAGGGGTAAAAATGCAATTGTCCCAAAAGATTATGAGCTTCAAATATCCTTAAGAATAAGCAAATGGGCTGTAAATTATTGAAAATAATGGCTAATGGGCTGTATGCTGTTTTCCACAGATTTGGAGGCTGACTTCTGGGCCTACTAGGTTGACGATGACGCTGTCCTAAATTATTATTTTGACGCGTACGCAAGGCTTTGTCAACTTAGTCAACACACAGCACTGACTGTTGGATGTCCATCCAACGGCCGCCGTGCTTCTTCAATCTCTGATCTTCCTGCTCCAGCCGCCCAAACCAGCGCCGACGGGACTGCTTGCTCCCTCCTCCCATGGCTGGTTGTGCCGCCGCTAGGCCATCCCTCTAACCACCCACACATCCTGTTATTTTCCGGCGACGTCAGCCTCACCCCACAGCCGACCAGTCAGCGCTCGTACTCCCCACGGCGTGGGCATCCACTGCGGTGGCTTCGCCGGCTCCGGGTGGTTCTCTTCCTGGGCTTCGCCCTCGTCCATCGCGTTTGTGCTCTCGGCGCGGCGAGGTCAACATGGTCAACAAACAACAGCCATCGGAAGAGGCTGACAGTAGGGGCCCACACAGGGAAATGCCTCCTTATTATGCGCAAAATAATGATTCCTCCACCTGATAGCTGGGACTCACCGGAAGGGCCTCTGCATTTCGCGAAAAAAACGTTCCCCCTGCTGTCAGCTCGGACGCACAAGAAATGCCTCCTTATTACGCACAAAAAATGAATACTCCCCCTGCTAGCGGGGACTCACCTTGGTGGGAGGCTAACTTGTGGACCTACTAAGTTGACGGGGACGGAGGGCTTTGTCAACTTAGTCAATATGAACGATTCTAGCTCCAGTGACCGTACGATGTCCATCCAACGGCCATAGTGCTTCTTCAACCTCTGGTCTTCGTGCTCCAGCCGCCCAAAGCAGCGTCGCTCGTGCCGCATGCTCCTCCCTCCCGTGGCCGGCTGTGATGCCGCGGAGGCCTCACTGCCCCCCTACTACTCCCACCACTGGTGAGGCCATCCCTCTACTCACCCACACCCCCTGTTATTCTGTGACGAGGGCAGCCTCACACCATAGCCGAACCAGTGAACCCTCGTACTCCTCTTCGCGTGGGCATCCACTGATGCGTCTTCCTCGGCTCTGCGTCGTCCCCTTCCTAGGCCTCGCTGTCATCCACCGTTGTGGTGCTCTCGGTGCGGCGTGGTCAATGTGGTCAACGACCGCCTTCTATCGGAAGAGTACTGTATGTGGAGAGGCTGACAGCTAGGTCCACGGCAGCCGCAAGGAAGTGCCTCCTTATTACGCGCAAAATAATTATTCCTCCACCTGACAGCAGGGACCCACCGGACGGGCCACCGTATTTGTGAAGAAAATGATTCGCCCCCTGACTGCTAGGACCCACCAGCTACATCTTCGCACGCAAGGAAGTGGGTCCGGGGAAAAAACAATTCACCCCCCTGACTGCTGGGACCCACCAACTACATCTTCGCATGCAAGGAAGTGCCTGATAGTCGGGACCCACCTGGTCGAAGCGTAGTAGTGTTATCATTCTGGTCGCGAACGTGTACGTACATATATACTGGTCGATGTAGAGGTGCGCACATGTCGTAGTAGAGGCGTGCATGTGTCGTAGTAGAGGCGCGCACGTAGCATGTACACGTACGTATAGCGGCCAATGTGCAAGAAAGAAAATACGGCCACGTATGTGTACGTACGGGCGGGGCCTCGAACGCCTACTCGTGCATACGTACGGCCAGGGCTCGTGTACATAGCTGGGTCAGAACGGAGAAACAGCATCGTCGTCGTGTTCATGGGGAGCCAACTGGCTGGGTCGGAACGGAATGTGTGGTCGTGTTCATCGGGAGGGCTTGGACGGAACAGGCGATGGAAACGAGGCCTGGCATACCGCAGAATGGAGGAAACGGCCTTGTGTTCGATCGGCCATGTTCGAAACGGGATCCTGTTCATCAGGAGGGGTCTGGCGTACCGCAAAACGGAGGAAACGGACCTCCTATGGTCGAAACGGGGGTCCTGTAGATCGGGAGGGGTGTGGCGTACCGCAAAACGGACGAAACGGACTTGTGTTGGAGCGCTATGGTCGAAACGGGGGTCCTGTTCATCGGGAGGGGTGTGGCGTACCGCAAAACGGGACTCCACGGGATACTGTTCATCTCCACCGTCGACCTCCTCCAGCCTCCACGGGCTACCGTCGACCTCCTCCAGCCTCCACGGGCTCCTGTTCATCCAGCCTCCACCGCGCGCTACTCCACCGGCTACTGTTCAACCACCCCTCCACGGGCACCCCTCCACC
>NC_041383.1:667382400-667401732 GCF_002162155.2 Triticum dicoccoides | reverse complement strand
TCGATCGGCTTCAATTAGCAGCAGTAGCGAAGGAATCACTCGATCGGGTTCAGTTAACAGCCATCGATCGATCGCTCGTATTCAGTAACGCGTAGGCTACAGTGCAATCGCTCGGGTTCAGTTAGAACCCAATGCCTCGCTCGGGTTCAGTTAGAGCCAACGCCTTGCACACACGCGTGTACGTGTATGAGAGAAACGCACATCGCTCGGCCCCCGACCTCCCACCGTAACCGGGAACTCGCCGAAATTTTCCTCGCCCTCGCTTCTACCATGCTTTTTTTCGTCATGGACGGCCCAAAGAATGTCATGCAGCTGCGTCTCCGGCCCGCCCAGGACGAAAAGCCCATTTTCTGTCATGATTTTTTGTCATAGAAGTAGGATCCCACCACATCTATCACGATACCAGGTTTTGTCACATTTATCGTCATAGAAGTATCATATGTATGACAGAAAAAAATTCGTTCGGCCCAAAATGTCACGGATGTGTCTTTTTTTTGTAGTGCAACTCTTTGTGTTCTACACGTGCATATAACATCTACGCATAGACCTGGCTCGGATGCCACTATTCTACGACATGGTGACGGTGATGATGAAGTTACCGGCGCAGGTCTTCGCCTAAGCACTACGGCGATATGACCGAGGTGGGAAACTGTGGAGGGGTCACCGCACACGGCTAAAGATCAACTTGTGCGTATATGGGGTGCCCCCTCCCCCGTATATAAAGGAGGAGAGGACGGGGCCGGCTGGCCACAAGGGGCACGCCCAAGGGGTGGATCCTACTCCAAGTAGGAGTAGGTTCCCCCCTTTCCTAGTCCAACTAGGAGGAGAAGGAAGGAGAGGGAAAGAGGGGTCGCGCCCCTCCCCTTGTCCTATTCGGACTCCCCTTGGGGGGGCACCTCCTGGTGCGGCCCTCTCTCTCCCCTATAGGCCCACTAAGGCCTATTACTTCCTGGGATGGGGGGGGGGTCCAGTAACTCTCCGGCACTCTGGTTTTATCCAAAACTATCCGGAACACTTCTGGTGTCTGAACAACATGGTCCAATATAGTAATCTATATGTCTCGACCATTTCGAGACTCCTCTTCATGTCCGTGATCTCATCCAAGACTCCGAACAACCTTCAGTACATCAAATCACATAAACTCATAATACCAATCGTCATCGAACGTTAAGCATGTGGACCCTACGGGTTCGAGAACTATGTAGACATGATCGAGACACGTCTCCGGTCAATAGCCAATAGCGGAACCTGGATGCTCATATTGGTTCCTACATATTCTTCAAAGATATTTATTGGTCAAACCGCATAACAACATACGTTGTTCCCATTGTCATCGGTATGTTACTTGCCCGAGATTCGATCATTGGTATCATCGTACGTAGTTCAATCTCATTACCGGCAAGTCTCTTTACTCATTCTGTAATACTTCATCCCGCAACTAACTCATTAGTCACAATGCTTGCAAGGCTTATAGTGATGAGTATTACCGAGAGGGCCCAGAGATACCTCTTCGAAACACGGAGTGACAAATCCTAATCTCAATCTATGCCAACCCAACAAACACCTTCGGAGACACCTGTACAGCATCTTTATAATCACCCATTTACGTTGTGACGTTTGATAGCACACAAAGTGTTCCTCCGGTATTCGGGAGTTGCATAATCGCATAGCCTGAGGAACTTGTATAAGTCATGAAGAAAGCAGTAGCAATGAAACTGTAACGATCATAATGCTAAGCTAATGGATGGGTCATGTCCATCATATCATTCTCTAATGATGTGATCCCGTTCATCAGATGACAACACATGTCTATGGTTAGGAAACATAACCATCTTTGATTAACAAGCTAGTCAAGTAGAGGCATACTAGCGACAATATATTTTGTCTATGTATTCACACATGTACTAAGTTTCCGGTTAATACAATTCTAGCATGAATAATAAACATTTATCATGAAATAAGGAAATAAATAATAACTTTATTATTGCCTCTAGGGCACATTTCCTTCACATACACCCTATCCATATCAACCCCTTGAGTCATCACGTCTTGAGATTTTACGAGGTCATCACATACGCCTCGCAGTTGACATGAACGTCTTCTTCCACTAAACGAACATCGCCGAAAGTCTGAAATAAATCCAGTAATAATGCAAGCGCGGATATCTAGAACTTGAACCCTGGCGGGTTGGGAATAACACTATCCTTCTAACCATCCAACCATAGGTTGGTTTGAATAGGCTTTTTTTAGTAAAACGCTTCCTATCATACGTCTGAGATACTACCCTTTGAACACACTATAGACGCATACTCTCATACATACACACCTACACTCATTAATATGAATGCACACGCACACATCCTACCTTCATGAGCACCCAGAGAGACTGAGTCAGCACGCCTCTGTAGTCGATGGAAACGTCGCCTTCCACTGAACGAACATCGCCGGAAAGGTATGCGAGTACTAGTGCCAAGTCCATGACTTGAACCCTGGTGGGTTGGTTTGACCATAAGAACCTACCCACATACGCTATGAGCGCTATGCTTCTCCATATCGGTACCATCCTTGAGATCGATAAACGGTGTCACACTTTCTTTTAGGCCGGGGACAATCATCTCAATGGAGGTCAATGCAAGGTCGCTTGGTCCGATGTTTGCACCCCTTTGAGTAAGGGTGGGCTAGGTTTTCACTACCTACGTACAGACAATATTTGCCTTCTACTCAAGTATCTTAATAGGATTCACTCCCCCGGCAATGGCTCTTGGGAAACTTGGCTTGCCAACTCATACGGATGGGAGGGCGGCCACTATATCAGAGACAGCTCCAGACTACACACTAACATCTGGAAAGACCTCACTTTCGGCCATTCTTTCTTCCGATCGATCACTCATGTCAGACTCGGTAATGACATCTCAACCGCCTTTTGGCTTGATCTGTGGATCGGCCCTGACACCCTAGATATTCGCTTTTCGTGCCTCTTCTCCCACACCACCAAACCGAATGCCTCTGTCGCATTCCAACTCTCAGCTGCAGACCTCCATCTCTTGTTACAGTCGCATCTGTCCAACGTTGCTTCCTCCGAACTATAATGCCTGCTTGACCTGTTAGCCACTGTTAACTTAATGTCGCACGTACCTGATGATAGATTATGCAGGGTCAATGTTAGGCCCCTATCTGTTGCTTATGCATATGAAGTTGCTTTCTCCTCTAGGTTGGAAGATCTATTCGTAGATTTTATCTGGGGGAAGAACTATGCGACTAACCGCTGCAAGTTGTTTATCTGGCTTGCGCACCGTGGGAGATTTTTCACCAACAAGCGTCGATTTTGGCGGAACTTCACAGACTCCGACTCATGCCCATTCTGCACATCCATTGAATCAATGTCCCACATGCTTCTCCACTGCTCTATTGTTGCTGACGTCTGGTCCACGGTCAACTTTCTTAACATCAACTCTGCAGAATGCTCCTCCATCAAAGACTTGCCAGGGCTCCAGCCTCCTTGCAAGATTTGCAACAAGGTAATTATGGCTATTCTTTGGAGTCTATGGAAAAGAAGGAACACTAAAGTCTTAAAAAAGGATGAATCCCTAGTACTTGTCCTTCGACGTGCGGCTCAAGACATTTTTCTTTGGTCTAGTAGATGTGTCAATGCAGATAGAAAGCAGATTCTATTTGATTGGGGAATCATGTTGTCCCGGCTAGATGTAGCATAGAGTATCAGTTTTTTTTGTTTTTTTTCTCCTCCCTCTTTGCCTTCTTTCTATATGTAGCATTAATAAAATGTTCAGACTGACTCTGCCCGCCATAGTTCCCTAAAAAAACATGCTCGGTTTGCTTGAAATATGCTCTCTCCCCCTTTTATATGAATATAAAGGCACAAGTATCGAGGACACCCCCATAAGCAGGTAAAAAAATGACATTCGAGCAAATGTCACAGGTGCTGCTAGCCCAACATCCAACATAAAAAATAGGAGCACCAACCCTAACAAGAGACATCCAAAAATACCGAACAAGACCGGAGCCGAGCTCCTTGGAGAAATCACTGGACACCATGGTACAGGACATCCCGAACCATCTCTGGAAAGGGTCGGCTCGCCATTGAGACAGACCCCTTGCTCGCAGTCGTGAAGTGACGCTCCTGCCAAGAGATGGAGAGCACCGAGAACGGAGACCACGGGGCACGTTTGATGTCACTTGAATCTACGTCGGTATTTCCCCAAAGAGGAAGGGATGATGCAGCATAGTGGCGGTAGGTATTTTCCTCAGATATGAAACCAAGCTTATCGAACCAGTAGGAGAACCAAGCAACACAACGTAAACAGCCCCTGCACACAAATAACAACACCTCGCAACCCAACGTGTTAAAGGGGTTGTCAATCCCTTTCGGGGTACGGCGCCTCAAGATAGGCAAAGGACGTGAGGAAAATTTGTAGATAGGATAAATAGATCGCGGAACAAATAAATTGCATCAAGGTATTTTTGTATTTTTGGTTTAATAGATCTGAAAATAAACACAAGGAAAAAAGTAGATGCAAGGCAAATATATGAGAAAGAAGACCCCAGGGCCGTAGGTTTCACTAGTGGCTTCTCTCGAGAAAAATAGCAAAAGGTGGTGAAAAAGTTACTGTTGGGCAATTGATAGAACTTCAAATAATCATGACGATATCTAGGCAATGATCATTACATAGGCATCACGTCCAAGATTAGTAGACCGACTCCTGCCTGCATCTACTACTATTACTCCACACATCGACCGCTATCCAGCATGCATCTAGTGTATTAAGTTCATCGAAAAACGGAGTAATGCAATAAGAATGATGACATGATGTAGACAAGATCCGTTTATATATTGCGGCAGATATGGATCCCGTCTTTTTATCATTAGTAGCAATGATACATACGTGTTGGTTCCCTTTCTGTCACTGGGATCAAGCACCGTAAGATCGAACCCACTACGGGGCACCTCTTCCTGTTGCAAGATAAATAGATCAAGTTGGCCAAACAAAACCCAAATATCAGAGAAGAAATACGAGGCTATAAGAGATTACGCATATAAGAGATCAAAGAACTCAAATGACTTTCATGGATATAAAAAGATATAACCGATCATAAACTCGAAGTTCATCAGATCCCAACAAACACACCGCCAAAACACTTACATCATATGGATCTCCAAGAGACCATTGTATTGATAATCAAGAGAGAGAGAGAGAGAGAGAGAGAGAGAGAGAGAGAGAGGAAGACATCTAGCTACTAACTATGGACCCGAAGGTTGATACGTCTCCAACGTATCTATAATTTATGAAGCATTCATGCTATTTTATTATCTGTTTTGAATGATTACGGGCTTTATTATACACTTTTATATTACTTTTAGGACTAACCTATTAACCGAAGGCCCAGCCCATATTGTTGTTTTATTGCCTGTTTCAGTATTTCGAAGAAAAGGAATATCAGACGGAGTCCAAACGGAATGAAACCTTCGGCAGCGTGATTTTTTGGAAGAATATGATCCTGGAGACTTGGAGTTCACGTCAGAAGATCCTCGAGGCAGCCACGAGATAGGAGGGTGCCCCCCACCCCTATAGGGTGCGCCCCCCTATCTCGTGGGCCCCTCGAGCACCTCCCGACTGACTTCTTTCGCCTATGTAAGCCTACGTACCCTGAAAACATCGAAAATCAAGATAGATCGGGAGTCCCGCCACCGCAAGCCTCTGTAGCCACCAAAAACCTCTCGGAAGCCCGTTCCGGCACCCTGCCGAAGGGGGAACCCATCACCGGTGGCCATCTTCATCATCCCGGCGCTATCCATGACGAGGAGGGAGTAGTTCACCCTCGGGGCTGAGGGTATGTACCAGTAGCTATGTGTTTGATCTCTCTCTCTCTCTCGTGTTCTCTCTATGGCACGATCTTGATGTATCACGAGCTTTGCTATTATAGTTGGATCTTATGATGTTTCTCCCCCTCTACTCTCTTGTGATGAATTGAGTTTCCCTCTTGAAGTAATCTTATCGGATTGAGTCTTTGATTTGAGAACACTTGATGTATGTCTTGTCGTGTTTATCTATGGTGAAAATGGGATATCACGTGCCACTTGATGTATGTTTTGGTGACCAACTTGCGGGTTCCTCCCATGAACCTATGCATAGGGGTTGGCACACGTTTTCTTGACTCTCCGGTAGAAACTTTGGGGCACTCTTTGAAGTACTTTTTGTTGATTGGATGAATCCGAGATTGTGTGATGCATATCGTATAATCATGCCCACGGATACTTGAGGTGACAATGGAGTATCTAGGTGACATTAGGGTTTTGGTTGATTTGTGTCTTAAGGTGTTATTCTAGTACGAACTCTTTAATAGATCGATCCGAAAGAATAACTTTGAGGTGGTTTCGTACCCTACCATAATCTCTTCGTTTGTTCTTCGCTATTAGTGGCTTTGGAGTGACTCTTTGTTGCATGTTGAGGGATTGCTATATGATCTATCTATGTTATTATTGTTGGGAGAACTTGCACTAGTGAAAGTATGAACCCTATGCCTTGTTTCCTATCATTGCAATACTGTTTACGCTCACTTTTATCATTAGTTACCTTGCTGTTTTTATATTTTCATATTACAAAAACCTATATCTACCATCCATATTGCACTTGTATCACCATCTCTTCGTTGAACTAGTGCACCTATACAATTTACCATTGTATTGGGTGTGTTGGGGACACAAGAGACTCTTTGTTATTTGGTTGCAGGGTTGTTTGAGAGAGACCATCTTCATCCTACGCCTCCCATGGATTGATAAACCTTAGGTCATCCACTTGAGGGAAATTTGCTACTGTCCTACAAACCTGTGCACTTGCAGGCCCAACAACGTCTACAAGAAGAAGGTTGTGTAGTAGAGATCAAGCTCATTTCTGGCGCCTTTGCCGGGCAGGCTAGGTAAGAGGCACTCACACCCCGTCAACTAAGATCTTTTCTAGCGCCGTTGCTGGGGAGGTGAGTGCTTGAAGGTATATCTTTAGATCTTGCAATCGAATCTTTTTGTTTCTTGTTTTATCACTAGTTTAGTTTATAAAAGAAAATTAGAAAAACAATGGAGTTAAGTTTGTCTCATATGCTTCGTCTTTTTAATATCTTTCGTGAGTTTGATGGAAAGGAAAATTGTGCTCAAGTGCTAGAAGAAGAGTGCATTAAAATGCTTGGTACTAAATCTTTGAATGATGAGCATGATTGCAATGTTGTTAGTATGAATTCCTTGAATATCCATGATGCTAATGATATGCAAAGCCACAAGCTTGGGGAAGCTATGTTTGATGAATATGATATGTTTAGTCCCCCAAGTTTTGATGAGAATACTTATTTCGATGAAAGCATGCCTCCTATTTATAATGATTATATTGATGAAAGTGGGTTTGGAAGAGTGTCAACTTTAGGAAGTAGTGATCCCACTATTTTGGGGGATGTTGAATCTTATTGTGATGAACATGAAAGTGGATTTGGAAGAGTGTCAACTTTATTTAGTGATGATTCCACTATTTCAGAAGAGGTTCCAATTGATTATGAGAACAAAGTTGCTATCTATGATGATTATTGTGATGACTTGTATGCTATTAAGAATAATGAAATCCATGAAACTTGTCATCATGATTTTAGTTTTCAATTGGATTATGCCTCACATGATAATTATTTTGTTGAGTTTGCTCCCACTACTATTGATAAGAAGAATTTTGCTTATGTGGAGAGTAGTAAATTTTCTATGCTTGTAGATCATGCAAAAAATGCTTTAAGTGTTGGTTATATTGTTGAATTCATTCATGATGCTACTGAAAAATTATTATGAGGGAGGAATTTATGCTTGTAGGAATTGCAATAATGTCAAGTTTCCTCTCTATGTGTTGAAAATCTTGAAGCCATGCTTGTTTTACCTTCCTATGCTAGTTAATTATTGCTCCCATAAGTTGTTTGCTCACAAAATCCCTATGCATAGGAAGTGGGTTAGACTTAAATGTGCTAGTAATATGCTTCATGATGGTCCCGTTATGTTTAAATTCTTATCTTGTATGTGAGCATCATTGTCACCATCATGCCTAGCTAGAAAGGCATTAAACAAAAGCGCTTGTTGGGAGACAACCCAATATTTATCCTTACTGTTTTTGTGTGTCCACATGATTATTCTACTGTGGTAATCATGTTTTATAGCTTTTGTTTCAATAAAGTGCCAAGTAAGACGTTTAGGATGGCTTACGGTGATAATTGTGTTGATCCTGCTGAAAATCAGAAACTTTTGCACCCAGTAATTTAGTTTTGTTAATTCACAGAAACGTGATCTTGATATGATTCTTTTTTATCTTGAATGGTAAACAAATTTCTTAGGTCATCCTAATTTTGTAGGATTTTTGGAGTTCCATAAGTATACGTTTGATACAGATTACTACAGACTGTTCTGTTTTTGACAGATTCTGTTTTCTATGTGTTGTTTGCTTATTTTGATGTATCTATGAGTAGTATCGAAGGGTATGAACCATAGATAAGTTGGAGTACAGTAGATATTACACCAATTTGAATTTAGAATGATTTCATTACAGTACCTAAGTGGTGGTTTTATTTTCTTATACTAACGGAGCTTACGAGTTTTCTGTTGAGTTTTGTGTTGTGAAGTTTTCAAGTTTTGGGTAAAGATTCGATGGACTATGGAATAAGGAGTGGCAAGAGCCTAAGCTTGGGTATTCCCAAGGCACCCCAAGGTAATATTCAAGTACAACCAAGAGCCTAATCTTGGGGATGCCCTGGAAGGCATCCCCTCTTTCGTCTTCGTTCATCGGTAACTTTACTTAGAGCTATATTTTTATTCACCACATGATATGTGTTTTGCTTTGAGCGTCATTTTCTTTTGTTAGTATTTGCTTGCTGTTATTTAGAATAATGTTTTGCATCTTTATTTCCAATAAAAATGTCAAGGATAGCCTCTGCCATGCTTATTTTGCTAGTATACATATTGCTGTTTGAAAACAGAAAGTTTACCGCTATTGCAAAAATTTTCTAGAAAAGTCAGAGAATGGTATGATGTTGAAACTTTTTCATATTGAGCTCTGATAAATTTATTATAGTGGGAATTTTATTTCATAATTTTTGGAGTTAGGGAAGTATGACGAATCTTGCATTCTTTACAGACTGTACTGTTTTGACAGATTGCTGTTATGTTTGCATTGTTTGCATATGTTTGCTTGTTTAATGATTCTATTTTATGATAGGAGTATTAAATATGCAGAGTCATTTAGTATGAAATGTGGAATAACAATTCTAGTGATTTGTTACAGTAGAAAATGCTAAGGTTTTGCATTGGTTTATACTAACTTATCTCACGAGTTCTTGTTGAGTTTGTTGTGGATGAAGCTTTTGATAAAAAGAGAAGCCATGATATGAGAGGAATTAAGGAGACACAAAAGTTCAAGCTTGGGGATTCCCCAGGCACCCCAAGATAATATTTCAAGAAGTCTCAAACATCTAAGCTTGGGGATGCCCCGGTAGGCATCCCACCTTTCTTCTACAAACTATCGGTTAGTATCGGTTGAGCCTAAGTTTTTGCTTCTTCACATGATTTGTGCTATCCTTGCAATGTTATTTTATTTTGTTTTGTTTGCTGTTTAAATACAATACCAAGATCTTAAATTCTTTAATGAGAGAGAGTCTTCGCATAGTTACATAATTATTTAGCTACTCATTGATCTTCACTAATATCTTTTTGGAGTAGTTTATCATTTACTCGTGTGCTTCACTTATATCCTATGAGTAAATTGTTGAATAATTTGATTGTCATAAATCTGAAATTATATATGTCTCGTTTGCTTATCCCATGGGGAGTAATGACTTCACATCTAAGAAGTAGAGGTCGTAAATTTATTGAAGGTTAGCAAGCGTTGTATTGGTCATTTGAACAATTCATGAAAGAATATTGAAGGAAGAGAGATTTCATATATAAATACATTGTCCTAGACATCTTTTATAATTGGGAGCACTCATTAAGTATGACATGCTAAAGAGTTGATATTGGACAAGGAAGACAACGTAATAGTTTATGTTTTCCGACATCTCAGTTAAAGTATATTGTCATGGATCATTCAAACATGTTGAGCTTGCCTTTCCCCATCTTGCTAGCCAAAATTCCTTGCACCAAGTAGATATACTACTTGTGCTTCCAAATATCCTTAAACCCAGTTTTGCCATGAGAGTCCACCATACCTACCTATGGATTGAGTAAGATCCTTCAAGTAAGTTGTCATCGGTGCAAGCAATAAAAATTGCTCTCTAAATATGCATGACTTATTAGTGCGGAGAAAATAAGCTTTGTACGTTCTTGTTATGGAAGCAATAAAAGCGACGGAGTGCATAATAAAGGTCCATATACAAGGGGCAATATAATGTGACGTTCTTTCACATAAGATTTTGTGTATCCAACCCTAAAAGTGCATGACAACCTCTACTTCCCTCTGTGAAGGGCCTATCTTTTACTTTATGTCTTTTACTTTATGCAAGAGTCAAGGTGATCTTCACCTTTCCCTTTTTCATTTTATCCTTTGGCAAGCACTTTGTGTTGGGGTGATCCTGATATATATATCCAATTGGATGTAAGTTAGCATGAACTATTATTATTGACATCACCCAAAGGTGAATACGTTGGGAGGCAACACTATGAGCCCCTATATTTCTCAGTGTCCGATTGAAACTCCATAACCATTAGTATTGCGTGAGTGTTAGCAATTGTAGAAGACTATATGATAGTTGAGTATGTGGAGTTTGCTATTCCTGAAAATAAGATGAATTTCAATTGTTTGATGACTGAGAATGAAGTTTGCTAGTTTTCAAGAAAGTTTATGGTCTATGCTTTGACATGTGAATTGCTTGTTACTTTATCGTGATAAGTTTTATGAGATGAACTACTTTTATGACATATTATCATGCTAGAAAAGGTGATTGAAATTATGATTGATCAAACTTGTGCACCTTCTAGCATTCACACTTCATAAATTCTTTATTTTATCATTTACCTACTCGAGGACGAGTAGGAATTAAGCTTGGGGATGTTGATACGTCTCCAACGTATCTATAATTTATGAAGCATTCATGCTATTTTATTATCTGTTTTGAATGATTACGGGCTTTATTATACACTTTTATATTACTTTTGGGACTAACCTATTAACCGGAGGCCCAGCCCATATTGTTGTTTTATTGCATGTTTCAGTATTTCGAAGAAAAGAAATATCAAACGGAGTCCAAACGGAATGAAACCTTCGGCAGTGTGATTTTTTGGAAGAATATGATCCTGGAGACTTGGAGTTCACGTCAGAAGATCCTCGAGGCAGCCACGAGATAGGAGGTTGCCCCCCCCCCCTGTAGGGCGCGCCCCCTGTCTCGTGGGCCCCTCGAGCACCTCCCGACTGACTTCTTTCGCCTATATAAGCCTATGTACCCTAAAAACGTCGAAAATCAAGATAGATCGGGAGTTCCGCCACCGCAAGCCACTATAGCCACCAAAAACCTCTCGGGAGCCTGTTCCGGCACCCTGCCGGAGGGGGAACCCATCATCGGTGGCCATCTTCATCATCCCGGCGCTATCCATGATGAGGAGGGAGTAGTTCACCCTCGGGGCTGAGGGTATGTACCAGTAGCTATGTGTTTGATCTCTCTCTCTCGTGGTCTCTCTATGGCACGATCTTGATGTATCACGAGCTTTGCTATTATAGTTGGATCTTATGATGTTTCTCCCCCTCTACTCTCTTGTGATGAATTGAGTTTCCCTCTTGAAGTTATCTTATCGGATTGAGTCTTTGATTTGAGAACACTTGATGTATGTCTTGTCGTGTTTATCTATGGTGAAAATGGGATATCACGTGCCACTTGATGTATGTTTTGGTGACCAACTTGCGGGTTCCTCCCATGAACCTATGCATAGGGGTTGGCACATGTTTTCTTGACTCTCCGGTAGAAACTTTGGGGCACTCTTTGAAGTACTTTGTGTTGATTGGATGAATCCGAGATTGTGTGATGCATATCGTATAATCATACCCACGGATACTTGAGGTGACAATGGAGTATCTAGGTGACATTAGGGTTTTGGTTGATTTGTGTCTTAAGGTGTTATTCTAGTAGGAACTCTTTAATAGATCGATCCGAAAGAATAACTTTGAGGTGGTTTCGTACCCTACCATAATCTCTTCGTTTGTTCTTCGCTATTAGTGGCTTTGGAGTGACTCTTTGTTGCATGTTGAGGGATTTCTATATGATCTATCTATGTTATTATTGTTGAGAGAACTTGCACTAGTGAAAGTATGAACCCTATGCCTTGTTTCCTATCATTGCAATACTGTTTACGCTCACTTTTATCATTAGTTACCTTGCTGTTTTTATATTGTCATATTACAAAAACCTATATCTACCATCCATATTGCACTTGTATCACCATCTCTTCGTTGAACTAGTGCACCTATACAATTTACCATTGTATTGGGTGTGTTGGGGACACAAGAGACTCTTTGTTATTTGGTTGCAGGGTTGTTTGAGAGAGACCATCTTCATCCTACGCCTCCCATGGATTGATAAACCTTAGGTCATCCACTTGAGGGAAATTTGCTACTGTCCTACAAACCTGTGCACTTGCAGGACCAACAACGTCTACAAGAAGAAGGTTGTGTAGTAGAGATCAAGCTCATTTCTGGCGCCTTTGCCGGGCAGGCTAGGTAAGAGGCACTCACACCCCGTCAACTAAGATCTTTTCTAGCGCCGTTGCTAGGGAGGTGAGTGCTTGAAGGTATATCTTTAGATCTTGCAATCGAATCTTTTTGTTTCTTGTTTTATCACTAGTTTAGTTTATAAAAGAAAATTAGAAAAACAATGGAGTTAAGTTTGTCTCATATGCTTCATCTTTTTAATATCTTTCGTGAGTTTGATGGAAAGGAAAATTGTGCTCAAGTGCTAGAAGAAGAGTGCATTAAAATGCTTGGTACTAAATCTTTGAATGATGAGCATGATTGCAATGTTGTTAGTATGAATTCCTTGAATATCCATGATGCTAATGATATGCAAAGCCACAAGCTTGGGGAAGCTATGTTTGATGAATATGATATGTTTAGTCCCCCAAGTTTTGATGAGAATACTTATTTCGATGAAAGCATGCCTCCTATTTATAATGATTATATTGATGAAAGTGGGTTTGGAAGAGTGTCAACTTTAGGAAGTAGTGATCCCACTATTTTGGAGGATGTTGAATCTTATTGTGATGAACATGAAAGTGGATTTGGAAGAGTGTCAACTTTATTTAGTGATGATTCCACTATTTCAGAAGAGGTTCCAATTGATTATGAGAACAAAGTTGCTATCTATGATGATTATTGTGATGACTTGTATGCTATTAAGAATAATGAAATCCATGAAACTTGTCATCATGATTTTAGTTTTCAATTGGATTATGCCTCACATGATAATTATTTTGTTGAGTTTGCTCCCACTACTATTGATAAGAAGAATTTTGCTTATGTGGAGAGTAGTAAATTTTCTATGCTTGTAGATCATGCAAAAAATGCTTTAAGTGTTGGTTATATTGTTGAATTTATTCATGATGCTACTGAAAAATTATTATGAGGGAGGAATTTATGCTTGTAGGAATTGCAATAATGTCAAGTTTCCTCTCTATGTGTTGAAAATCTTGAAGCCATGCTTGTTTTACCTTCCTATGCTAGTTAATTATTGCTCCCATAAGTTGTTTGCTCACAAAATCCCTATGCATAGGAAGTGGGTTAGACTTAAATGTGCTAGTCATATGCTTCATGATGCTCCCGTTATGTTTAAATTCTTATCTTGTATGTGAGCATCATTGTCACCATCATGCCTAGCTAGAAAGGCATTAAACAAAAGCGCTAGTTGGGAGACAGCCCAATATTTATCCTTACTGTTTTTGTGTGTCCACATGATTATTCTACTGTAGTAATCATGTTTTATAGCTTTTGTTTCAATAAAGTGCCAAGTAAGACCTTTAGGATGGCTTACGGTGATAATTGTGTTGATCCTGCTGAAAATCAGAAACTTTTGCACCCAGTAATTTAGTTTTGTTAATTCACAGAAACGTGATCTTGATCTGATTCTTTTTGATCTTGATTGGTAAACAAATTTCTTAGGTCATCCTAATTTTGTAGGATTTTTGGAGTTCCATAAGTATACGTTTGATACAGATTACTACAGACTGTTCTGTTTTTGACAGATTCTGTTTTCTATGTGTTGTTTGCTTATTTTGATGTATCTATGAGTAGTATCGAAGGGTATGAACCATAGATAAGTTGGAGTACAGTAGATATTACACCAATTTGAATTTAGAATGATTTCATTACAGTACCTAAGTGGTGGTTTTATTTTCTTATACTAACGGAGCTTACGAGTTTTCTGTTGAGTTTTGTGTTGTGAAGTTTTCAAGTTTTGGGTAAAGATTCGATGGACTATGGAATAAGGAGTGGCAAGAGCCTAAGCTTGGGTATTCCCAAGGCACCCCAAGGTAATATTCAAGTACAACCAAGAGCCTAATCTTGGGGATGCCCTGGAAGGCATCCCCTCTTTCGTCTTCGTTCATCGGTAACTTTACTTAGAGCTATATTTTTATTCACCACATGATATGTGTTTTGCTTGGAGCATCATTTTCTCTTGTTAGTATTTGCTTGCTGTTATTTAGAATAATGTTTTGCATCTTTATTTCCAATAAAAATGTCAAGGATAGCCTCTGCCATGCTTATTTTGCTAGTATACATATTGCTGTTTGAAAACAGAAAGTTTACCGCTATTGCAAAAATTCTCTAGAAAAGTCAGAGAATGGTATAATGTTGAAACTTTTTAATATTGAGCTCTGATAAATTTATTACAGTGGGAATTTTATTTCATAATTTTTGGAGTTAGGGAAGTATGACGAATCTTGCATTCTTTACAGACTGTACTGTTTTGACAGATTGCTGTTATGTTTGCATTGTTTGCATATGTTTGCTTGTTTAATGATTCTATTTTATGATAGGAGTATTAAATATGCAGAGTCATTTAGTATGAAATGTGGAATAACAATTCTAGTGATTTGTTACAGTAGAAAATGGTAAGGTTTTGCATTGGTTTATACTAACTTATCTCACGAGTTCTTGTTGAGTTTGTTGTGGATGAAGCTTTTGATAAAAAGAGAAGCCATGATATGAGAGGAATTAAGGAGACACAAAAGTTCAAGCTTGGGGATTCCCCAGGCACCCCAAGATAATATTTCAAGAAGTCTCAAACATCTAAGCTTGGGGATGCCCCGGTAGGCATCCCACCTTTCTTCTACAAACTATCGGTTAGTATCGGTTGAGCCTAAGTTTTTGCTTCTTCACATGATTTGTGCTATCCTTGCAATGTTATTTTATTTTGTTTTGTTTGCTGTTTAAATACAATACCAAGATCTTAAATTCTTTAATGAGAGAGAGTCTTCGCATAGTTACATAATTATTTAGCTACTCATTGATCTTCACTAATATCTTTTTGGAGTAGTTTATCATTTACTCGTGTGCTTCACTTATATCCTATGAGTAAATTGTTGAATAATTTGATTGTCATAAATCTGAAATTATATATGTCTCGTTTGCTTATCCCATGGGGAGTAATGACTTCACATCTAAGAAGTAGAGGTCGTAAATTTATTGAAGGTTAGCAAGCGTTGTATTGGTCATTTGAACAATTCATGAAAGAATATTGAAGGAAGAGAGATTTCATATATAAATACATTGTCCTAGACATCTTTTATAATTGGGAGCACTCATTAAGTATGACATGCTAAAGAGTTGATATTGGACAAGGAAGACAACGTAATAGTTTATGTTTTCCGACATCTCAGTTAAAGTATATTGTCATGGATCATTCAAACATGTTGAGCTTGCCTTTCCCCATCTTGCTAGCCAAAATTCCTTGCACCAAGTAGATATACTACTTGTGCTTCCAAATATCCTTAAACCCAGTTTTGCCATGAGAGTCCACCATACCTACCTATGGATTGAGTAAGATCCTTCAAGTAAGTTGTCATCAGTGCAAGCAATAAAAATTGCTCTCTAAATATGCATGACTTATTAGTGCGGAGAAAATAAGCTTTGTATGTTCTTGTTATGGAAGCAATAAAAGCGACGGACTGCATAATAAAGGTCCATATACAAGGGGCAATATAATGTGACGTTCTTTCACATTAAGATTTTGTGTATCCAACCCTAAAAGTGCATGACAACCTCTACTTCCCTCTGCGAAGGGCCTATCTTTTACTTTATGTCTTTTACTTTATGCAAGAGTCAAGGTGATCTTCACCTTTCCCTTTTTCATTTTATCCTTTGGCAAGCACTTTGTGTTGGGGTGATCCTGATATATATATCCAATTGGATGTAAGTTAGCATGAACTATTATTATTGACATCACCCAAAGGTGAATACGTTGGGAGCCAACACTATGAGCCCCTATATTTCTCATTGTCCAATTGAAACTCCATAACCATTAGTATTGCGTGAGTGTTAGCAATTGTAGAAGACTATATGATAGTTGAGTATGTGGAGTTTGCTATTCCTGAAAATAAGATGAATTTCAATTGTTTGATGACTGAGAATGAAGTTTGCTAGTTTTCAAGAAAGTTTATGGTCTATGCTTTGACATGTGAATTGCTTGTTACTTTATCGTGATAAGTTTTATGAGATGAACTACTTTTATGACATATTATCATGCTAGAAAAGGTGATTGAGATTATGATTGATCAAACTTGTGCCCCTTCTAGCATTCACACTTCATAAATTCTTTATTTTATCATTTACCTACTCGAGGACGAGTACGAATTAAGCTTGGGGATGTTGATACGTCTCCAACGTATCTATAATTTATGAAGCATTCATGCTATTTTATTATCTGTTTTGAATGATTACGGGCTTTATTATACACTTTTATATTACTTTTGGGACTAACCTATTAACCGGAGGCCCAGCCCATATTGTTGTTTTATTGCCTGTTTCAGTATTTCGAAGAAAAGAAATATCAAACGGAGTCCAAACGGAATGAAACCTTCGGCAGTGTGATTTTTTGGAAGAATATGATCCTGGAGACTTGGAGTTCACGTCAGAAGATCCTCGAGGCAGCCACGAGATAGGAGGTTGCCCCCCCCCTGTAGGGCGCGCCCCCCTGTCTCGTGGGCCCCTCGAGCACCTCCCGACCGACTTCTTTCGCCTATATAAGCCTATGTACCCTAAAAACGTCGAAAATCAAGATAGATCGGGAGTTCCGCCGCCGCAAGCCACTATAGCCACCAAAAACCTCTTGGGAGCCTGTTCCGGCACCCTGCCGGAGGGGGAACCCATCATCGGTGGCCATCTTCATCATCCCGGCGCTATCCATGACGAGGAGGGAGTAGTTCACCCTCGGGGCTGAGGGTATGTACCAGTAGCTATGTGTTTGATCTCTCTCTCTCGTGTTCTCTCTATGGCACGATCTTGATGTATCACGAGCTTTGCTATTATAGTTGGATCTTATGATGTTTCTCCCCCTCTACTCTCTTGTGATGAATTGAGTTTCCCTCTTGAAGTTATCTTATCGGATTGATTCTTTTATTTGAGAACACTTGATGTATGTCTTGTCGTGTTTATCTATGGTGAAAATGGGATATCACGTGCCACTTGATGTATGTTTTGGTGACCAACTTGTGAGTTCCTCCCATGAACCTATGCATAGGGGTTGGCACACGTTTTCTTGACTCTCCGGTAGAAACTTTGGGGCACTCTTTGAAGTACTTTGTGTTGATTGGATGAATCCGAGATTGTGTGATGCATATCGTATAATCATGCCCACGGATACTTGAGGTGACAATGGAGTATCTAGGTGACATTAGGGTTTTGGTTGATTTGTGTCTTAAGGTGTTATTCTAGTACGAACTCTTTAATAGATCGATCCGAAAGAATAACTTTGAGGTGGTTTCGTACCCTACCATAATCTCTTCGTTTGTTCTTCGCTATTAGTGGCTTTGGAGTGACTCTTTGTTGCATGTTGAGAGATTGCTATATGATCTATCTATGTTATTATTGTTGAGAGAACTTGCACTAGTGAAAGTATGAACCCTATGCCTTGTTTCCTATCATTGCAATACTGTTTACGCTCACTTTTATCATTAGTTACCTTGCTGTTTTTATATTTTCATATTACAAAAACCTATATCTACCATCCATATTGCACTTGTATCACCATCTCTTCGTTGAACTAGTGCACCTATACAATTTACCATTGTATTGGGTGTGTTGGGGACACAAGAGACTCTTTGTTATTTGGTTGCAGGGTTGTTTGAGAGAGACCATCTTCATCCTACGCCTCCCATGGATTGATAAACCTTAGGTCATCCACTTGAGGGAAATTTGCTACTGTCCTACAAACCTGTGCACTTGCAGGGCCAACAACGTCTACAAGAAGAAGGTTGTGTAGTAGACATCAAAGGTCTACAAAGAACTACTCATGCATCATCGGAGAGGCACCAATGGAAGTGGTGAACCCCTCCGTGATGGTGTCTATATTGGATCTCGTGGTTCTGGACTCTGCGGCGGCTGGATGAAAATTTCGTCGACTCCCCTAGGGTTTCTGGAATATTGGGGTATTTATAGAGCAAAGAAGCGGTCCAGGGGGCACCCGAGGTTGGCACAACCCACCAGGGCGCGCCTGGGCCTCCTGGCACGCCCTGGTGGGTTGTCCCCTCCTCGGGACTCCCCCCAGGTGCAACCAGGGCCCAACTTCTTCCTTCTGGTCCATAGAAAATCATCGTAAATTGGCTTGGCATTTGGACTACTTCTGATATTGATTTCCTGCGATGTAAAAAACATGCAGAAAATAACAACTGGCACTTGGCACTATGTCAATAGGTTAGTACCAAAAAATGATATAAAATCACTATATAATGATTATAAAACATCCAAGATTGATAATAAAACAGCATGGAATAATCAAAAATTATAGATATTTTGGAGACGTATCAACGTTCATAAGATAGGAGAACATCGAGACCCCCCCTATGCCAGAGTAGAGGATGCTACATGTGAGGGAGAAGGCATGCCCAAAGCCACTGGCTTGTTGCGCCCGAGGGGATCCGAAGCTCCACGAAGACGTCCTCAAGAGGATGATGACCAACAACGCCACCGCCGTCGAGCTCGAAAAGAGGGACTAGGGTTTTCAACCTGGAGCCCTAGCATCATGAGGGGACCCAGAATGACACCCGCCAAGAGGAAAGGGACACCCGTAGGCAGCGCCGCCGCCAAAGCACAGAGTTTTCCACCTGCA
>NC_041383.1:667303122-667382087 GCF_002162155.2 Triticum dicoccoides | reverse complement strand
GGTCTTCAAAACAAGACTAGGGAGCTACCACTACCGAGGCCTAGACGACGCCTGTATCACCCACCACCCGTCCCTTGCTACCCACATAGTCAAGAGGGAGACACCACCACGGCTGCCACATCACCCCTGATACGTCTCCAATGTATCTATAACTTTTGATTGTTCCATGCTGTTATATTATCATTCTTGGATGTTTTACAATCATTTTATATCATTTTTTTGGTACTAACCTATTGACATAGTGCCTAGTGCCAGTTGCTGCTTTCTGCTTGTTTTTTACATCATAGGAATTCAATACCAAACGGAGTCCAAATGCAACGAAACTTTTTGTGGAAATTTTATGGACCAGAAGACAACCAATGGGCTGGAGAAGCACCTAGGGGGTTGCCCCGAGGGGGCACAACCCACCAGGGTGCGCCTGGGCCCCCAGGCGGGGTTGTCCCCACCTCGATGGCCTCCCGCACCGCCTCTTTGCTCTATAAATACCCCAATATTCCAAAAACCCTAGGAAAGTCGACGAAAATCAATTCCAGCCGCCGCAGGTTCCAGAAACACCAGATCCAATCTAGACACCATCACGGAGGGGTTCATCATCCTCATTGGTGCCTCTCCGATGATGTGTGAGTAGTTCATTGTAGACCTACGGGTCCGTAGTTAGTAGCTAGATGGCTTCCTCTCTCTCTCTTTTGATTCTCAATACAATGGTCTCTTGGAGATCCGTGTGATGTAACTCTTTTTGCGGTGTGTTTGTTGGGATCCGATGAACTTTGAGTTTATGTTCAGATTTATGTTTTTATCCATGAAAGTTATTTGAGTCTTCTTTGATCTCTTATATGCATGATTGCTTATAGCCTTGTATTTTTTTCTTCGATATTTGGGTTTTGTTTGGCCAACTTGATCTATTTATCTTGCAATTGGAAGGTGCTTTATGATGGGTTCGATCTTACGGTGCTTGATCCCAATTGGAAGGTGCTTTATGATGGGTTCGATCTTACGGTTGCTATTAAGGATGACAAGTTGGGGTCTATTTCTACATAAATAGATCTTGTCTACATCATGTCATCGTTCTTATTGCATTACTCCGTTTTTCCATGAACTTAATACACTAGATGCATGTTGGATAGCAGTCGATGTGTGGAGTAATAGTAGTAGATGCAGGCAATAGTCGGTCTACTAATCTTGGACGTGATGCCTCTATAATGATCATTGCCTGGATATCGTCATGATTATTTAAAGTTCTATCAATTGCCCAACAGTAATTCGTTTACCCACTGTTTGATATTTTTCTCGAGCGAAGCCACTAGTGAAATCTACCGGCCCCACGTCTCTTCTTTATTATATTTGCCTTAGCGATCTATTTTTATTTGCTTTTATTTTCAGATCTATTAAACCAAAAATACAAAAATATCTTGCTGCAATTTATAGTTATTTTATTTTATATCGTGTTCCCACGAGATCTATTTATCCAATCTACTACAATTTTATCTATTTGTTTACCCGTGAGGGATTGACAACCCCTCTCTTACGTTGGGTTGCAAGTATTTGTTCTTTATGTGCAGGAACTATTTACGTGGTGTTGCGTGGTTCTCCTACTGGTTCGATAACCTTGATCTCATCACTGAGGGAAATACCTACCGTTGTTGTGTTGCATCATCCCTTCCTCTTTGGGGAAATACCAACATAGTTCAAGCCAACATCAACCCGCTGTGCAGACACACCATCTAGGGTCGTCGCCCCAGCTTCCAAGATCGACACGCACCACCATCACTACGACAACATACCACCGAAGCACGGGCTTAGGCACGAACAATGCATGGGTGGGACCGATGTGCCAAAGCACACCTACGAGCAGCATCGACCAACACCAGGGCCGATCCACATGCCATGGACCCGGACATAGGCGCCAACTCCCAGTTGGAACCCCCATCTCGTCCGGCATGGAGGACCACAGAGGTTAGCCCAACATCGTCGCTGGGGCAGCCCTAGAAGATAGGCCGCTGAAGCGGCGGGCTACCATGGGCCAGATCAAGTTCGGCCATCCGACCCTCTCAGAGTCCACCACAACCTAACCCTAGATCTACCAGCATCAGACGCCGGAGACCAGCACATCACTGACACCCAGCGCTGGCCATGGCCTCGGATGCTCGCGCGCCTTGTGCCAATAGGGAGGCTGCCTCATGTCGCACGAAGAAAACAGCCCACCAGAGCGCCTTCCCGAGCACACAACGGGTTGGAACCACATCATCAAAAGCTCAGACCACAACATGGCATAGCTCGCCGAGCCCCGCCGCGTTGCCACATGCGCGGTGACGCGCTGCCAACCTCCACCGAGCATCGTGACATGTCAGATTTCAACGCACTACCGCCGCCTTGCCATGCACACAACATGCGCCCCTGCTTAACCATTGCACCACGCACTCTCGGGGACAGACAAGGGGGAGGCCTCGACGCCGCCCAAGGAAAACAGGCTTCGCCTGACGGCTCACGCGGGTGGCGGCAAGGATGAAGGAGGACGGAGGTCAGAGGAGGGTGGCGACGCGGGCAAGTGAGTGTGAGGCGTCGCGACAGCCCCCCGCCCCCCAACCTTTAGGCGTACTCATATTGCGAGGCATCGATCTTGGTTCGGAAATATGATTGTGTATAACGCATATTTCCGGGATATGGAGTATTTGATTCCGAGCTCATATGCTCCCGCATGAACAGTAAAATTGGAAAAAATTCAAAAATAATGTAATTTTTTTTGTGATGAACATTGACAAAATTTCTAACTGCATGCAAAATTTCAGGCTGAAATGACATTCTTGGGGGTCTGGGCAAAGAGAATAAAATCGATGCTCCAAAAAGACTATTGTTGGAAGCTTTTTGGAGCATTGATTTTGTTATTTTTGCCCAGACCTCTACAAATGTCATTTCGATATGAAATTTTGCACGCGGTTAGAATATTCATCAATGTTCATCATAAAAAAAATAGATTTTTTGAATTTTTTAACTAGTTTTTTTCGATTTTACTGTTCATGCGAGAGCATATGAGCTCGGGATCAAAAGTACACTTTCGTTCTTTCTGTCCTTATTGCTAATTGTCTATTCTTCTACTCGCCTAGTAGATTAGGTCCTTTTACTTTTCTTTTTTTCTTTTGCTTTCACAAATCTTCTCTGTTTTGCTATTTCTATAGCGCAGGAGTTTTGGTTCAACAAGGTACTTGACACATAAATACTATGCAATGTTATGATCTAGCACGTCAAGTTCCAATTTATTTTGAAATGCGCATATGATGTTAGGGGGGGAAAAGGGTAGAACCGTGGACCAGCAATGATGTGAAGAAAAAGGACAGAACCAATTGTTCTTCTCAGCGATTAAAAGACATCAACGTTGTTTTTCTCAGCAATTAAAAGTCATCGACGATATCAACAAGAGGAGCAAATGTACCGCAAGACTTTACTCAAAAGGTTAGTTCTTGTATATTTGATCCGCATTGAAATTTCATGTTGCTACACCTGTTGAATCTTCTCTTTCAATCAGTGCAGTATGAAATATTCTTAGTTGAAACCTTACAATGCAAATAAAAATGAAGGCACTAGCTTTTACATACATACAAGGTGTTGTGGAAATCAAGAGCTCCGTCGCAATGCAAGTTCTTTACGTGGCTGGCTTTGCACAACAAATGTTGGACGTCAAACAGGCTTGCTAGAAGAGGGTTGCCGCACCAGGACAAGTGCCCATTTTGTGACCAAGAGGAGGAGACAATAGACCATGTGCTGCTAACATGTGTCTTCGCCAGAACGATGTGGGAGGCGGTCTGACGGCGTTGGTGAAGCCGGAGTGGACACCAACGCCGCAAGATTCACTAAAATCTTGGCTATGTACGAAGCAACGGTTGAATACGATGGGCACAAAAGATCTGCATGCTATCCTACTATTGGCACTATGGGAGCTACGGAAGCATCGGAACGCGGTGGTGTTTGATGGAGAGCTGCCATCTCTTCACCAGCTCATGCGTAGAATAGAGGCGGAAGGAAGGACTTGGGCGCGTTCGGGACTTATGAAAGGAAATGTTGACTTCGTGTTTGCGGGTTTAGCGAGGTGGATTAGTGGGGAGTAGTAGTATTTGTGTACTAGGTGGAGTGGTGTGTACATATATGTGAGCAATCGCCACGCTTGTAATTGACTGGTGGAGGCATTTATGCCTTTCCTTCTTTAATATATGATATGCACACTCGTGCATATTCGAGAAAAAAGTATTACTCAGTTCTTGCGACTGAAACTTACTTAATGCATCATTTTGGATTATTTGTTCAGATCCCAAATGTACTATACTACTGTACTTTGTAAGAGCTACGAGTCTGATCTACTCTCTCCGTTCGGAATTACTTGTCTCGGAAATGGATGTATCTAGAACTAAAATACATCTAGATACATCCATTTTCACGACAAGTAATTCCAAACGGAGGGAGTAGTTCATTGTTCATTGCACCAGCAAAAGTGATGGGATTCATGAAAAGACATCTTGAAGAAATGGAAGCTCCAATGACGAAAAGCCAGGCCCAATATGTTCTTAAACCTGCAAAGGTAAAATCATGCAATCGCTGTTAGGGTGTGCATATAATTTGGTTATACGCAATTATAAACAAAGATTAGGATACTATACCTCAGTAATCAATCCTATAGTTTTGGCAATGTCTATCTTCTTTCTGATATAGTCAGCAAAGAATTTGGGTTTTATCCTCTGTAAATAAATGATATTTTCTTAGCATAACGGTATTTTTGAAATAACATGTATATATATCATATCAAGATGCAATTTCTTTCGAGCACGGTACTAGCTTTTTAACTCTCTCTGTAATCAACTCCTGAGCTTTATCCCCTGATACCTAAGGCAATCAGACGTGAAATCAAATCAAATATAAGGACATTTAATCGACTGGATCAATCCCACACGCATATCACAGTACTTACTTCCTTGGGAACTCTTGCCGTGCAATGAAGAAACTGAAAAGGTGAAGAATAGAAGCAAAAGAGATGAGCATGCACGTTAAAAATTCTGGGCTTACAATTATCTGTGGAGCAAAAGAGATAAGCATGCATGTTGCAAATTCTGGGCTTACAATTATCTGTGAAGAAGAGCCTACCTCTAGTTTCATAACGGAATGGTCATACTCTATGGCATACTCAATGCTATCTTGCCGCGACGGACACTTGTTCAGTAAATAGACTTCCTTCAAAGCATTTTCGAAACTCTCCTGTGCATTCTTGAGAAATGAGAATTACATGGATACTCATAAAAAACGAGCATTATTGTATATACATATACAGGGTTCTTAAGCAACATGAATTAATCAGAATTACATGGATACTCAATAAGTGTGCAGAAGACTGGGTTACAATACTGAATTAATCAGAATTACATGCATACTCAATAAGTGTGCAGAAGACTGGGTTACCATACTGAATGCTAACCTTTTGTTGAGTGACTCGCTTCCAAATCTCGAAATGGAGACCATCGGATCCGTTACACCACCTAGCCTTAACGCCCATGTAAGTAACACAATCCTGCATCGAAATAATGAAACTGTTAAATGCAAAAACAACGCCGAAATTAAGTTAGTGATTATGCTAGAGATCATACACTGAAGCCAATACGAACTAAATGAGTTGTGATCTTGGGAAAGCGAGTGGCGATCTTAGTTGCTTGATAAATTCCTCTGGTCTCTATTTTGCTTGCCTAAAGAACAGAGGAAATACCATTGGTGACGTAACATATACAGAAAATTGCCATTCCATGATTTTTGTGCAGTCATGTACTTACAATAGGAGAAGCATCCTTAACCGGTAGACAATCTTTCAACCACTGTATCAAGATAAAAAGAGAGGTTGTTTGTCCCATAATAAAAATCTAATGATTGCAGGAATGCTAGTCTTGCTTGATTTTGCGATGCACACCTTAAGTTCCCTTAATAATGTTTCAAAGTACTCGATGTATTCATGTTGCATCTCATAGCTATGGAAGTAACTGCGGTACAACTCCCAATCAGCGTACTCCCAATCGAAAACAACACCCTACACGAAAATGAAGGGAAAGAGGAAACATGATTTAGAATGACAAATAACATATGCCTTAAATAATAAAAAATATAAATAGAGAGAAGCGATAACAAAAACAAGGTTTGATACAGGACAAGCAAAAATGTACTACTATGCGTAAAAGAGTATGTTGGTTCTTTTTGAATAAATTTATTAAGTCACAACACTATTTCTAACAGAAAAATATGCATAGAACTGCTTGAGCAAAAGAAATATGAGCATCAAGAAAGGCAATATAAGTGGAAAGAAAAATATCCTGGTTGGCACTATGTTGAAGTAGTCAGCTGGCCAGTTTTTAATAGAGGCCGATAATTCAATGATGTACATTTTCCAGCATAAAACATTATGAAATGGACCATCTAAGGAAAAGATAATTAACACCCAGTAAATGTATCATGAACTCATCAATAACTCCAACATGCAAATTGCTCTGTAATGTAGATCCTTACATAATAGATAACTTTTTAACCCTTTTCTGAAAACATGACACACAGATCATTTGGTATATCATGGTGTTGAAATTACGATGAATGGTTCTAAATAGCCATCCTAACACAATGGAACACCAAAGGCAATTAAATGATTACAGGAACACTCAATGATCAGTTTATATACGTACATGATCACGAGGCACTAGACGCTGGTAGTCATTCAAGCAAGCAAGCTTGCAGAGTTCATGGTGGAAGAACCAGTCTAATACACCTTCTTCCTCCAAGAACCTAAAATATTTCATCTTCACTAGGAAATCTGTAGGAAATTCTTCCCTGTCAAGAAGCTCTGTAGGGCAATCTTTCAGTTCATCACGGCACAACTCATTCTTGGACTCCTTTTGTGACAACTGTAGGCAATGGTATCACCATTGGAATTAGATATGGATTATGAGTTTTAAAAAACAGCATAAGCAGGATAGAACAAACTAACATCAATTCACAAAACGCAAATGTATTGATTGAACAGTATTTAATAGATGACTGAAACATAGAGGCATGGATGGATGAAACCTTGTAGGATCTGATGCGATACACCGCATGTCGGATGTCCATGTCATAACGATGTGTATCATCCAGTCTGATGGAAGTATCAAGGGAGGGGTCGGGAGGCAGATTCATCAAGCATTCATAGTACTCCTCAAAGCCAATATCATCTCTCACTCCCAACTTGTTCAACTTTTGGGTTATGTACTCCACTTCTTTATCTGTCTTGATCGCGGCGGATTCTTGCCTCTGTTCCTGGGTGGCAACAGTGCTGCCATGGTTCTGAGCATCGATCGGACGACCGGTACATTCGTCGGAACAGCGGGAACTCGTTCTTGCTTTGACTAGTGGCGTGGTTCTTTTCGTTGGAAAAGATGCACTATTGCCTCTCGTGTGCTTTTTCTCTCCGGCGATATGTGCAGCAGTCTTGTGCTTCTTCTCTCCGACAAGTCGTGCTTCAGTCTTGACAGGCCGCTGGATGCCCTGCGCCTGTCGGCGGAGCTGATCAGGGGGGCATGTCTTTTCCATTGCACCATGCTTCTGTGGAACCGGGCCTGTATCCACCTTCTCCCTTCGCTTCTAAGACATCTCTCCGGCAATGTTTCTAGCCTACTAAGACAGTAAAGACAATCTCGTTCTATCCGTGGTGCTGCATCCTCGCCAAACCCTAGCCAACAATGGAGATGAACGAACAAAATCCAAACCGATTAAGGTTGTAAAGAACATCCAACGAAAAACCAATTGGTGGTGACTGGCGAGCGGCGACCCGAGTCCGGACGCGTGGAAGTGGCAAGTGAAGGTTGCTTCCCCTCGCCGGAGGGACGGCTGCGGCGGCCACAGCGAAGTTTGGCTGCCAGAGGATCGATCTGACACGAGAGAGGGGGACAAGACGGGGGGTGGCTAGAAGAAGACTTGAGACCAGAGGCCATTGGCCTGAAGCGTCGCGGGAGGACCTACTGTGAGCTTTTTTTTTGGCAAAGCTAAGCTTTATTGATCATAATCCACATGAAGTGGGATACAAGTCGGATTATAAGGGTTAACCAGCCAAGTGTGGCACCCCGCACCGAGAGAGAGTGCATTGCTTAGCTAAACTATGAGCTTCACCGTTTGAAGAACGGCTTTCGAAAACGAAATTACAAGTAAAATCTAAAGAGCGAACTTTGATTTCTGTTATCACTGAACTATAGGAGCCCTGATTTCCTTGCTTGATGTCCTCAACAACCCGCTTGCAATCAGACGCGATGATTAGGTTCCCCAAGAAGAGATCCTCCGCCAGAGCGAGGCCTTCTCGACAAGCAATTGCTTCCAGCGTGGGCGGGTCGATTATCCCTAGTAAAATGAGTGCCGAACTTTCCATGTAGTTGCCCGCCTGATCTCGACATACGGCCGCCACAGAGCCTCGCCAATTGCGCCAGACTGCTCCATCTACGTCGATCTTAACGTAACCCACCAGTGGTGCTTTAGGACTTGCATGTGCTGCCACATTTGCCCGAGGAGCTCCCTGCAAAATGCGCTGAGGTTTGGTATTGATCAGCTCGAGTTCTCTGATAAACCTGCTCACAAAGAGAGAAGTGGCCTGTGGACTTTGTGTTATTCCCTCATGTATATATTTTCGCCGCGCCGTCCAGATGGACCAAAGAGTGACTGCCACGCGGACAAAGGTGCTATGGTCCAAAGTCGCCATGAGGGTGAAAAGCCATTGTTTTGCGTTTTGTTCCGACATTGCGATCATGCAGTCCACCGTTTCACTATCTTCGAATGCCCATAGGCATCTTGCCACTGAGCACTCAAGGAGGGAGTGTCTCCAAGAGTCCCGCGAGACACAGAAGGCACAGGAGTTAGTGGTCGACATATTGCGATGAGCTCGTATATCCTCTGTAGGGAGGGATTGTCTTGCTAATCGCCATAAGAACATTCTGATTTTAGCTGGTACGTGCACGTTCCATAGCTGCTTCCACGACTTCTCCTCATTACGCAGCATCGAGGGTCCCGCTGCTTCTTCGAGCCATGCTCCCCTTCGGTTCCGTGCCGACACCATCATCATGTACACCGAGCGGACTGAGAACTTGCCGCTTCTTTCAAAGTGCCAAGCCCAATAATCATCAAAGTTACGAGTGCTAATAGGAATCGCTAGGATGGCTTCAACATCCATGGGCATGAAGGTCTGCTCCACTTTTTGCTTATCCCACGTAGCAGTGCTCAAGCTGAAACAGTCTGAAGCAAAACGGGGCGGATTAGCAATCTTCCTGCCATAAGATCGCAGCATTTCGTCTCTAGGGATCCAGTTGTCCATCCATACATCTGTGGTATTCCCATTACCGATGCATTTTATCAGCCCAAGTTTCAGAATATCAACTCCTTCTTTGATAGCTCTCCATATTTGACTTGGACGGGAACCTAGTTCTGCTTGCAATATCGACGAATCTGGGAAGTACACACTCTTAAGGATTCGGGCGCTCAAAGAGTTTGGTTGTTGCAAAATCCTCCATCCTTGTTTTGCTAGCATTGCAAGGTTAAAGAGCTCAAAGTCCTTGAAGCCCAAGCCCCCCATTGCCTTCGGTTGTGTCATCGCCTCCCAAGATACCCAACTTGGTTTCCGATGTCCATCTTTGATGCCCCATAAAAACTTATTAGCATATTAAGATGTTCGCATAGTCCCCTCGGAAGTTTGAAGCGGGACATGGAGAAAACAGGGATGGCTTGCGCCACCGATTTAACCAATACTTTCTTGCTTGCTGCTGAAAGTGACTTCTCAATCCACCCTTGTATTTTGCTCCATAATCTGTCTTTCAAAAACTTGAAGGCTCCGTTCTTTGAAGAACCCACATCAGAAGGCATGCCCAAATATTTCTCATTTAGAGTTTCATTGGGGACTCGGAGAGTTTGCTTGATCTCATCTCTAATGCTTTCCGGAACACCCTTGCTGAAGAATATTGATGATTTACCATAGTTTATACGTTGCATTGCTTGACAATAGATATCCAAGACCTGGTTAACCTCATCTGCTCCCACACTATTCACCTTGAAAAACAGCAAAGATGGTTTACATGTGGCACCGAGGGTGCCACTTGTATTCCATTAAGGTTTGATGACTCGTCTCGAGATTTTAACAGGCACGAAAGACCCTCTGCTGCCAACAAGAACAAGTATGGGGAGATTGGGTCCCCCTATCTAATTCCACATGAAGGAATAAACTGCTCCAACTTCTTACCATTGAACATTAACGAGAATTTTACTGACGTGACCATGCCCATAACAATATCCACCCATCTCTGTGTGAAGCCAAGTTCAACCATAATAGCTCGAAGATATGCCCACTCAACCCTATCATAGGCCTTCATCATATCCAGCTTCAGAGCACAGTGTTGATTCTTCTTTGCCTTATTTCTCTTCATAAAGTGTAGACATTCATACGCTGCAATTATGTTGTCAGTGATCAACCTACCCGGAACAAAAGCAGACTGCTCCGGAGATATAATTTCAGGGAGTACCACTTTCAGACGGTTCGAAATCACCTTTGATGCAATTTTATATAGAACATTGCAAAGACTAATTGGGCAGAATTGAGTTAGCTGGTTCGGATCCTTTACCTTGGGAATCAAAACTAGAATAGTCTCATTGATGCATTCAGAAGACTCATTACCTACTGCGAGCTGGATGAAACCTTGTAGGATCGGCGTGTAGGCTGCCCACCTCTCTAGCTCGCAGATCCAGTGTTGGCCCAGCCTGTTTATACTCCACCAATTATTATTTTTTTATACTTTTTTCTCTTTCGGTTTTCTGTCTTCTATTTTTCTTTTTTTTTCTTTTTTCTTTTTTATGTTTCTTTTCCCTTTTCCTTTTCTGTTTTTCTTTTTATTATTTATTATTTATTTTTCTTATTCTTTTTCAATTTTCGGAACATCTCTTAAATTTGTGAACATTTTTGAAATCGTGAACATCTTTCGAAGTTGTGAAATTTTTTTCGAAATCATGAATATTTTTCAAAATTCGTGAACATCTTTTAAAATTCATGAACATTTTTAAAAATTGTAAACATTTTTGGAATATGTATTTTTTATAATTGTGAATGTTTTTTTCAAACCCATGGATAATTCTTAAATCTGGGAACTTTCTTTTTGAAAATTCACGATTATTTTTCCTGTTTCCATGAAATTTTTCAATAAGCGAACCTTTTTTAGCCGATAAAGTGTTTTTGCAAAATTTGGGAACAATTTATAAAATTCACTAACATTTTTTTGAACATTTTTATAAAATTCATGAACATTATTTAAATCCGTGAAATTTTGTTCAAATTCATGATCATTCTTTCAAATCACGAACATACATATCTTGTAGCGCAATCTTTGAAGGGTACAATTGCTCCTTCAGTAAATTTTCAAGCCCACTACAGAGATCGCTGCATACAAATATAACTAGTCACATTCATAGCTTAGCTCAGACCAGAAAATTTTGTCCCCTCAATGCCCAATATAAATATCAACCAAAGATCGCAAGTACAAATGAAAGATAAGAAATAGTAACTCGTATCAGGGACTCACAATATCATCTGTCTTAGCGCACTAGTTGGAGCACTTCCTTTCATCTTAGACTTGAACATCGTTCTAGGACCAATTTTTTTCAACCAAACAACTAGGCTGTCATTAACCCACGATATGACAAATCTGGGAAAACCACAGTCATACATGTTCTCCACTTTGATGACATTTGCATGTCCAAAATTCTTCAAGAGACAATATGATTCAAATGGTGCATTCTTCTCAATTAAACACTGGGACACTATCGGCCTCATGATGTACTGCCCCTTGAAAAACTTCATGGGACTCCGATCAAAATCAAGATGTTTCATGACCGACAAGTCACAGACAGGGCATGACCATAGCCGGTCCAAACCATTTTTGGACCCGGGGCGATGTGAAACAATTATTGTTTATACCAAATATTTATACTTATTTTAAACTAAGTGTACTATATAATAATTTTAACTAATATAATTTTCTATTACTTAGCCACATAACAATATTTTCAAATAATAGTTATCTTATTCGTTGCTATACAATTTTAATACATATTCGAGAATTTTGATTCTACAAATTTTGAATTTTAAGGTATACCAAAAAATATTTTTTGTTTTCTAAGTAATTTTATAATATTACATAAATTGTATAGTATATATACATATTTTCGCATATCCATGCGCGTGTCCATATATCTTTCAATATTATTGAATGTCGTGGTACAGATTTATAAATCATAAATATTTTAATAGAGGTTTCTACTGTTTATCATGCAACCATATTCGTAGAAACTTCTAGGGTATATCAAATGTGACATCCAAGTTGGGTTCGGTGATAGAGTCATCTAAGAACCTAATATGTTCTTGAGTGTACTTTTGCGTATGATTCGATTATACTTGACATGATCATCTAGATTCACTAAGTTTGATTTGGTCCAAATGAGATGTACTGTCTATTTCTCAAATGAAAATTATGGATTGGTTTCAACAATGAAAACTAATTATCATAAATTTCATTATGATATAAAGGCATCTATCATAAAGAGAGACTAGCGTATCTAAACTTTCCCACGCGAGTTGATTTGCCTCCGCGTGGTATAAACTATTAGTATTGTTGGGAAACGTAACATGCAATTTTAAAAAAATTCCTACGCTCACGCAAGATCTATCTAGGAGATGCATAGCAACGAGAGAGTGAGAGTGTGTCCACGTACCCTCGTAGACCGAAAGCGGAAGCATTAACTTAACGCGGTTGATGTAGTCGAACGTCTTCTCGAATCAATCGATCAAGTACCGAACGTACGACACCTCTGAGTTCTGCACATGTTCTGCTCGATGACGTCCCTCGAACTCTTGATCCAGTAGAGGTACGAAGGAGTAGATGAGTTCTGTCAGCATGATGGCATGGTGATGTGATCCGTGCAGGGCTTCGCCTAAGCACTAAACAATATGACCGGAGGAGTAAATGGTGGAGGGGGGCACCGGACACGGCTAAGAAACAACTGATGTCCTAGAGGTGCCCCCCTGCCCATGTATATAAAGGAGGAGAGGGGAGGAGGCCGGCCCTAGGGCACGCGCCATGGGGGGAGTCCTACTAGGACTCCAAGTCCTAGTCTCCCCTCCCCCCTCCTTCCAACGGAGGGGGGAAAGGGGAAAGAGAGGGGGAGGGAGAAGGAAAGGGGGGTCGCACCCCCTCCCCTAGTCCAATTCAGACTCCCCATGGGGGCGCGCGCCACCTCCTCGTGGCCTGCCTATCCTCTCCCTTGTGGCCCATAAGGCCCATTACTTCCCCGGGGGGGGGGGGTCCGGTAACCCCTCGGTACTCCGATAATTATTCGAAACACTCCCAAACCATTCCGGTGTCCGAATATAACCTTCCAATAAATCAATCTTTACCTCTCGACCAGTTCGAGACTCCTCGTCATCTCCGTGATCTCATCCGGGACTCCGAACAACCTTCAGTCACCAAAACACATAACTCATATAATATATATCGTCATCGAACGTTAAGCATGCGGACCCTACGGGTTCAAGAACTATGTAGACATGACAGAGACACCTCTCCGGTCAATAACCAATAGCGGAACATGGATGCTCATATTGGTTCCCATATATTCTATGAAGATATTAATCGGTCGAACCGCAATGTCAACATACGTTATTCCCTTTGTCATCGGTATGTTACTTGCCCGAGATTCGATCATCGGTATCTTCATACCTAGTTCAATCTCGTTACCAGCAAGTCTCTTTACTCATTCCGTAGTGCATCATCCCGCAACTAACTCCCACATTTCTTGCAAGGCTTCATATGCTGTGCATTACCGAGAGGGCCCAGAGATACCTCTCCGATACTCGGAATGACAAACCCTAATCTCGATCTATGCCAACCCAAAAAACACCTTCGTAGATACCTGTAGATCATCTTTATAATCACCCAGTTACGTTGTGACGTTTGATAGCACACAAGGCATTCCTCCGGTGTCCGGGAGTTTGATAGTCTCATAGTTGGAGGAATATATATTTGACACGAAGAAAGCAGTAGCAATAAAACTAAACGGTCATTATGCTAAGCAAACAGATGGGTCTTGTCCATCACATCATTCCACGAATGATGTGATCCCGTTTATCAAATGGCAACTCATGTCCATGGCTAGGAAACTTAACCATCTTTGATCAACGAGCTAGTCTAGTAGAGGCATACTAGGGACACGTTGTTTTGTCTATGTATTCACACATGTATCAAGTTTTCGATTAATACAATTCTAGCATGAATAATAAACATTTATCATGAATAAGGAAATATAAAATAACAATTTTATTATTGCCTCTAGGGCATATTTCCTTCAGTCTCCCACTTGCACTAGAGTCAGTAATCTAGATTACATTGTAATGAATCTAACACCCATGGAGTCTTGGTGCTGATCATGTTTTTCTCGTGGAAGAGGCTTAGTCAATGGGTCTACAACATTCAGATCCGTATGTATTTTGCAAATCTCTATGTCTCCCTCCTTGACCAAATCTCGGATGGAGTTGAAGCGTCTTTTGATGTGTTTGTTCTTTTTGTGAATCTGGATTCCTTTGCCAAGGCAATTGCTCCAGTATTGTCACAAAAGATTTTCATTGGACCCGATGCACTAGTGATACGTCTCCAACGTATCTATAATTTTTTATTGTACCATGCTATTATATTACCCCTTTTGGATGTTTATGGGCTTTATTTTACACATTTATATCATTTTTGGGACTAACCTACTAACCGGAGGCCCAGCCCGTATTGCTGTTTTTTTGCCTATCTCAGTATTTGAAAGAAAAAGAATATCAAACGGAGTCCAAACGGAATGAAACCTTCGGGAGCGTGATTTTTGGAACGAACGTGATCCAGAGGACTTGGAGTGCAAGTCAAGAAGCAGCCGAGGCCTCCACGAGATAGGAGGGCGCCCCCCCTCTATAGGGCGCACCCTCCTGTCTCGTGGGCCCCTCGGGCATCCACCGACGTACTTCTCCCTCCTATATAAGCCTATGTACCCCGACCACATCCAGGGAGCAGACGAAACACAATTTCCACCACCGTAACCTTCTGTATCCGCGAGATCCCATCTTGGAGCCTTCGCTGGCGCTCCGCCGGAGGGGGAATCGACCACGGAGGGCTTCTACATCAACATCCTTGCCCCTCCGATGAGTTGTGAGTAGTTTACCACAGACCTATGGGTCCATAGTTATTAGCTAGATGGCTTCTTCTCTCTTTTTGGATCTCAATACAATGTTCTCCCCTCTCTTGTGGAGATCTATTAGATGTAAACTCTTTTTGCGGTGTGTTTGTCGAGATCTGATGAATTGTGGGTTTATGATCAAGTTTATTTATGAATAATATTTGAATCTTCTCTGAATTCTTTTATGTATAATTGAGTTATCTTTGCAAGTCTCTTTGAATTATCAGTTTGGTTTGGCCTACTAGATTGATCTTTCTTGCCATGGGAGAAGTGCTTAGCTTTGGGTTCAATCTTGCGGTCCCTGTTCAAGAATTCATTCGATTAACCAATTAACTTGCCGATTAATCCCTACTCGTAGGGTCACCGAGTAGCCTATAAACCGATAAATCATCCGATTAATTGATTAAATGGCCGATTAACTTGCCGATTAGCCGATTAATCCCCTACTCACCAGCCAACCGAGCAGCTACCAGTTAACGATTTCCTCAACAATGCTTGCGGTGTCCTTACCCAATGACAGAAAGGGTTGCAAGGCACGTATTGTATTGTTGCCATCGAGGATAACAAGATGGGGTTTATATCATATTGTTTGAGTTTATCCCTCTACATCATGTCATCTTGCTTAATGCGTTACTCTGTTCTTATGAACTTAATACTCTAGATGCATGCTAGATAGCGGTCGATGTGTGGAGTAATAGTAGTAGATGCAGGCAAGAGTCGGTCTACTTGTTGCGAACGTGATGCCTATATACATGATCATGCCTAGATAATCTCATAATTATTCGCTTTTCTATCAATTGCTCGACAGTAATTTGTTCACCCACCGTAATACTTATGCTATCTTGAGAGAAGCCACTAGTGAAACATATGGCCCCTGGGTCTCTTATCATATTTGCTTACAATCTACTTTTATTTGCATCTTTACTTTTTTGCATCTACATTATAAAATACCAAAAATATATTTATCTTATCTTATTATCTCTATTAGGTCTCACTTTCGCAAGTGTCCGTGAAGGGATTGACAACCCCTTTATTGCGTTGGTTGCGAGTTCTTTGTTTGTTTGTGTAGGTGCATGGGACTTTTGAGGAGCCTCCTACTGGATTGATACCTTGGTTCTCAAAAACTGAGGGAAATACTTACGCTACTATTGCTGCATCACCCTCTCCTCTTCGAGGAAAACCAACGCAAGCTCAAGACGTAGCAACTAGGTATTACACCTAGATCGGATATGAACTCCTTCATCCAGACTCCTTAATTTGATGCTTCCGGAGCAGCTATGTGCTCCGCTTCACACGTAGATCCCGCCACGATGCTCTGCTTGGAACTGCACCAACTGATAGCTCCACCATTTAATAAAAATACGTATTCGGTTTGTGACTTAGAGTCATCCGGATCAGTGTCAAAGGTAGCATCGACGTAACCACTTACGACAAGCTCTTTGTCACCTCCATAAACGAGAAACATATCCCTAGTCCTTTTCAGGTACTTCAGGATGTTCTTGACCGTTGTCCAGTGATCCACTCCTGGATTACTCTGGTACTTCCCTGCTAAACTTATAGCAAGGCACACATTAGGTATGGTACATAGCATAGCATACATGATAGAACCTATGGCTGAGGCATAGGGAATGACTTTTATTTTCTCTCTATCTTCTGCAGTGGTCGGGCATTGAGTCTGACTCAACTTCGCACCTTGTAACACAGGCAAGAACCTTTTCTTTGACTGATCCATTTTAAACTTCTTCAATCAAGGTATGTGCTTTGTGAAAGTTCTATCAAGCGTCTTGATCTATCTCTATAGATCTTGATGCACAATATATAAGCAGCTTCACCGAGGTCTTTCATTGGAAAACTATTATTCAAGTATCCTTTATGCTATTCAGAAATTCTACATAATTTCCAATCAACAACATGTCATCATATAATATAGAAATGCTATAGAGCTCCCACTCACTTTCTTATAAATACAGGCTTCTCCAAAAGTCTGTATAGAACCATATGCTTTAATCACCTCATCAAAGCGTATATTCCAACTCCGAGATGCTTGCATCAGTCCATAAATGGATTGCTGGAGCTTTCACACTTTGTTAGCACCTTTAGGACCGATAAAACCTTCTGGTTGCATCATATACAACTGTTCTTTTAGAAATCCATTAAGGAATGCAGTTTTGACATCCATTTGCCAGATTTCATAATCATAAAATATGGCAATTGCTAACATGATTTGGACAGACTTTAAGCATCGCTACGGATGAGAAAGTCTCATCGTAGTCAACTCCTTAAACTTGTCAAAAACCTTTTGCAACAAGTCGAGCTTTATAGACAGTAACATTACCATCAGCGTCAGTCTTCTTCTTGAAGATCCATTTATTCTCTATGGGTCGCCGATCATCGGGCAGATCCACTAAAGTCCACACTTTGTTCTCATACATGAATCCTATCTCAGATTTCATGGCCTCAAGCCATTTATCGGA
This sequence comes from Triticum dicoccoides, assembly GCF_002162155.2. NCBI lineage: Eukaryota > Viridiplantae > Streptophyta > Magnoliopsida > Poales > Poaceae > Triticum > Triticum dicoccoides. Next base: position 667,364,334 of record NC_041383.1, on the reverse strand, counting down.
ATCTGGACTCATCATAGCTTCTTCATAGTTCGTAGGTTCGTCATGGTCAGATAAGAATATTTGCTAGAAGAAGACTTGAGGCCAGAGGCCAGAGGCCCGAATCGTCGCGGGAGGTGCCACGGTGGGGCAGATCCTATTCGGCGCCTAGGTCCAGTCTTTGGGCCGACCCAATTAGGGTTTATTCTAGAACCTTCCCTGAACCGATTTTTTTCTTTTTACTTTTTTTTCTTCCTTTTTTCTTTACGTTTCTTTTTTCTTTTATTTAATTTTCTTAATTCCTTTTTTCCTTTTTATTTCCCTTTTTCAATGTTGCGAACATCTCTCAATTTTTTCAACATTTAGAAATCAGAACATTATTAGAAGTTGTGAAAATATTTTCAAAATCATGAATATTATCAAATCCGTGAACACTTTTTAAAAATTCATGATTTTTTTAAATCATGCATGTTTTTCTAAATTGTGAGTATTTTTTAAAAGTGCAAACAATTTTTCAAATTTACGAACATTTTACTATTGTCATGCACATTTTTTGAAATGCATGAACATTTTTTGAATTCATGAATTTTTTTGAATCAGTGAACATTTTTTATAGATAAAGTCTTTTCTAAATTTGGGATTTTTCTTTCGAAATTCATGAACATTTTCCCCCTTTTTTGATTTTTTGGCGAAAAATCATGAACATTATTTGAATCCACAAAAAATTGTCCAAATTCATGAACAATTTTAAATATACGAAAATTTTGCAACATCGCATACATTTTTGAATATGCAGACATTCTTTCAAAATCATAAACATTGTTTCTAATGCACGAAAAATTCAAGATTTGTTGAACATTTTTCCAGAATCCTGAACATGTTTTTCTGAATTCACGATCACTTAATGATGTCTTGAACATTTTTTTAAATATTATTTAGAAATTTGGAAGTTTTTTTGAAATCCTAAACTATTTTTAAAAATAAATAAATGGAAAACAGGGGGCGTCCCGTCTCGCACATGGGCTAGCCCAAACAGGGCGCATGGGGGGCTGGGGGTGCACGTTTCCGCGACGTCCGGCTCCCAGGTCACCAAATAGGAGCTCCCAACCGATGGGACTATATGGGGAAAAGCGTTTGTAGTTGCTCTGCTCCTGATCCGAAGCTAGTGTTGTTCACGGTTTCTCAAGGATTTTTATTTCTTTGGACAGGGTTTCTGGAGGATTTGGTCCTACAATGCACAAGAGGATTTTGCTACTAGTAGATTTTCTCTTTTTTTTCTTCAGAAAACGAGGAATCGTTTGTCAAGTTTTTTTTTTGAAATTATGCATCACTATGTCAAATTACAAACAAGAAACAGAGAAAACCATGTGAGAAAAGGAGAGATGACGCATGTCCAGGAACATTTGCAAGAAAACTCTATCGAAGTAGATTTTTGTAACCACCATCCTTATCACTCGCCGTAGACGAAGAAGCACACCCATGAGGGCTTGTGAATCGAAGAAGAGGCCTGCCACTGGCATGGTAATTATCGTTGTGGCGCGTTGACAGGGGATCATCACGGTGCTCTTCAAAACCCGGATCCGCTTCATGCCATCGATGTCGTTGAGGCAGGATGCTAGAACCACCACCCATTAGCCTCCAACCTTTTTCTTGGACCTTTGGTTTCCCCCAAATAAAGACGTCACAACATGCGACGGGATCCGCTATATACTCAACAACAACACCAGATCCATTACACCTATAAATAATGGAATAAAGTTCCCACGTATCCTTCGAGTTCACCATCGCGGGTGCCCTCGAGATGGGGTTGAGATTGGCAATAATTTATTCCAAACACCGCCATCCAAATGCTCCGATGGAACGCACTAAACCTAACTCTACCTACAACCAAGGCAGAGAGTCGGGGTTCCTCCACCTATTCGTTGCCTGGGCGGTGATCAAAGGGGGAGAGAGCCAACAACCTCGTCGATAGATGGCAGGAGGAGTTGGCGCATGTGGCGGAGCTCCAAGGTGGCTCTAGCTTGAAGGTGGAGCTCGAAGGCATGCGCCTTGGCCTCGCTAAAAGCGCCGACATGGGCATGGTGCTCTCCGTGGTGGGTATGGCGGGCAACGGCTAGAGGAAGGTGGAGGGGCGCGTGCTCGCCCGGGTGGTATTTTGCCTCACGTTAGCTACATTTCAGTCATATTACTTTTTATTTTGTGGTCAGCCATTTTTCTGTTCGTTGGATCATGCTTCAAGATCTGTGTTGTTTTCAATTTTTCTGTTTAATTCTGTTGTTGGGCTGGGCTGGAAGGAATCGATTGACGTGTTGTTTTGGTTAGTAGAATCGGTACTAGGTCGATTTCTTTGTCTTGGTTGCACCCGTTTAATTCTGGGTTGTATTTTTTCATATTTTCTTTTCTGTATTGGTTATATTTTGTCTTTGTGGATTTTTGGCTAGGAGTAATTATATAGATACAAATAATATATAATATGTGCCAAAAATTCATAATTATATGAATATTTTTGCATATTACAAAAAAAGCAACTTCTGTGTATAGTTGTGCGAACATTTTTGTTATAAATTTTATTTCTTCTTAAGAAAATACGAATGCCACTAATTCATTCTTTTAGAAAAATCATTATTTTGATATTGTTTTAGTCTTTACTTCATATTCATTCTACTTTAAGGTTAATACCAATGCCACTATTCATTTTTTCTTAGATTTTGTTGTTGCAAAAGTTCCACATTATATGATATTCTTGCAAATTGTAAAGAAGCGCAATTTTTATTTTTATTTTGTGCAAATTTTCTCAATGTTTGTTTTAGATTCTTTTTCCCATTTTTTTGTTCTCAAATGGTAATACCAATGCCGCTTATTCATTCTTCCTTAGGAAATTTAATTCTTTATTTTATGGATTTTTTTGCTTCATTTTTTTATTTATGTTTTTGTTTCTATGTGTTTTTCTTTTTCTTTCCTTTCTTGGTTATTTTTTGTTTTTTGTGGGCTTTTGGCCGAATACAATTATATACAAATAAATACTATATAATATGTGCCAAAATTTGATGATTATATGATTATTTTTACATATTACGATAACGTGCAATTCCGGTGCAAAGTTCTGCTTAAGTTTTTTTTTAATCTTCTTCTTAAAGAAAATACATTATTGTAGTTACACTACGTGTAAATTATAGAGAATCTGAATAATGCATTATTATATGCTTATTCTTTGCATATTTCAAAAAATGCAATTTCAATGCGAATTGTGTTCAAGTTTTTTCTTTTTCATTTTGTTTCTTCTTAAAGAGTTTCATTCTTTTTTTTGAGACTTTATTATTTTGATTTTGTTTTAGTTTTTTTTCTAAAAGGGTAATACAAATGCCACAAATTCATTCTTTCATAGAAAACTTCATTTTTTATTTTGTTTTAGTTTTCGCTATTGTATATTTATTCTTATATACTATAAAAATGCGATTTCTATGTAAGTTGTGTGCAATTTTTTATCATTTTTAAAAATTATTTTTCATTTTATTTCTTTTTGAATGGTAATACCAATTCCAATAATTTGTGTAAATTTAATTCGTTTCTCCTTTACAAAGTTCTTTCAATTTTGTATTAGTTTTATTATTAATTATGCCTCATCCGCACAACCAAAAAGCTAATGATGATTGCCTGTGGTATATGTGTGTGTGTGGGCGTGTCTACATGTTTATGTGCGTGTGATGCCTACATGTACGTGCTCTTGCATCACAGTCTAGCATAGTTTTGGCTGCCAAAGCCCGCGGTTTTTCAGATGAATATATACTCACTGAATTTTTATGCAATGTGTGTGCGATTCGTACCGCTATTTAAAATTGCACTACTATATGCTTATTTTTACAAATTATAAAATAATGCAATTTCTGCAACAATCATATTCTGTCATTATTTATTTTATGTGCTTTTACATTTTCTTTCTTCTTATGTGCAATGCAATACCAAGCCACAAACCATGGCCAGCCGGAGCTAGCTAGCTCACAGAGGGACGCGGCAAGCCGGAGCTAGCTAGCTCACGCATGAACGCAGCCCGAGCTAGCTAGCTCACGCGCCACGGCCAGCCAGAGCTAAGCTAGCTCACGCGCACACGCACATGCACACGCCACATCACAACACACGATGCATGTCCAAAAGAAAGGGTAACTGGCCCAAATCTCTGGGCAGATTCAGCTTTTTCAGCTGAATTTTGAAACGATGACCTTTCTCTCTAAGAAAACAGAGGCTGTGAGAATTGAGCAATTCAGGCCCATCTGTCTTCTTAATGTAAGTTTCAAAATCTTTACCAAGGTCGGGACTAATAGGCTCATACAGATCGCGTATGCTGTGGTGCAGCCTACCCAAACTGTTTTCATTCCGGACAGGAACATCCTTGAAGGGGTTGTGGTCCTTCATGAAACGCTCCATGAGATCCACACGAAAAAGCTAGATGGGGTTGTTTTCAAAGTGAATTTCGAGAAAGCGTACGACAAAGTCAAATGGCCCTTCCTTCAACAGGCCTTACGCATAAAGGGTTTTGATGAAGCTTGGCGACGCCAGGTAGAATCCTTCACGCAAAAAGGGAGTGTTGGAATTAAAGTGAATGACGATATAGGTCAATATTTCCAGACACACAAAGGCCTGAGGCAAGGTGATCCAACGTCTCCTATTTTGTTCAACATTGTGGTTGACATGTTGGCAATTCTCATAGGGATGGCAAAGGAGGCCGGTCAGGTGGGTGGCTTGGTGCCTCATCTAGTTGATGGCGGTGTGTCAATTCTGTAGTACGTTGATGATACAATCATTTTTATGGAGCATGACTTGGCAAAAGCCAGAAATATGAAGTTGGTGTTATGCTTATTTGAACAATTGACCGGATTAAAGATTAACTTTCATAAAAGTGAATTGTTCTGCTTTGGTAGAGCCAAGTGAAAGTGCAATCATGCCCTTAATCATATTTTGATGTTGATGACAACACATATGCTCAGGACTAATCATGTTTATCAAGTATATCTCAGGATTATGTTCCAAAGACCGTGTGCATGGATCATGACTAGGGACAAAAGCATATAACTCAAGAATGGAGATACAAGATGTTGACTTCATTTATGGTTTGTTCTTGAGTATAGGGATCCCGCACTATTAAGAGGGGATCGATGGATCTATGAAAAACTTGCTCAAAAGTTGCTATCTATATACCTTGCCTTCGGACGTCCGGTGTTCTACGGACGTCCGGTCCTTCCTGATTGCCCGGACGTCCAGACACTTCCGGACGTCCGACACTTCCACAACAGAAACATTTTTACGGATGTCCGGAACCCTCCGGACGTCCGACACTTTCACATCAGAAGCATTCTTACGGATGTCCGGCTCCGCTCGGACGTCCGTATCCTGTACACTAGATTGTGGGTCACACTTTTCACAGCGGCCGGTCGTCCGATGACTGTCGGACGTCCGGACCCATTTGGGCCTCCGGACGTCCGACGTTCTCTGAACGTCCGGCCATTCTGTACCCCAAACGGCCACTTTTTCCCACCACCTATATATACACCCTTCCCTTCCACGGGATAGGGTTGACCATTCACTTTGAGCCTCACAAGAACTCTCCTCACTCTCTCTCTCATTCATCCACACTAAATCCTAGATTCCAAGTGTTCTAGGAGCATTTGGAGAGAAGTTCTCCAATCAAGTGATAGATCCACTTCTTCCCCTTCTTTGCACCAAAGGAATTCGTGACTTGAGCAAGTTTTGAGCATTTCCCCATCGTTCTTGTTACTCTTGGAGGTTGGAGACTCCTAGTAGGTAGGAGTCATCCGGAGAGGAATCGAACTTTGTGATTACCCTCGAAAAAGTTTGTGAGGGTTTGGAGACCACCCCAAGGTCTACCACTAGTGGTTGAGAAATGCCTCCGTGATGTTGTCTCAAAGGGAGAATAGGGTGAGCCTTCGTGGCGTTGGTGTGCCTTCGTGGTAACATTCATCCCTCTAACGGTGACTAGCTCCCCTTCAAGGGAGTGAACATCGGCTTACATCCTCGTCTCCCGGAGTTGCAGTTATTCCTAACCTTAACTCTGTACTTGTGGTTACTTGTCTCTTTACACTTGCGTACATTATATTGTGCTTGCCTACTTACGTGTTTGTGTTATTTGCTTAGTACTTTGTGCTCACGTGCAATTGTTAGGCTCATCTTCATATTCCGCATTATTGCCTAAAAATTGCCAAGTAATAATTAAAATTTGTAATTGTACCTATTCACCCCCCCTCTAGGTCCATCTCGATCCTTTCAATTGGTATCAGAGCCTCGTGCTCTATTCTTGTGGCTTAACCGCCCTAGAGCGAGATGAACCCAGATGGGACTCCCCTGGTTGTAGATCCTAAGGATAAAGGCGAGGCTTCTTCTGAAGTCAAGTCCTTTACGTCTCAGGATCTAGAACGGGCCCTTGCTAAGCAAAAAGAGGAGCATGATGCTTCTCTTGAGGCCTTGGTCCAACTGAGATTAGCCACGTTGTCCGCGGTGCTTGCACCACACTCAAGTGGTGTGAGTCCGAGCCCAACTGTGCCTACTTCATCACTTGGTCAACAACCTCCTAGCAATGAACACACCAGTGTTCCTTGGCTTTACGCAAGACCTCAGGTTGAGAAACCAAGATATAACCCTCAAGGCAAACCTCCTTTACTTACTGCTACTGCCGATTTTGCATTGTGGAAAGTTGCTATGCAGGATCATCTTCGACATGGAAACGATGAGATGCTGGAGATTATAGAGTATGGCTATCATGTGGTTGATCCAAAGAACCCCACACCAAGAGAAATATATGACAAGAACCTCAATGACACGACAATCATGTGTATAAGGAGAGGTATGGATGAAAAGCAAAGGAGACCGTTCATACACATCAAAAGTGCCAAGGAACTCTGGGAAAGTATTATACGATCCAGGACTGACACTTCTACCCTCCGGAGTGCTCAATATGAAATTGCCAAAGGGCAATTGCAAAAAATTTGTATGGAAAAGGGTGAAACCCCCAATCAACTCCTTGAGCGTCTCATGACTCTCACTACGGATATTGAGTCATGTGAGTGTGCCAAGACTCAAGATGGATTCAATATGACTAAGAGGTTTCTTGTGGATAAGTTGCTTCATGCTCTTGCTCCATATCATCATCAAATGGTGTGGGACATAAGACAACACCATACCTTCAAGGAAATGACTACAGATGACATCATATCCACCTTCCAACTATTTGAAGAGTCAAAGGCCAATGCCACAAAACATCTTGCCATGCATGGTTCCCCATCATCAAAAGTCAATCTTGCATTGAAGGCCAAGCAAGTATGTGAAGATGAGCAAAGTGAAGAAGAAGAAGATGATGATGAGGATGAAGATGGTAATGAGATTGACACCGACGAGGGCCCTTCGTATGAAGACATGGCTCTTTTTGTCAAGAAGTTTAGCGCCGGAAAATTCAAGGGAAGATTTCAAAAGAAGAAAGTGAGAAAATGCTACAACTGTGAGGAAACCAGTCACTTCTCCAATGAGTGCCCTTATGAGAAGAGAGAAGATAAACCAAGGTTTCCCAAGACCTTTCCCAAGAAGAAGTTGCCAAATCCTTTGAACTCCAAGCTCAAGAAGAGAGATGGAATGGCAATGGTTGCTCAAGAAGAATCTGATCCGGATGATGTTAGTGGTGTTGCCGGAGTTTCTCAAGACTGTCAAAACACGTTGAGGTTAGTAAACAAGAGTGGTGACGTGGTCACCTACAACTACATGAAAGATTACAAGGGCAACGCTCACAAGTGCCTAATGGCAAAGGCCATGGTTGAAGAAGGAGAGGACCAAAGCTCTTCTGACAAGGTCAAGGTAAGTCCACGATGAAATCCTCCTCTTTTCAAACCTTCTACTCCTAGTGATGAGTACCTTGATGCGGAGGATAGCTATGAGGATGATGATCTAGATGATCCTATGATTGCTAAACTTAATAAGTTCATGTGCTCCCTCAAAGGAAAGAAACTCACTATGTTTCGTATGCTTATGGAGATGGTGAGTGAGCACACCATCACCATTAAGGAACTCGAAACCCTCGTCACCGAGGAAAAGGAAAAGTGTGAAATCCTTGAGCGGAAAGTCCAATATGAGAAAGCACGAAATGATGAACTATGCTTAAAAATTGGTGCAAACATTGATGTTCACACTAATGATCTTGCCTCCTTGAAAAAGGCTATTGACTCTTGTGAAGAGTTAATGAATGATAAAAGCAAGCTTGTGAAGTCTCATGCTTCTCTAGCTAAGGATTGTGAGCTTCTATCCGTGTCCCTCAAGACTAAGGAAGGAGAGCTCACCGTTCTTAGAAAGAGTTTTGAGACGCTCAAACTTACTTATCTTGAAACTTTAGCCAAGGCTTACTCTTCCCCTATTATAAATGTTGATGCTTGTGCTACTAAATCTAGTAGTGATCTAGCATCTATTCTTGAGGAAAATCATTTTCTCAAGGCTCAAATTGAGAAAGGTCTCATGACATGTGCTCAAGGGCAAAAGAATCTTGATGAGATTTTGAGTCAACACAATGAGGTGTTTGCCAAAGAGGGACTTGGGTTTGACCCTAGCACAAGTAAGAAGAAGATGTCCTCCCAAAAGTGCACAACTCCTCTAAACGAAACTTTTGTAAGAGAAGGGCACAAGGAGAAAGGTAAGGTTGTGAGTGGGAAGGCCACAAGGGGCATGCCCACTCTCAACAAGCCTAAAGAGTTCATGCCTTCTTCCTATGTACTTCGGAAGACTAAGGATGGCGAAGTCTTTGCAAAATTTGTTGGTCCTCGAAATGCATTCCGTTTCTATGCTATTTGGGTCCCTAAGACCCTTGTAACTAACTTGAGAGGTCCCATTGCAAAATGGGTGCCTCTAACCAAGTCCTAATTGTGCGTAGGTAAGCTTCTCCGGTGGAGTGAAATGGGTGATTGATAGTGGATGTACAAATCATATGACCGGAGATAGCAAATTGCTCTACGATTTCATGGAAGCTATTCAACCATTCATGAGCATTATGTTTGGTGGAGGTTCAAAAGGACAGGTACTCGGGTTGGGCAAGGTGGCTATCACCAATGACATGTCTCTTGCAAATGTTATGCTTGTCCAATCCCTTAAATATCACTTGCTTTCTGTTCGCCAATTGGCTTCTGTTGGTTATGATACACTCTTTGGACTAACAGATGTGAAAGTCTTTAAGAGAGATACTCTCGAAGTGGCCTTTGTTGGAGAGTTGGATGGCAACCTTTACACGGTTGATTTCTCGAAAGAGAGCACATTCCATGCAACTTGTCTAATGGCCAAGGCCGACAAGGGGTGGCTATGGCATCGCCGGCTAGCCCATGTCGGCATGAGAAATCTTCAAGATCTCTTAAAGGGAAATCACATCCTTGGACTAACCAATGTCTCTTTTAAGAAAGATCGTGTGTGTAGTGCATGCATAGCCGGGAAGCAACATCAATCAAAGCACCCACCCAAGAACATAGTATCTACTTCAAGGCCCCTGGAGCTCCTTCATGTGGATCTTTTTGGGCCTCCTTCATGGGATAGTCTTGGTGGGAAAATGTATGGGCTTGTCATTGTTGATGATTACTCAAGATATACATGGGTGTTCTTCCTCAAGTCCAAGGACGAAACGAAGATCACCTTCATTGATTTTGCCAAGCAAGCCCAACACAAGTTTGACAGAGAAATCCGAGAAATAAGGAGTGACAATGGGTCTGAGTTCAAGAACTATACCTTGGAAGAATTTCTTAGTGATGAAGGGATTGAGCATCAATATTCAGCTCCATACACTCCTCAGCAAAATGGTGTAGCCGAACAGAAGAGCCGTACACTTGTAGAATTGGCAAGGTCCATGTTGGATGAATACAAGTCACCACATAGTTTTTGGGCTGAAGCTGTCAATACCGCATGCCATGCATCAAACCGAATCTTCCTCCGCACTATATTGGAAAAGACTCCGTATGAGCTTCTAACTGGAAACAAGCCAAATGTCAAGTACTTTCGTGTATTTGGGTGCAAATGTTTCATTCTCAACAAAAGAGAACGGTTAGGAAAATTTCAATCCAAAACTATTGAGGGTATATTTGTTGGTTATGGATCAAACTCTCACGCCTATAGAGTCTACAACAAATCCAATGGATGTGTTGTAGAAACTTGTGACGTGGTGTTTGATGAATTTAATGGCTCCCATGGGGAGCAAGTTAATCTAAGTGATGTAGGTGAAGAAGATTCTTCTCAAGACATTTTGAACATGGGTGTTGGTGCACTTCTTCCTATGGAACAAGAACCTCATGATGATGAAGAAGAAGATGGAGGTCTCACGCATCATCAAACTACTTCAACATCCATACCAACACAAGTTCCTATTGTTCAACCTATACCCTTAGCCCAAGTTGATGAGGTTGATCAAGTCTCACTTAATGATAACCATCAAGAACAAGATCATCATCAAGAGCAAGAACAAGAAAGTCCAATCATGGATGACGAACCTCAACAAATGCAACATGAACAAGAAGATCTTCCTCCACACGTGAATGATCCATATGTTGAAGATGTGGATGATGGACATGAAGTTGAACCTCGTGAAACCCTCACCTCCATCATGCCTCGAGTGGCCGGTCGTGTTGATGTTGACAAAATCCTCACCGGCATCTCGGAAGGTAGAGTCACTCGTAAACATTTGACAAACTTTTGTGCTCACTTCTCGTTTGTGTCCAGTATTGAACCACTCAAGGTACAAGAGGCATTGATGGACAACGATTGGCTTGTTGCTATGCAAGAAGAGTTGAACAGTTTTGAACGCAACCAAGTGTGGTCACTAGTCAAGAGGCCGTCCACCGAGCACAACGTCATTGGAACAAAATGGATTTTCAAGAACAAGCAAGATGAAAATGGTGTCATCATCCGAAACAAGGCAAGGTTAGTGGCACAAGGGTACTCACAAGTTGAAGGTTTGGACTTTGGTGAGACCTTTGCCCCCGTTGCCCGTCTTGAATCCATTCGCATTTTACTTGCTTATGCCGCTTTCAATGGCTTTACATTACATCAAATGGATGTGAAGAGTGCTTTCCTTAACGGTCCTCTACAAGAAGAAGTATATGTGTCACAACCACCCGGGTTCGTTGACCTCTTTCACAAAGACTATGTGTATAAACTTCATAAGGCTTTGTATGGCCTCAAACAAGCACCTCGTGCTTGGTATGATCATTTGAAGAAGTTTTTACTCGATGATGGTTTTGTGAGAGGGGTGATCGATCCCACTCTTTTTACTAAGAGGGACAAGGGTGATTTGATTCTATGCCAAATCTATGTACATGACATCATTTTTGGTTCTCCTAACATTCATTTGTGCAAGAAGTTTGCGGATTCAATGACCAAGAATTTTGAAATGTCACTCAATACGGATTTGAAGTTCTTTCTCGGATTTCAAATTCAACAATTTCAAGAAGGAATTTGCTTATCTCAAGCAAAGTACCTCAAGGATATTCTACAAAAGTTTGGTATGTCTGACGCTAGTCCATGCAAGACACCCATCCCAACCAAAATCACTCTCACTAAAGACACAAATGGTACTCCTTTCGACCCATCTACTTACCGCTCTATGATTGGTTCATTGCTTTATCTTTGTGCATCTAGACCAGACATCATGTTCAGTGTATGCATGTGTGCTAGATTTCAAGCTTTCCCTAAGGAAAGTCATCATAAGGCGGTTAAGCATATTCTTAGATACCTTGTTCACACCCCAAAGTTGGGCCTCTAGTACCCCAAGGATGCTAAGTTTGATCTCATTGGGTACACGGATGCGGATTGGGCTGGAGACAAAGTGGATCGTAAGTCCACATCCGGTGCATGTTAGTTTCTTGGACGATCCTTGGTGAGTTGGTCCTCGAAGAAACAAAATTGTATTGCTCTCTCTACCGCAGAAGCTGAATACATTGTTGTCGCTAGTTGTGCAACTCAGTTTTTATGGATGAGGCAAACTTTGAAGGATTACGGTATCACCTATAGAAATGTGCCTCTTCTGTGTGATAATGAAAGTGCCATCAATATTGCTGAGAACCCCAAAGATCATCTCCGCACCAAACACATTGATATTAGGTATCATTTCTTGAGAGATCATGTTGAAAAGGGTGATATTCACATTGATCACATTGGTACAGATTTTCAACTAGCAGATATCTTCACCAAACCCCTAGATGAAGCAAGGTTCTGTCGACTTAGGCGTGAACTTGGTATCCTGGAGCTTGACAACATTATGTGAAATCTAGTACCCAGTCATGCATGAATCTAATGTCTTGTCATGATGTAGGCATATACTTAGGGGGAGACATTCAATTCATGAATGTTCTCGCCCTACTCAATGCATAAAAAGAACCAACACTCTCAAAGTATCCATGGGTCTAGACCTATGGTGCTTTAACATGATGGAGTAGTGACTATGCACTTAAAGTTCAAGTCTTTCTGTGTCATGTCATGTCTACTCAGACATTGTGGCATTAGCCACCACTTGTAGTCTATGGCTATGATTGAGTAAGGTAGGATATGAGTTACTACATAAATAAGTTTTACTGTGAAAAAATGCCTTTCTACTCATCATGATCAGCACCTGCATTCTTGCTTCCTGTCCAAACTTCTGGCGTCGGACGTCCGTAGGTTCCGGACGTCCGTGTGGTATTTCACTGCCGGACATCCGTAAGCATCCGGACGTCCGTATATTCTGCTCTGGTTACCTTCGACCGGTCGTCCGGCCTCTCCGGACGTCTGTAAAATCCACTCTGGTTCCCTTAAGTTGGCCTAGACGATGAAGCTTCGGACGTCCGTAAAAACCTTTCTGTTACAATCTGCCCGGTTGTCCGAAGCCGTTGGACGTCCGTCGAATCATCTCTGTCATCCTCTATTTGCTGATGGTCCAGACTCCGGTCGTCCGTCCGTTCCCGGACGTCCGGACGCATATATGACTCCGATCGTCCGTAGGCTCCGGACATCCGTACGTTTTTACTGGGGTCTATATATACTGCGCCGTAGGGTTCGGTCAACTAACCACATCCTCTCCACTTGGTCCGCCGCCGCTCCTGCCATGCGTCCACTCCCCGCAGCCGCCCGCCGCCATACCCCTCGCCGGGGTTTCTCCCCGCCGCGGATCTACGACTCGCCGTCCGGCCCGTCCAGCCCGTTCTACTCGGAGGTTCTCTCCCCGGACAGTTCGTCGACCCCCTGCTCCAGCACGTCGCTCGGCTCCTCCGTGCTCTTCCTCGAAAGGTAGGGCACAACCTTCCCTCCCCCCTCCTCATGCATTCACCCTGATCTATGGAGGGGTGTTGACATGTGCTTTCCTTCTCCCCTAGGTCACGATGCCTCGGTCCAAGCACTCCGCACGCAAGCAAGTCGCCGGAGGGCCGGCTCGTCCATCTCGTCGTGGTGGCTCCGACGACTCCCAGGAGGAAGATCGCCCTCGGAAACGTGTCGCTCGTCCTCCCAGCTCGTCCAGTGATTCCTCTTCGGAGGGGTCAGATTTTGAGGATGAGCTTGAAGAGGTGGATTTGTCCCCGATGATTGGCGTCCGCGTCGCTGCCCCCAAGCCCGGCACTCGTCGTCCAACCTTTCAACCTCCTCCTCCGGTGCAACCCCACGGTGATGCCCATCACATCTCCATTGAGCCTCCCCTATCACTAGGCCGCCATGTTAAGCGTTTCAACGAGGTCCCCAAATCTTCATATCTTAAATTGCATCGTGATGTAGATCAATTTACTGTTGTTAGGGATTCTCAGGATAGTCGCTTTCGCACAAATGTCCAAGCCGACATCTTCACCACGATTGTCATCCCTAAAGTCTTGTCACTTCATGTTTGCATTGATCTTGAGCACATTCTCACTCATCCGGAGAAATATCCGGGAGCCATTGAGCTCATTGAGTCGTCAAATCTTGCTGCCCCATTCGCCTTTCAACACGATTTTAACCACGCTGCCATCCATCAGTTTTATGCCACATGTTACTTTGCTCCTGATAACACTGTCACATGGATGACCTCCGACACTGCACTCATAGCATCTTATGCTGAGTTTGTCACCGCACTTGGATTTTCCGACACTAGGTTCAAAATCCACAAGGATGACCCCAACCATAAGCCCAAAGGCATTGCGGTCTGTGCGGATCTCCTTAGACCCATATCATCTTTGTCTAGCACTGAAAAACAAAAGGGTCTAAATCAAGTCTCCATTTGGCGTTTTCCATTCAAGCGGGCTTTCCAGCATAAGCGGGCTTTCCCTCATGCACCTTTTATTCAGGCATTTATCGAGAGTGTAGCTCCCTTTCCCATTGCACGCACTCATATACATGAGAGATGGGTCATCCCACCTCACATGGCGGCTGACCATGTTCCTCCTCCTCCCGCTACTGCTAGTCGCACTGCTGCTAATTTTCCTTCTCACGCTACCCATCCTCCTTCCAGTGATGCCCCCTTTGGGCGCATTGCTCGTTTTCTTGGGAAGGCTCATTCAGCCATGATGAAGATGTTCACCTACCATTGCTCCCAACACCACGATGTGGTCACTCGCATGGTCACTTCCAAGAACGCTCTGAAGACTCGTCTGAGAGACTCAGGCGTATATGATGTGAGTGACGATGAGCGTCTTCCTACAGATCCCCCTTCTGATTTTGGTTTTCCCTCCAGTCCTGAGTGGGCTGATTTCTTCGACGAGGCTGGTGGCAGTGGTGTTCATGATGATGATGATGAGGATGATCTTTAATAATGTCATGCCATTCCCCTAGTTCTTTTCTTTGGATACTTGATGCCAAAGGGGGAGTAGGCTCCATATGCATTACTCTAGCTCATTATGTAATCGAACCTATGTTATGAGTAGTTTGTTGAACTATGTTATGAGCTATGTTATGAGTTGTTGAACTATGTTATGAGTTTGTTGGTTATGAGTTTGTTGAATCTGAGATTTGGTGAATCTATATGAAGTGTAACTCTTGATTATCGTGGCATCAGTTTGAGGGGGCGCCCTCATCATTTTTGTTTTTAGTAGTATCTGTGGTGTCACGTTGAGGGGGAGCTCGCTCGCTACTTATTCTTATTATGGTTATTGAGCTCCACAACAAATACTTCCGATTACTATTATGAGTATGCATATGAGTTGTCATCAACTACCAAAAAGGGGGAGATTGAAAGTGCAATCATGCCCTTAATTATATTTTTATGTTGATGACAACACATATGCTCGGGACTAATCATGTTTATCAAGTATATCTCAGGATTATGTTCCAAAGACCATGTGCATGGATCATGACTAGGGACAAAAGCATATAACTCAAGAATGGAGATACAAGATGTTGACTTCATTTATGGTTTGTTCTTGAGTATAGGGATCCCGCACTATTAAGAGGGGATCGATGGATCTGTGAAAAACTTGCTCAAAAGTTGCTATCTATATACCTTGCCTTCGGACGTCCGGTGTTCTACGGACGTCCGGTCCTTCCTGATTGCCCGGATGTCCGGACACTTTCGGACGTCCGACACTTCCACAACAGAAACATTTTTACGGATGTCCGGAACCCTCCGGACGTCCGACACTTTCACATCAGAAGCATTCTTACGGATGTCCGGCTCCGCTCGGACGTCCGTATCCTGTACACTAGATTGTGGGTCACACTTTTCACAGCGGCCGGTCGTCCGATGACTGTCGGACGTCCGGACCCATTTGGGCCTCCGGACGTCCGACGTTCTCTGAACGTCCGGCCATTCTGTACCCCAAACGGCCACTTTTTCCCACCACCTATATATACACCCTTCCCTTCCACGGGATAGGGTTGACCATTCACTTTGAGCCTCACAAGAACTCTCCTCACTCTCTCTCTCATTCATCCACACTAAATCCTAGATTCCAAGTGTTCTAGGAGCATTTGGAGAGAAGTTCTCCAATCAAGTGATAGATCCACTTCTTCCCCTTCTTTGCACCAAAGGAATTCGTGACTTGAGCAAGTTTTGAGCATTTCCCCATCGTTCTTGTTACTCTTGGAGGTTGGAGACTCCTAGTAGGTAGGAGTCATCCGGAGAGGAATCGAACTTTGTGATTACCCTCGGAAAAGTTTGTGAGGGTTTGGAGACCACCCCAAGGTCTACCACTAGTGGTTGAGAAACGCCTCTGTGGTGTTGTCTCAAAGGGAGAATAGGGTGAGCCTTCGTGGCGTTGGTGTGCCTTCGTGGTAACATCCATCCCTCTAACGGTGACTAGCTCCCCTCCAAGGGAGTGAACATCGGCTTACATCCTCGTCTCCCGGAGTTGCAGTTATTCCTAACCTTAACTCTGTACTTGTGGTTACTTGTCTCTTTACACTTGCGTACATTATATTGTGCTTGCCTACTTACGTGTTTGTGTTATTTGCTTAGTACTTTGTGCTCACGTGCAATTGTTAGGCTCATCTTCATATTCCGCATTATTGCCTAAAAATTGCCAAGTAATAATTAAAATTTGTAATTGTACCTATTCACCCCCCCCTCTAGGTCTATCTCGATTCTTTCACCAAGGAGGAACAAGAGGCTTATAGGCAATTGTTTGGATGTGAACTAGGGGCTTTACCTTTCACTTACCTAGGTATACCCATTCACCATCGTAAGCTAACGAACAGAGAGTGGAAATGCATCGAAGATCGGTTTGAGAAGAAACTTAGTTACTGGAAGGGCAAACTTATGTCTTATGGAGGCCGGTTGATTCTTATTAATTCGGTGCTCACGAGTATGCCCATGTTCCTCTTATCTTTCTTTGAAGTTCCAGTTGGGGTTAGGAAAAGGCTGGACTTCTATCGATCAAGGTTTTTTTGGCAGAGTGATGAACTAAAGAGAAAATACCGACTCGCCAAATGGGATATCATCTGTAGACCAAAGGACCAAGGGGGTCTGGGTATTGAGAATCTTGAGGTCAAGAATAGATGCCTTCTCAGTAAGTGGCTTTATAAGTTGTCAGTTGAGACTGACGCAACGTGGGCGCAGATTCTCCGTAACAAGTATCTGCAGTCCAAGACTTTGTCACAGGTGATAGTGAGACCAACTGATTCGCCGTTTTGGAAGGGGCTTATGAGAGTTAAGTCAGCCTTCTTTAATAGAACAAAGTTTATTATCGGTAATGGCAACAATACCCGTTTCTGGGAGGATACTTGGCTGGGTGATACGCCATTGGCGATCCAGTATCCGTCCCTGTATCGTATTGTTGAACGACGTGATGCCCTAGTTGCAACGACTATGCAGTCCATCCCCCTTAATATTCAGTTTCGGAGGGTGCTTGTTGGTGACAGGTGGGAAGCATGGCTTCATTTGGTGAGTAGACTGATGGAGGTTCAGCTAGCTCATCAGCCCGATCAGTTGTGTTGGAAACTTACTAGGTCTGGAGAATTTACGGTTAAGTCGATGTATATCGATGTCATTAACTCTAGTGTCATTCCTAGTTCCAAACATGTTTGGAAAGTAAATGTTCCTTTGAAGATTAAAGTGTTTATGTGGTTTGTACATAAACAAATCATTTTAACAAAGGACAACTTGGTTAAGTGCAATTGGACAGAATCTACTAGGTGTAGTTTCTGTGATCGGGACGAGACCATTAAGCACCTCTTCTTTGATAGCCCATTGGCGAGAGTTTTGTGGCGCACTGTGCAAATTGCCTTTAACATTACTCCTCCGAATTCGGTCAGTACGTTATTTGGAACGTGACTTGTTAGGATAGAGTCCGATACAGCTAGACACATTCGTGTAGGAGTATGTGCGTTGATGTGGGCAATTTGGAACTGCAGAAATGATTTGTCTTTTAACAAAACAACAACTATTCATTTTTTGCAGGTTTTATTCTGAGCTACAATGCTGATCCGTATGTGGTCCTTCCTCACTCCGACGGAGGCCAGGGAGCGTTTGGTTACTGGATCTGTCCGGTTGGAGATGGTAGCAAGGGATATCTTCAATCGGTTTGGATGGCGGTCATGTAATAGGATAGGCGATTAGTTTACCTATCATTGTTTTGCCAGCCGGTTGTGGCTCTAGAGCCTTTTGTTTTTGGCGTTGAGGCTCTTTGTGAGCTAGCCTTCTTTTTGTTTCAAGACTGTAAGACCTTATTGAACTTATTTTATTTATAAATGTGGCTACTTGCATCATTCTGATGCAGAGGCCGGGGAGTCCCCTTTTAAAAAAACTGGCCCAAATCTAATTCAATCGACTGACTGTAGTCGGTCCCATTTTGCCTAGGAAAGTATGCATGTTGCACGTCTGTTAAAAAATTATTGTCAAGCAATAATATCACATAGTATATTTTTCTAGAAAAGTAATCAAATCATGTTTACAAGCAATACCGGCTTACGTAGACATATGTTTGGGTACAAAGTGACACAAAAGATCTCATACACATACATCGTTTACACCAAACAGACTGCACGCGCAACAATCAATCCCAAATTAACAGGACAAACATCAGCGACAGTGGTAGCCGAGCAGGCATCGACCTATGGTCCATTGAGCTGATCAGTGGTAGCCGAGCGACGCAGGCGTCTGATTCAGCGTCATTCCCTGGTAATGGATGTCCGATGCGTAGTGGTTGGCGTCGCGGTGATGCGCCTCATCGGCGCGCACGGCGGTGACGAGGTCCTTGAGCCTGGCGTCGGCGGGGAGGCGCCAGTAGTCGATGGCGATGGCCGGGGCAGGCGTGTTCTCGATCAAGCCGGCCTCGAGGTCCTTGAGGTACTCGGTGTAAGAATCCACGGCCTCCTCCTCGAGGTAGCCGACGAAGCGGTGCGCGAACTTGGGGGAAATGAGGTAGCCGACGAAGTAGGCGTTGACGAAGACGCCCTGCGCGGCGAGCACGAGCGCGCGTTCCCACCACCGCGGCGGAAGTAAAATGCAGGCGTGGTCCTAATTCTTTCTTAAAAATGTTGATTGGATCCTAATTTTTTTAAAATGCACATATGAGTCCTAATTCTTCTAAGTTGTTCATTCAAGGTCCTAATTTTATTTGACCGCCTGACCAGCTCGCGTGGTGCTTTGACCGCCGCCACGCCGACTCGAAGGCCCACGGGGGAGATTTTCCGCGGTTGGAGGTTGGGAATTTAAGGAATTTGGCCCCTGGAGTTTACGCTTTCCTCATTCCCTGGTCCCTAGGTCTTCTGCTCGCTCTCTCCCTCTCTCTGGCGCCACGCCGTCGCCACCGTGTCCGCCGCCGCTAGCTCGTCTGCCGTGAAGCACTGTGGGAAGAAGGCTGCCCAAGCGCCTCCTCCACCTCTAGCATTAGCCCTTTTCTCGCTGCCCATCTCATCGCCAGCCCAAGCGGGTATGTTGCCACCTCCAACCGCGGGAAATCTCCCGTGTGGGCCCTCGAGTCGACGTGGCAGCGGTCAAAGCGCCACGCGAGCTGGTTAGCGGCGGTCAGACGAAATTAGGACCTCCGGTGAATAACTTAGAAAGAATTAGAACCCAGATGTGCATTTTCAAAAAATTAGAACCCAATCGACACTTTTGAAAAAAATTTAGGACCACGCTTGCATTTTACTCCCGCGGCTGCGTCACCTCCATGAAGGTCATGAGGTGCATGCGCTCGTTCTCGGCCTCCTCAATGAGCGCCCGGATCCAGCCGCCGCTGTGCTCGAAGCGGCGGAGCGAGCGCAGGTGCAGCAGCACGCCGCCCACCATGGGGGGCACGGCCGCCACCGTCTCCAACAGCAGCGCGTGGCTCGCGTGCCGCCGCTGGAAGAAGATGTCCCGGGGCACGCGCAGCGACCTGACGACGAAGTAGGCCACTTTGTCCGCCAGGGCCTTGGGCTCGTGGTGCTTGGTCACGTCGATGGACGTGTCCCACGGCCTGAAGCAGAACCACGGCCACTCCGTGCCGTCGTCCTTGACGAGCTTCCGCGGCTCGATGCCCCAGTAGCTCACCACCGCCCTCTTGCTCTGCTCCGGCGTCGAGGCGCTCTCGGGCTTTTCAGCGCTACTTTCTTGGTTGGCATGTGAGGTGGCGGCGCTTCTTGGACAGTGCAGGTGCAGCACAGCCGTCGCGCGGCGGCGCGCCGGTGCTTAATAATCTAACTAATTCCTTGCCGTGCAAGTGTCTGTCTGGTTAACAAGCTAGATAAGTATTTCTAGACGAAAGCTCATGACAAGGAACGTCGTCGCCGGCTTGCGGGGGAGTTCGCAAGACATCCCGGTTGACGCAGTGTATGTTGGACTCAGCTTCTGTGACTTGGAAGCTAACGGGGGGTTTGGTTTTAGGGACTTTTTTATGTTGGGATTAAAAAAAATTCCTAGCAAACCAAACAGGGGGGACTTTTTTGGGACTTTTTACTAAAGTCCTTAGAATCACCTCCTTAAAAGTCTTTTTCAAAAAGTTTTAGGGATTAAAAAAAGTCCTAAGACTAGAGAACCAAACACTATCTAAGTCTCATCGTGACTTACGAGAGCGGACGTCCTGAACACAGATATCCAGCCGCTGCTCCAGGCGATGTGATTTGGGCATTAATCTTTGTTCAAACGAGAAAAGGTGACATACATCGATTCATACTTGCGAAATACCCGTGTCCACGTCGGTTTGGTGGGCTCGTCGGGTACACATCCGACGCAAAGGACCTGGTGCCTGGTACTGTTATCACTAAAGTATCTGACACACTCTGGCCTCTGGGTGGCGTGTAAGCATTAGAGCATCTCCAACATGCGCCCAACGCGCGGCGCGCTAAAATCTGGTTTGTGATGCGTCCATCGCCAGATTTAGCGTGGCGCGCAGCGCTGGCTTCAGCAGCCACGCAAAAATGCAACGCGCGCGAGCAGCCGGCGCATCACATTTGTTGCATTTTATCTCACAACACATTCACAAAACAAAGACATGGCATATAATTTTTAAATCACAAACATCATTCAACCAAGTTTAAAATGAATAGTTCAATTTATTACAACTCAAGCAAATAGTATCTTTCATGAAATACAACAAATAGTTCAACAATACAACATCAAAAGCACAAATCACGATGCTCTTTAGCGGCCATTCCAAGCCCACCACTCCGCAATGAGATCCTTCTTGAGTTCATTATGCGCTGCCGGACGTCGGATGGTATAGGAGACAACAAAATGGGCCACCCTTTCAGCCCTCCGCCGCACTCGCACGGGATGTCCCAAGAGCTCATAGTGAGAGTAGTCTACTTCTTGGCCACGCTCATTCTCGGTGATCATGTTGTGCATGATCACACAAGTGTGCATTATGTACCGAAGCATCTTTTGATCCCAAAATCTAGCCGATCCTCTTACAGTAGTAAATTGGGCTTGCAAAATCCCAAAAGCTCTCTCCACATATTTTCTAGCCGCCGCCTGAGCATTGTGGAAATCAATATATTTCTTACCTTCCAGTTTTTTCAGCGGCTTCACAAATGTTTGCCACTTTGGGTAGATGCCATCCGCAAGATAGTAGTCATGGTTGTATGTACGACCATTAGCTACAAACTGCACTAGTGGCAGTTCACCATTTGCAAACTTACTCATCAGTGGTGACCGGTTGACAACGTTGATGTCATTCAAATATCCAGGCATTCCAAAAAAGGCATGCCAAATACAAGTCTCTTGATCGGCCACGGCTTCATGGATTATAGTGGAACCCTTTTTTTGTCCGTGGAATTGGCCATGCCATGCCTTTGGACAATTCTTCCAACTCCAATGCATGCAATCTATTAGCCAAGCATACTTAGGAACCCGCGAGCTTTGTTCATCTCCAATAGCCTTGCGACGTCTTCAGCACTGGGAGTTCTCAAGTACTCTAGGCCAAACACTTGCACAATTCCGACTGTGAAGCGCTTGACACACATGATGGCTTGGCTCTCACCAATGGCCAAGTGATCATCAACTAGATCAGCGGGGATACCGTATGCCAACATACGCAAAGCGGTTGTCACCTTCTGAAAGGTGCTATGCCCGAGCTCTCCGGCGCATTCCTCCTCTGCTGAAAAAACCGGTCATGGCTCGCTAGTTTCTCTGCAATGCGCCTGAATAACTCGGTGCTCATCCTAAACCGGCGACGAAAGTACGACTCGGGGTATGTGGGATTCTCCACAAAATAGTGCCTCATCAATCTGTTGTGGGCATCAATCATATCCCTCCAATTTTTCTGCCGACCCATAAACGAAACACCGTGCTTCGATTTTTTATTGATCTGCATAGCTAGGATCATTGCAAGATCCTCCTCCTCTTCCATATCAAATTCTTCTTCGGAAGAATCATATGGCGAACTCATCTAAAATGTTCAAAACTAGGCTATAAACAACATGCACCAAATTTCATGTAAAAATGTGGAAGTTGAAAGCAATACATATATTGCGGGCCTTTTGTCGAACACCTTGCGGGCGCCAAGCGACGGTGGGCGGCCGGGCGCTATTCGTCGGAGGACTGCCGCGCGCGACGGGCGGCGCTAACTAGAGAGAGAGGGAGGAAGCCGCAGCCGCGTGGGAAGAGACCGGGGAAGCGCCGGAACGGTCGCCGGAAAAATAGGGTGGCATGGGCGGCGGCGGCGGCGCGGCTGGATGGGCAGTTGGAGTTGCGCGCGAGCGCTCGAGAGTCCAGCGCACGGGAGCGAACGTAGAAAATAAGCGGCGCATGATAGCGTTTCCACCAGCGCGCTGAATTACATATACCGTACGCACGGTTTTTACGCATCCGCTGGAGCGTCCGGAACGATAGCGCGCATGCTAAAACCATTACTTTTTCCGCGCGGCGTGTATATAGCGCGGCCGTGGCGCTGTCCTGCGTCCCATACTATTTGCTTTGCATGGCGCCGTGACAAGTGTTATGTGCGAGCAGGTGGGGACCATGACCCGATAGTCAACATGGCGGTGGTGCGGCCGCGCCATGCACGCATGCGGGGACGTGTTCTCTGCTGTGTGTACGACGTAACAGCTGCCCGTGAGCGCGTTGGATGGACGAAGTGTGCAGCGTGGGCATTCGTGCTCCCGTTTAGTACTTTAGTGGCCTAGCAAAAATGCTGTTAAAACGTAGGCCATGCTAGTTTGGTTATCTACGTGTAGTGTTGGAGATCGCTTATGATTTTTTTATTTATTAAGTCAATAATGTATTAAGCGTTTCGTTTGAAATAGAACTAGAGATATTTTCGGTGTTTATGGATGAACCATGTGATTACAGCAACTAATAAAAAATATGATAATGTTTGCCTAGCTAAGGTTGCTGCGTGCCTGCGTCGCTGTACACAGTACATCGTGCATTAACTGAAAACACTCCTGACAATGAAGTGTAGCCGGGTTGTGCGAATGTGCGGGTGTAGGCTGCTGCGTTGCACGTCGTATTCGTCTGTGCACGTACTTGCTTGTGTCAGATCGTGTTGTCAGGCTTGGTCCTTCGAATACGCATAACACTTTGCCCCCCAACGTTCAGCCATATACTCTAACTAGCACGCTCAGCTGATCCGAATCGCAACGGCATGCGCACCGTCCATGCGGTGCGTGCAGCTGCCGCTGCGTGCATCGATGCACTTCTCCGTGACTTACCTGTTGGAAATATTAGCACTTACTCGATTAATCTAATCCACAAGTAGACAGTAAACATGGCAAATACGGTATGCATCTCATACCGATACCTAAGCATGTGAGCACCTACAGTACATAGAACCGAAACATCTATGAACAACATATATACGGTTAGCACATGAACGAGCAAATAGGGGATGAACGAGTCATACCCTCCGGTTGGCCAGGCCAACGCGGCGGCGGCAGCAGCAGCCTCGGCATCAGCCAAGGCCTTCTTCTTGGCGACTTCGTCATCAGCCATGGCATCGATGTAGAGGAAGTAGTGGAAGCAGAGGCGGACGAAGACAGGGACGGATCGGGAGCAGTCGCGTCAAGACGCTCCCCAAAAACCTTATTGTCGTTCTCTTGGGCAGGATCTCGAACAACAGGGTTTCGGAGGCACTTGCTCTCCCGACCAACCGTGCACGCGGTCATGGGATGGAATCGCCGGAAGCAGCACAAAGAGAGAAACAGTAGATGACGGCTAGGGTTGTACGAGAGGGAGTGAAAGGATCGATATAGTTGACTAGAGGGGGGGATGAATAGGCAACTAACAATTTTTAGCTTTTCTTTACCAAATTAAACTTTGCATCAAGGTAGGTTGTCTAGATATGCAACTAGGTGAACAACCTATATGATGCAACAACAACAAGCACACAAGCAAGTAAGGGATATAACACAAGTAAGCTTGCAAAAGTAAAGGCGCGAGATAACCAAGAGTGGAGCCGGTGGAGACGAGGATGTGTTACCGAAGTTCCTTCCTTTTGAGGGGAAGTGCATCTCCGTTAGAGCGGTGTGGAGGCACAATGCTCCCCAAGAAGCCACTAGGGCCACCATATTCTCCTCACGCCCTCACACAATGCGAGATGCCGTGATTCCACTATTGGTGCCCTTGAAGGCGGCGACCGAACCTTTACAAACAAGGTTGGGGCAATCTCCACAACTTAATTGGAGGCTCCCAACGACACCATGAAGCTTCACCACAATGGACTATGGCTCCGAAGTGACCTCAACCGTCTAGGGTGCTCAAACACCCAAGAGTAACAAGATCCGCTAGGGATTAGTGGGGGGGGGATCAAACTTCTCTTGGTGGAAGTGTAGATCGGGGCCTTCTCAACCAATCCCGAGCAAATCAATAAGTTTGATTGGCTATGGAGAGAGATCGGACGAAAATGGAGCTTGGAGCAACAGTGGAGCTTAGGGATGGAAGAGATAAGTCTTCTTGGAGAAGAAGACCCCCTTATATAGTGGGGGAACAATTCCAACCGTTACCCACCTCTCAGCCCGCGACCCGCGGTACTACCGCACCACAGGAGCGGTACTACTGCACGGGCCTGCGGTACTACCGCGGCAAACCGTGGTACTACCGTGGGCGCGGCAGAGGCTGGACCTGAACAGAAGAGCATAGATAGGGTGCAGTAGAACCGCAAGCGCGGTACTACTGCGACCCTGTGCGGTACTACCGCAGGGCAGCCACAGTCCAGGCACAGTAGGCACAGATGTAAAAAATTACTTCCGTGACTACCTCCGCTGAGATTTTATCGATGCGAAAATCCGACACGGTACTACCGCGAACCAGGGGTGCGGTACTACCGTGAACGGTGCGGATGTAAAAAATTACATCCGCCCCTACCTCCGCTCCTGCTGCTGTACCTGGCTAGGCGACACGGTACTAAAATTACATCCGCCCCTACTACCGCTTGTGCAGCAGCGCCAGGCCAGAACTCACGGTACTACCGCTTAGGAGGAGTGGTACTACCGTGGAAGCCCATGGTACTACCGTGCTGGAGCCCGGTACTACTGCTGGCTCCTGCGGTAGTACCGCTCAGAGGAGCAGTACTACCGCCAGCCTGAGAAGAGCAACTCGGAGTCCTTCATTTCGCAGAAACAAGGTGAGACGGAGGAAACTCCAAGGAGCCAAAGGAAAGGCGGTGCAAAAGGGACGTATACGTGAGATTCCACCCAAACCTTTCCAGAGCGGACCCCCTCTTAATAGTACGGTTTTCCTACGACTCAATTCCACCAAAAAGAACCGTAGAGAAACGCCGTCTTCAATAATCTTCGAGGGGCATCAAATTGTCTTGTGTTTAGTCATGACATATCTGAAAAGCTCAATACACACAATTAGTCCGCAAAAGCATTGTCATCAATCACCAAAACTACTAAGGGACAAGAATGCCCTTACAATCTCCCCCTTTTTGGTGGATTGATGACAATACGGGATTTGCACAAAGGGAAAGAATATAGCACAAGCAAACCCCACATCTCTAGAATATAGACGAGCTCCCCCTAGATTCGTGCTAGAGAGTAAAGTGCTTTGGACTGCACGGCACGAATACTAGGATCACCACTCCCCCTATATTTTAGAGACAAAGCATATCTTGCAATGATAAGGCTAACACTAAACAAGATAGTAAATATGAGCAAAACATAAATAGCACGATATAGCATAAGCTCACTAAGGTAATAAGGAACGATAGAGTGCATATGTCTTACACCGTATGATAAACTTAGTCTCACGAGCACAACCAAACCAAATCAAACAAGTTCAACAGACGGAAAGCAAAGCGAACGGCGAAGCACACAACACACGACACGCAAATCTTACACTCTCTCCCCCTTTGGCATCGAGACACCAAAATGGCATAGAGGGCACCTACAACAAAGGTGGTAGCTCAGGCGGAAAACGACTCCTCGTCGCCAGACTCCGCAGCAGGAATGTACTCCTCCTCAGAATCGGTCCACTTGTAGCCCTGCTTAGCCATCCAAGCAGCCTCGGGGGTGATGTGCTTCTCAGAGCCGCTGGCCACGTCCTCGCCGCACGCCCTCAAGATCCTGATGTCACGACGGCGCACCTCCTTCTGAGCAACATGGGCCTTGTACTGACCCTGGACCTGCATGCAGAAAAGCCTCTTCATCTTGATCTTCAGCTTCTTCGCCCAAGAGGGCTCACCAGAGGGAGTAGTGAAAGCAGAACGGTCCTCAGCAGCTTCTTCCTCCTCAATCTCCTCCTCATCCACAACCATCATGGCAGCCTCAGCAGAAGTGGTGGTGTTAGCCCATTGGGGCTTGATGCGGAGCCTGATGGGCTCATGACGAATCCAGCCTGGAGCTTCAAACTCATCATTGGGAAAGAGCTTATCCCAAGTCTTGGAGATCAGGTGAAACAGGTAAGGCCCATAGATGGGGACCTTACAGTTGAACACGGTGAACTGAAGCTCACACCACATGATATGTGAGACATCAAGTGGTTGAGTCTGAGCCTGACGGGCCTCCTCACAAAGGAGCATCATGTCAACGAGGTAGGCATGCACCTGGCCCATGTCACCAATGCGCGGGAAAAGGGTGTTCCGGAAGAGCCGATGCATGGTGTCAAGGAAGGGATTAAGCACCCACACCTTCTTCTTGCTGGGAAGAGTCTTCTGGACAAGGAATGGCATGAGCTTGTTCTTGTTGGTAGACTTAGAGTTGGCATGAGGGCGAACTCCAACTGGCATGTCGAGCCCTTCATCTGGAATGTTAACCAACTCCATGAACTCCTTCCATGTAGCAGACATCCGTCGAGCATTGCTCATCCAAGTCATGGTCCTTGCTTCATCGACGCCGAAGTAGACCAAAGCAAAGAACTGTGCTATGATCTATGGATCAAAATCCTTGTGGAAGGTGAGCATGTGCTCAAAGCCGAACTGCTCTACTAGATCCAAGGCCTCTCCAAAATACCCACGGTGCTTGTCCTGCCTCATATGATGCATGTCAATCCAGCGAACTTCCGCGTAAAGGTTCTGCTTGGCCTTGATCACATCCAAATAGACCAGATTCTGCTGCTTGGTCCAGAAGAGATCATTGCCTCGCAAGTTAGCTCGGGGATTCACATAAGGATTGAGCTTCCTTCCAATGACAAACTTGGCCTGGGGCATCTCATCCATGCCCATAATGGGCTCCTTCTGCTTGTTGGCGGTGTGCTTGGTCCTGCGTTGGGAAGCAGATGACCCCTCTGGAGCTTCATCTAGGTTGCACAGCCGCTTTGACCATGTGTCACGGCTGGGATTCGAGTGGCGAGCAAGAGAACCGAAGCCACCACCTAGACAGAAAACACAAGAACAGCACGGGAAACAAGACGGATCAATGCAAAAGACAAAGGCAAAGCTGAAGGAAACAAATAAGCACGAGATCTGGACAGAAAAAGAGCGTTGGATGAATCTACGGTAGTACTGGGCCGGTGTACGGATGTAAAAAATTACATCCGCGCCAGCCGCGGTAGTACCGTGCCGGGGTGGCACGGTAGTACCGCGCCTGGGGCGGAAGTAATTTTTTACTTCTAGGCGCCAAGCGGTAGTACCGCATCAAGGTGCGGAAGTGCCGCATGGCGCTAGTTACAGGCCAGGCTGTGGTAGTACCGCTCCAGGAGGAGCGGTAGTACCGCGCGGATCGAAAACTGCGACAAGAATTGCGGATCTGGATCTAGAACCTCCGCACGACTACATCGGTACTACCGTTGATCAACCGGAACTATTTTGACTATCCAAAGAGCATGCTTACTATACTACCACGCTGCTACGAATCCCACATGCACAAATTTAGCCAAAAATCTCAAGAACACCACATGCATCTCTCCAAAAACCTAGAAGCAAAGTAACAAACCAAAAAGAGAGGGATTTGGGGAAAGACCTTGGTCCATGGCAAGAGGAAGTGGTGGGGAACGATCCCACCGGTCGGAATCCGAGGAGAGCGGCCGGAGACGGAGATCCGGCGAAGGCCTCCGGCGCCGTTCTTGGGCAGGAGAGAGAGAGACGGAGTGGGGAATAGAGATGAATGGGTATGGTAGAGTTAGAACTCCCCCTGTCCCGCTCTTAACCCCCACCCGCTCGCGTGGGCGCGGAAGTACCGCGGGTCATCGTGGTAGTACCGCCCGGGCGGAAGTACCGCGCGCTGGGCGGTAGTACCGCTCTTTCAGTGGCAGTAAAAAATTACGGTCGCGATGGTAGCGGTAGTACCGTGCCCTTAGGAGGCGACTGAGCAAGCGCAGAGCCACCAACTCCTGCAGTAGTACCGTGGCTCGCCACGGTAGTACCGTAACCCAAGAAAGTGCAAGTTTCACACGAGAGAAAGAGAACAATTGCAAAACAACCTTCGAAAACACCGAACAACTAAGAAGCAAACACAAAACAACGACACAAACACGGCACAGAGAAGAGGAAAGCACAAGACAATGAAGACCAACCACGAGACACAACCTCTACAAGGAGAGGGCGGTGGCCGGAGCCACCTGTGTTTGAGTCAATTGGTATGGCACCGCGAAGAATTATCCTTGGGCCCATGACCAAAACTCGTCTTTGAAGCACAAGTACCATAAAAATGGCTAATGTGAAAGAGTTGATTAATTTATGCAAAATGGGGGGAGGGAGAGTTCATTGAGAGAACAACACTCCCCCTATGTCCATGCCTACACCTAAACTAGACAACAAGTTGAGTGTGGTGGGATGTGCAAGGGTTCAAGTCACATTGCTCGAATCAATGATATTTAGCTCATGCCTTAACTCGCGAAATCTTGCTTCATCCAAGGGCTTCATGAAAATATCTGCAAGGTTATCATGAGTGTTGACATACTTGAGCTCGATCTCCCCTCACCTAATATGATCCCGGATGAAGTGATACCGAATCTCAATATGCTTCGTCTTGAAGTGTTGCACCGGGTTGAGAGAAATCTTGATGGCACTTTCATTGTCACACCAAAGAGGCACTTTGTCACAAATGACACCGCAATCCTTTAAAGTTTGCCTCATCCATAGGAGTTGTGCACAACAACTACCGGTCGCCACATATTCCGCTTCGGTGGACGAGAGAGACACACAACTTTGCTTCTTGGAAGACCAACTTAACAAAGAGCAACCCAGAAATTGGCACCCTCCGGAAGTGGACTTCCTATCCACTTTGTCTCCCGCCCAATCGGAATCCGAATATCCTTCAAGCTTGAAGTTTGCTCCTCTTGGGTACCATAAGCCAAATTTTGGGGTATGAGCCAAATATCGAGAGATTCGCTTGACCGCCACATAGTGACTTCCCTTCGGTGCGGCTTGAAACCGTGCACATATTCCCACACTCAACATGATATCCGGTCTAGATGCACAAAGGTAAAGCAAGGAGCCAATCATGGAGCGATATACCTTTTGATCCACTGCTTTACCATTGGGATCAATGTCAAGTTGGCACTTGGTAGGCATTGGAGTAGAAGCCGGCTTGACATCACTTAGCTTGAATCACATCGTGTATTCTGATCCAACTGGTTAGTGCGTTCACTTCTAGAACGAATGAGCGCGGTTCGATTCGCTGCAGATGCACTGTTTTTTTTGCCTTTTTCGAAACAAAGAAGCAAGAGGAAGTAGGATGGACCGGCCCAAGTGTACAGGGGGGTGTGCGCCCAGTATGGAATGACCTATATTCAGCGCTTAAGGCACCGAATAGGATCTGGCCGGGAGGAGTCCTTCCAAAATCACTAATTGAGGAGCGCTCCCCACAACGATTAGTCGGGGAGCGCTCCGCGCGCGCCAAGTGTCATGCCTGGAGCGATCCCGAGACTTTTCGGATGCGCTCCGCGCATGACACGTGGCGCGCGCACGGCTTCTCCCGTGATTTCCGGTTTTCGGTTTCCCTTTGTGGTTTTTTTCCTTTTTTCACTTTAGTTCTTATACTTCTAATGTTTTGTAATACCTTTTGATCTGTTTTGAGATCTATTTCTCGTTTCTCTCTGTTGTGGGCGAACCCTCGTCGCGCATTGTTCGTTCTTTGCCGTAGTCTCCGCCCGTCGTCGCCGCTGCTCTTGTCGCGTGGTTACGGCGGCAGTTGTTCCGGCCGCCGCGCTTGTTGCCTGGTCTTAAAGTAGTCCTTCTTTAGCGTCGAGCGTGCTTCCCCGTTCGCGATATCGTTGTCCCATACTGTTTGCCTTCATGGGTTCCGTGTTTCCCTTTATCGTTTCTCTTTTTGTTCCCATTATATTTCCGGGATATGGAGATTTATGGGGTAGTTACGGGTGGGGAGTACCAACACTATCAGATGTCAAGTTTCAACTGGGTTTTGTGGGATTAGTTGTTGATAACCATTGTGTTCCTTGCAGTTATGGCTTGTCCTTTTTGCCGTATGCCTGGTGGCCCGTGTTCTTCTGTTGATTCTTCTGTAGATGGGTTTAGTGTGGTCCTGGATCAGTGTTGTTGGAGGCGTGTGTTAAGAAAATCATTTTATAGTTGTTAAATTTTTGGCACACACGCTTATTTCTTTTGGTGTTGTCCATGCTGTTTATATTTTGATTATGATCCTTGTTTTGATTTGTTTTGCAGTATGTTCCGTGAAGTGTTAGAGCTCATCTTGCTTGTTACATCGAGGAGTGTAGGGCTTTAGCCATAAGGAGGGGTGACAAAGATACAGATCTGGCTCTTCAGTGCAATGAGGGTTATTTGTATGGTGTTCTGTTTAGTCATGGTCGTGTGAGGAGCAAATTCCATGGTCCTTCCTGGGAACGATTGGTCAGTGATTATGGTGTTCGTCCTCGTGATATAATGACCATTAGGCTTGAACATTATGGAACTTGGATTGGTATTGATTTTTATCGTGTTGGTCGTGGAGATGCGTTGTCTCCTTTACCGTCTGTTGGTAAGGTTTATTTTTAAGGAAGTTTTTATCTTGTTTTATTGTACATTTTGATTTTTCTGTTCCCTTGAGCCTGTGTAATTATATTTTGTAGCTCTACATGGTTTGAGCGACTCTAAGAAGGAGCTTGTTGGGAGTTGTTATTACACCCCTGGTGTTTTTCTTAATTATCAGCAGATGTATTTCATGAGGTGTCAACTATTTGATGATGACTACATACCCTGTTGTCCTTTTGTTCACAGGATTGATTCCATGAATGTTAATGGTCATCATATGGTTAGATTTTTTTCCATTGTTTTTTTGTTTCTGTTTATTTATTTATTTTTATTACGTCTTCTATTTATAGTTTTGAATTTTTATTCTATTTCTGATAGCTTGATGTTTTTTGTCAGGTTATTCCTGGTATTGTTGTGAGGAGTTTGAAGGAGTTTGTGACTTTTCCTAGAACTGGCGTTTTAACTCTTGAAGTTACTCTGGAATCTGGTGATGATGATATATATGTGAGCACTCCTTGCTCCTACTTCATTGGTTTCGGTAATAGAATGGTGTTCAAACAGGAAGGTTTCAGTGATTTTCTTCAGGCATCGTCTATTGAAGTAAACAGCTTGGTGCTGATAACTTTCAAACAGCTTGTTGGGAGGCTTGCTGTTATCAATCTTCTGTCGCAGTGAGCTTCCTAAAGATCACCCAATCTCATAGACTGTGACCAGTAGTCGGGCTCACATAGGTGTGTTCCTCCAAAGAATGCTCTGTAGGTTAGCATCTTGCTTACATAAGTTTTGGAACACATTAAGACAAAAGTCAGCCTGCCTTACAGAATTGAGAGTATTATTGCATCCCCAACGGAGTGGGATAATTAAGCATACTCTCCTGAGTTGACCGCCGGATTGTTTTCCCATGTCCTAATTCACGGGATCTCCGATCACATAGGTTGGGTTACCCCCATGGCAACTTATGTGGGTCTCATACCCTTCTCCCTCGATGCATTTTCTATCACAATCCATGATAGCCCTTATGTAAAAGGGTCTGTTAGATTCTTAGCCGTCTGGATATAATCCAACGCTATTACTCTGGAGTTTCTTGATTTTCTGACAGATTTTATTCTTCTTGTTATGTGCTTTGTGGATTTCAAGTTGTCCTTTGAACTCTTAGCCTTGGCAATCACTGTTTGATTGTCACAGTTCATAAGGACAGTCGGGACTGGTTTATCAACCACCCGTAAATCCATCAAAAGCTCTCGAAGCCATTCTGCTTCGACGCATGATGTGTCTAATGCTGTGAGTTCTACTTCCATAGTCGATCTGGTTAAGATCGTATGCTTGCAAGACTTCCAGGAAACAACACCACCACCAAGTGTGAAGACATATCCACTTGTGGCTTTCATCTCATCAGCATCAGATATCCAGTTAGAATCACTATTATTGGGGAACGTAGTAATTTCAAAAAAAATTCCTACGCACACGCAAGATCATGGTGATGCATAGCAACGAGAGGGGAGAGTGTTGTCTACGTACCCTCGTAGACCGAAGCGGAAGCATTGACACAACATAGAGGAAGTAGTCGTACGTCTTCCCGGTTCAACCGATCCAAGCACCGTTACTCCGGCACCTCCGAGTTCTTGGCACACGTTCAGCTTGATGACGCTCCCCGGGCTCCGATCCAGCAAAGCTTCGGGGAGGAGTTCTGTCAGCACGACGGCGTGGTGACGATGATGATGTTCTACCGGCATAGGGCTTCGCCTAAACTCCGCGACGATATGACCGAGGTGGAATATGGTGGAGGGGGGCACCGCACACGGCTAAGGAACGATCCATAGATCAACTTGTGTGTCTATGGGGTGCCCCCTGCCCCCGTATATAAAGGAGTGGAGGAGGGGAGGGCCGACCCTCTCTATGGCGCGCCCTAGGGGAGTCCTACTCCCACCGGGAGTAGGATTCCCCCTTTCCTACTCCAACTAGGAGTCCTTCCATGTAGTAGGAGTAGGAGACAAGGAAGGGGAAGAGAGAAGGGAAGGAAGGAGGGGGTGCGGCCCCTCACCCTAGTCCAATTCGGACTAGGCCATGGGGGGCGCGCGGCCTGCCCTAGGCAGCCCCTCTCTCTTTCCCGTATGGCCCAATAAGGCCCAAAACTTCTCCCCGGCGAATTCCCGTAACTCTCCGGTACTCCGATAAATACCCGAATCACTCGGAACCTTTCCGAACTCCGAATATAGTCGTCCAATATATCGATCTTTACGTCTCGACCATTTCGAGACTCCTCGTCATGTCCCCGATCTCATCCGGGACTCCGAACTCCTTCAGTACATCAAAACTCATAAACTCATAATATAACTGTCATCGAAACCTTAAGCGTGCGGACCCTACGGTTCGAGAACAATGTAGACATGACCGAGACACGTCTCCGGTCAATAACCAATAGCGGGACCTGGATGCCCATATTGGTTCCTACATATTCTACGAAGATCTTTATCGGTCAGACCGCATAACAACATACGTTGTCCCCTTTGTCATCGGTATGTTATTTGCCCGAGATTCGATCGTCGGTATCCAATACCTAGTTCAATCTCGTTACCGGCAAGTCTCTTTACTCGTTCTGTAATACATCATCTCGCAACTAACTCATTAGTTGCAATGCTTGCAAGGCTTAAGTGATGTGCATTACCGAGAGGGCCCAGAGATACCTCTCGGACATTCGGAGTGACAAATCCTAATCTCGAAATACGCCAACCCAACAAGTACCTTCGGTGACACCTATAGAGCACCTTTATAATCACCCAGTTACATTGGTGACGTTTGGTAGCACACAAAGTGTTCCTCCGGTAAACGGGAGTTGCATAATCTCATAGTCATAGGAACATGTATAAGTCATGAAGAAAGCAATAGCAACATACTAAACGATCGGGTGCTAAGCTAACGGAATGGGTCATGTCAATCAGATCATTCAACTAATGATGTGACCTCGTTAATCAAATAACAACTCCTTGTTCATGGTTAGGAAACATAACCATCTTTGATTAACAAGCTAGTCAAGTAGAGGCATACTAGTGACACTCTGTTTGTCTATATATTCACACATGTATTATGTTTCCGGTTAATACAATTCTAGCATGAATAATAAACATTTATCATGATATAAGGAAATAAATAATAAATTTATTATTGCCTCTAGGGCATATTTCCTTCAGTCTCCCACTTGCACTAGAGTCAATAATCTAGATCACATCACCATGTGATTAACATCGATAGTTCACATCATCATGTGATTAACACCCATAGTTCACATCGCCATGTGACCAACACCCAAAAGGTTTACTAGATTTAGTAATCTAGTTCACATCGCTATGTGATTAACACCCAAAGAGTATTAAGGTGTGATCATGTTTTGCTTGTGAGAGAATCTTAGTCAACGGGTCTTTCACGTTCAGATCCGTTATGTATTTTGCAATTTTCTATGTCTACAATGCTCTGCACGGAGCTACTCTAGCTAATTGCTCCCACTTTCAATATGTATCTAGATTAATACTTAGAGTCATCCAGATCGGTGTCAAAACTTGCATCGACGTAACCCTTTACGACGAACCTTTTGTCACTTCCATAATTTTCATTTTACCTGAAACTCAAAGCAATATACTCCCTCCGTCTAGGTGAGTAAGTCATCTTAGGTTGTGCACCGTGACCAAGGAGGAGGGAAAAACGAGACACGTTAATGTTTATTTGCTAATTAATAGCATTGCATGCAATAAACTAACCACTGCATGCCGTGTTTGGTAGTCTCAAGTCATTAAAAGCATGCACACCCCTCGTCTCTTATTGGTTGATATGTGAAAAAACAAGAAACGAGGTAGAACTTAATGCACCGTGCCTAAGTATTTTAGAAATACTTGGTTTTCGTAAGATGACTTACACACCCAGACGAAGGGAGTACAGTAGTATTAAGCTTCTGCCATTGTCATTACAATACAAAGATTGTTCGGAGACCTTGGTGAATAACAATGTTTCAAATGGAAAACAAGTCATCTCAAGGACTTAAGAATAATGAAAGCTAAAGCCAGAATTTCACTGTCCGCTTAGATTTAGTGCCAAAGGTTATTAGTACCAATGCAATACGGCTCTAGCTTCCTTCTAAATTTTTATTGGCCAAAATTCAGTACATGATGTTCAACCACTGAGTTGTTGTCACTGTTTCCTCTTTAGTATGTTCTGAGCAGTCCAGCATGCATTTTCTGCAGATGGCTACATTGGAACTCTTGGGCACCTTATTAAAAACATCAATATGATAGTTCTTAAATTTATTAAAGTGGAAGTACCAAAATTCAATGTAAATCTAAGAAAGAAAACTAACGTAAATTAAGTAAAATTAAGAAATGAGAGATATTGTCTTGATTCTATCACTGCCATATTAGTTGAATCACCATCTCTTAAAACATGTCTCTTTCTCAAGTTATGGAACTTCATCACTTCCACTGTCAATCAGAACCGCATTTACAACTCAAATATAGTAAATTGTCTTCTAACCAACAAATAATTCATCATCGGCCATCATTTTGTTTCAGCATGAGCTATTTTAAAGCGAGCAAATATCAGTGACTAAAGTAACGCAAGCTCTGTCCTTAGACGGATGTGCCATGCAGCATGAATCGAGGTAATCAATTTCATCTAATAATGAAACTGATGAACTTATGACCTTGTTCCAAGTAGCACGATCAGTCGTATCAATTTTTTCATATCTTCTCAAGAGTGACCATGAGCACTACAAATACGTATGCATTCACAAAGTCACATCAAATTAAGCTACTCAAATTTCGCCATTTCATCCCCAAAGCTAAATATGAAACATAAATGCCACTACATTCATGTCATGTTCGAGCCAGCAATTATATGGTATTCTAAATGCTTATGCGGTTCCCCGACCTAAACTGGAAGTGTGAGTTATGTATGAAAAAATAACTTATCTCCCAGCCACGGCTTTTGTTTTTATAGCAAGTGGCCATCTAATGTGTACACATCCGAGTATCCTCTACAAAGTTTAAAGTAAAACTCTATATGTTGTATGAGCTCCTTTAGAGCTGTAGATGTAGACTGAAGATCAAACTAAGTTATCAAACTCCTGGAGACTGTAGATCAACCTAATAATAAGTTATCAAAGTCCTTGAGAGTAAAAAACACTATACGTACTTGTCCAAGAATATTGACATGGTATGTGGATGAATCTTATCAACCAACATCCCTTTGTGCCATGTTACTCCTGAGCTCGAATATCTCCTATTGGTCACCACCTTCTGCTGTCACACCCCAACAGAAACAATCCACCAACAGAAAGAGCAAACCTAAGCTCATAATTCCCAACCAATATTGAAGGTGTGATAGGTGCTTTACCCTCATCATGGCGAGGTCGATGAATTGGATATGGCGCTTCAACTATATCCACTTCCTATATATGGAGGCATAGAACTCCATGGGACTGCAGCCCGACAGCCTCCACACCCTACTCATGATCCTGACGCTACATACGTATTTGTTGGCAGTAGATGGGTTTTACTAAATCAAAATTGTGATTCTTTAGTTATTTATTTTAGATTTGCAATTCTTATAATTTGTACTTTTTCTAAGTTTTCTTATTGCCGAGCCATAGTAATTGCACCTATTAAAGAAACTAGAAGAATTATGGAAATGAGTTCAAACGGAAGATAAAAATCGGTTGCTAAATGAATTCCAATTTGTTGAACATTATTTATGAGACCCTGTTCTACTATTTGGTTTGATCTTGTAGTCCAAAGAATTCCATACCACGACTTATCTGGGATAGTTGTCATTAGTGAAAAAACAATAGTTATACAAACGAGTGAAGTGAACCCATCTCCAATAGTCCAATAATTCTTATCTTTAGACCATTCTGAGCCATTTACGAACATTACAGCGAATATTTGCTATCCATCATTTTCCATAGTAATGAAAATGCTCTTGGCTCGACATAGCCTGTTCTATTCGTTCCGAACCAAATTTGCGCTGGGTTTAAGTAACATAGTACACGATGGAGCTCGAGAGGACAAATTTTTTTTATCAAGGGAAAGAATCTAGGGTTAGTGAAAACTAATAAATTAGGCCAACTTTGTCAGTCTATCCTTAATATAGAAATAAATCGAAAGGTTCAAATAAGAAGAAAGTCCAATAAAAGTATATCAGAATCAATCCCTCTTATTAGATTTCTATAGAAGAGATAAATGCTTTATCGAAGGAAATAAGAAAAAAGGGTATGTTGCTACTCTTTTGAAAGAAAAAATAGGAATTCCCGAAGTAATGTCTAAACCCAAGGATTTCACAAATCAAAGATAAAGGATTCCAGAACAAGTAAACACAATTTTCAATTGTCTCAACAACAGAGTTGGATCAGAATAAGGAATAAAAGTCAATTCGTTCGAAATGAGACAAAGAAAAGAGTTTAAAGACGACTCAAAAATTTTGGAAGGATTTTGCCTTCGAAGTTTGTCAGGCAAAATTAGCCCACTTGAGTCATGAGTATAAATGAAATTTGTTTTTTCTGTAAGGAAATTAATGCACGTCATAGTCTAATTTCTATTATTATCGACAGAAATTCGAATCATTTTCTCGAGCCGTATGAGGAGAAAACCTCCTATAAGTTTCTAGGGGGGGCGTTGTTTATCTACATCTATCCCAATAAGTTGTCTATCGAACCATTGCAATTGATGTTCGATCTCGAAGAGAAGGAAGAGATCTTCAAAAAGTAGGTTTTTATGATCCGATAAAGAATCAAACTTGTTTAAATGTTCCAGCTATTCTCTATTTCCTTGAAAAGGGTGCTCAACCGACAAGAACTGTTTATGATATTTTAAGGAAGGCAGAATTCTTTAAAGAAAAAGAAAGCACTTTGAGTTAATTGAAGAACTAAATGAATCAAAAAGTAGGATAGGAGAAGATTATTAGTATTCCTAGTTGTATAATTATTTAGACACAATTTACCTCTTTCTTAATCCTATTTGGATTTATATTATATCGTGCTAATCCAACATAAGCCCCTATTTTATTTACTTTTTCTATCTAATTTGTTTTCTTACCATTGTATTTCCATTGACAAAGGTCTATTGAACAAATAGAATTTGTAGATAGATGGGTCTCTTTATCCTCACTCCATATTCCATTTTTCTCCCTACACTTCGCTCAAATGATAAGGGTGTTCCTCTTGCATGTATTCTCATACAATATAATATATATATATATTTTAATAAAAATCGCTAAAAATAAGGAGAATTTGGCCATCGTGATTAGGGTCGCTCGTTTTTTAACTTTACTTTAGTGGAATTTAACCGGACCTGTTCGTTTTGGCATTTGAGTGTTTTTCATGGTCGATAAAAAAATCTTTTGATGTCTTACTAGTTCAATGTTTTGACAGAAGCGCGCGGTGTAATTCCATTGATTTTTGGATTTCGATCATATCTAAGATCCTTTTTTATCTGGGTTGCTAACTCAATGGTAGAGTACTCGGCTTTTAAGTGCGACTATGATCTTTTACACATTTGGATGAAACAACAAATTCGTCCAGACTCTTGGTAGAGTCTAGAAGACCACGACTGATCCTCAAAGGTACTGGAAAAAATAGTAAAAATAACAACTTGTAAGTATAACTTTGAACCCGCGTATTATTAATGTTAAAAGTTTTCTTAATTTGGATATGAATTTTTGATAAGAATTACAGGTAACAACATAATGGTATTATAAATTAATGGATACAGATTTTTGGCATATGTCGACTAGTTTTAATTAGAACTGAAGATGCATTATAGTAATCAAGACATAGGCAGGCAAAACTAATGGACTATATTAATTAGGGCATAGGCAGGCAAACTAATGGGAAATGAAAACACAAGGCAGGTGCGAAGAAGTAACAGTGACGATTTCTAGTGTGTTGTAGGCAACTAATATGTTAGTGATGCTTACTAACCATGCGTCTCCAACAATTTTCAT
The DNA here is from genome assembly GCF_002162155.2 of Triticum dicoccoides. NCBI lineage: Eukaryota > Viridiplantae > Streptophyta > Magnoliopsida > Poales > Poaceae > Triticum > Triticum dicoccoides. The sequence goes on along the minus strand of NC_041383.1, from coordinate 667,325,194 downwards.
CAAGAATAACCTCAAACTCCTGGAGAACTTCAGGGTGTGGTTCGCAAGGGCCGCCTGGTTGGCGGCAGGTAGGGCAAATCATACCTAAATAATTCAGAACAATTATGTTAAGAAAACAAGAATATGATAACAATTTAAAAACAAGCTTCAACGTTGAAGGTAGACAATGACTAGCTTCAACTATGTTAGCCATATTAAAATGTCCGTATGAAGGCAGACAACAACTACAAATTTACCAGAAATCTTCTCATGTACTCCTTCCAGAAAATTAGTATGACAGAGTTCGGTACACTTGTTTGGATTTTCTAATGGTTTTTATATTCCTTTAGAGAATGAAGTCATTTACCGGATCTGACGCTTCAATAACTATCAAATGAAAAACCTAGACGTAAAACGTAAATACGGATTGGAGCATGCTGCTTAAGCATATGCTTTTTACCTGGGAGAGAAGAAGAATGAGGGTTGACGAACGGAGATTGGGGTAGGGGAAGCTTAGGGCAAGCACACACGGCTAGCAAATCTACTTGAGAAGTACATGGTAGGGGAATCTTAGGGCAAGCACGCACGGCTAGCAAATCTATGAGAGAAGTACGGGGTAGGGGAAGCTTAGGGCAAGCACACACGGCTAGCAAATCTACGAGAGAAGTACGGCTTGGAAGTTAATCGAGGGACCCAACAAAAACTCTACAATAACTTGTTTGAAATGAGACTGTGTGCGGGAAAGAAGCACGAACCCTATAAGTAGGTGGTCGGATAAGGCGGATGGGTTGTGATGGGAAGCTTAGGGCAAGCACGCACGGCCAGCAACGTAGGAGAGAAGCATGGCTTGGAAATTAATCGATTGATTGCTGGGAAGAAGCACGAACCTTAGAAGCATGCGACGGATAAGAAGGACGAACCCTAGAAGCAGGCGGAGGAGAAGGCAAATGAGTTCTGATGTGGCTGAGGGAGTCGGAGCTTATTGAAATATAAAGGAGACGGGAGAGAGCAAGAGTAGTAATGAGTGTTTCTTTTTTTATTCTGCGAAATGGAATTAATGTTGGTTGTAGATGGTGTGCGTGCATTCCGAGGTGTTGTGGGGACACGAGTTGTTTGACTCACCCAGCTGCCTCCCATTATAGTTGTCCAGCTGTGCTGCCTCCCAACAAAGTCTTTTACGTGCCTATCCTTCCTTACATATTTTTTGCGAGGCGTGGTTATAGATGTTGGAAAGCATACTCGTGCTTCTGTGTTTTAATTTTTTTAATCACATGTTTAATCAGGTATAGTTGTGTGTGTTTTTAGGAGAGGAACGGTGATGATGTTATTAGATGCGCGGTCGTTGTAGCAGGAAAGGCATGGTCGATACGTCGGGGGAGGCAAATTGACGGGAGGCGTGATGGTTCCTATTGAGAGTCACTTTTGCATTTGGAATGGAGCCACGGTTCGTGACTCTGTTATTGTAAAAAAAATCAATAGTCGTTGACCCAGGGAGCCACTGTTTTTATGTATGTTGGGTTCAGGCGGGAATATGTATGATAGCACACAGTTATCTGTATGTCAGAAGCATGGACGTGCTTTTGTTTTAGCAATGTTTTCGGTGGTACGTGCATGCATATAGATGCAGGTCCGTTGGTATCACTGAGGTTTGTCTTTAAGCAAAGTGGAGGCACGCGTGTGGCTTTTGTGCTGGCAGAATCGTGCTTTTAATTTGGTTCACTCCCCGTGTTGTATTTGTACAACATGGTCATCTAGTTTGCCTCCTCTCATTGTTCTCTCGTCAAAAGATGTGCTGGTGACTGATGGGATGGCTATTTATTGTTAGTATTCATTGTGGCAGATACCGTGCTAGAGTTAACCTAGAGGCTCCTCAATTATAGCGTGGCAGCCATGACTTTTTAAGTGCATGGTTTCATAAGCTGCAGAAGCACAACCGTCCATTCACACCGTCCCCGATGCAATTTAATGGGCGCATGGTAACTGAGTCGTCTCTCCCTAAGGTTAAGTAGTGGTCTATTCCGGGATGTTATCGTGTCTTATTCTCTCCAGAGAAGTGTAGCTAGCTCCCATCCTCCTTGCCTCATACGAGAAGCACAGTCAGACTCCATTGTCGTGTCACCGTCTTTTCCATGGATGACTTCAGGAACAATACTGAGCGTCTCTTTATAGATGCCGATGGCAATACCAGGCTCAAGGTGCTATACACCAACGAGCCCTACAAGGTGGAGGAGATTCTTTCTCTTGATGAGGAATGGCTGTGTGAGGACAGGTACAAGTTTGTTGGTCTTGATCTGGAGTACACATGAGAGGATTATTTTGATCGTAGTAGAAAAGTTGCCGTCATGCAACTGGCGATGCGCAAGCATGTTATTGTCTATCACTTGTGCAAGGCTAGGACGGAGTGCGCTCCTCTAAAGGATTTCCTTCGGAACAAAGGTATCATTTTCTCTAGTGTCGACGTCAGGAACGATAGGGATGTTCTCGCAAACAGTTTCCTCAAAATCCCAATAGTGTCACATCGATCTTCAAGAGGAGCTCATGATCAAAGGAGGCAATCTTAGCGATTCCATGGCAGATTTGGCAGGAGCCGTCATAGACAAATCTTACTTGAGTATGAAGTCGTCTTTTCCCAAGGGTCTGCTTGACTAGTGGGAATGGAAGCCGCTTTCCCTTGGACATCTGAAATATGTGGCAATTGTAAGTGAAAACTTCATATTTTTTTTATGATTTTCTGTCTTTATATTTTTGTTTTACTACAACAATAGTACTTTTTCCTCTTTACGTATATCTTCATTCTCATCCGTTTTTTGTTTTAGGATGGGTATGTGAGCTACGAGCTCTACCGCCGAGTTTTGTCGATGAAGGACATGATGCATTCCCGTTGTCTTCCTGGCCACAGATGCCGTTGATGTTTCGGAGTAGAACTCCAACTGAGTAGAATGGTCATGGTGGACGTTTATGTGGACGTTTCTATGAGGAATGGACTCCTGGAAGACTTACATTTCTTTTTTGTATAATCAATGAGTACTTTTAGTTTAATCCTATGGAGTACCGCTTGGTTATTCAGTATCGTGTTTGGCTTGTCTCATGTGATTTGTAAATATTTTTTTTATGTTTTTTCATGTTACAAGTTCATTGTTGACGTTTGCGCGAGTTCATGTAAATTTAGGCAACCTATTGAAGTGGCGCATATGTATTGTTTGGGAGAAGCGTTTTTTTTTGTTTTGCTTATATTCAGCGCCGTTTGTTTGTGTTTGAATTATTGTCTTTTACACGTTCGCACAAGAGAGGCACGTCTGCTAACGTACGAGGCAACATTTCAGTACCTTGTCTTTGTGTTCTTAGGGACCGTGCCTTTAGAAGCCTGCCGAGGCTTCACTCCCGTGCCTCTTCTTTTCTGCTATTTCTGTACCTTACATGACACACGTGGTGTCTGCTTGTGCTGGTGTCACACGGCAGTTTCTCTTGAGACTGAACAACCGTGCCTCTTCCATCACTCTTTTGTGCGTCCAGCTGGTTTGTACCCGTGCCTCGAGAACTCCGAGAAGCCGCAATTGCGTGACTTTATACGCTTCAGTTCCGTGTCTCCTATACGTGCATTTGCTTGTCTCAGGCGTCATGTTGGCTGTGACTCTATGTGCCTCTGGTGCAGATGTCCGTCTGTGACATCACGCATATGTATTGTTTGGGAGAAGCGTTTTTTTGTTTGGCTTATATTCAGCACCGTTTGTTTGTGTTTGAATTGTTGTCTTTTACACGTTCGCACAAGAGAGGCACGTCTGCTAACGTACGAGGCAACATTTCAGTACCCTGTCTTTGTGTTCTTCGGGACCGTGCCTTTATCAGCCTGGCATCCGTGTCTGCGGAGGCTTCACTCCCGTGGCTTCTTTTCCACTATTTCTGTACCTCACGTGACACACGTGATGTCTGCTTGTGTTGGTGTCGCACGGTAGTTTCTCTTGAGATTGAACAACCGTGCCTCTTCCATCACTCTTTTGTGCGTCCAGCTGGTCTGTACCCGTGCCTCGAGAACTCCGAGAAGCCACAATTGCGTGACTGTATACGTTTCAGTTCCGTGTCTCCTGTACGTGCATTTGCTTGTCTCAGGCGTCATGTTGGCTGTGACTCTATGTGCCTCTAGTGCAGACGTCCATCCGTGACGTTATGCATATGTATTGTTTGGGAGAAGCGTTTTTTTTGTTTGGCTTATATTCAGCGTCGTTTGTTTGTGTTTGAATTGTTGTCTTTTACACGTTGGCATAAGAGAGGCACGTCTGCTAACGTAAGAGGCAACATTTCAGTAGCCTGTCTTTGTGTTCTTCGGGACCGTGCCTTTAGTAGCCTGGCACCCGTGTCTGCGGAGGCTTCACTCCCGTGGCTTCTTTTCCGCTATTTCTGTACCTCACGTGACACACGTGATGTCTGTATGTGCTGGTGTCACATGGCAGTTTCTCTTGAGACTGCACAACCATGCCTCTGCCACCACTCTATTGTGCATCCAGCTGGTTTGTACCTGTGCCTCAAGAACGCCATTTCCAAAGCCGTGCCTGTGTGCCGAGAAGCCGCAATTCCGTGCATGTATACGCTGCAGTTCTGTGCTTCCTGTGCGTGCATTCGTGTTACTCAGGGGACACACTGGCTGTGACTCTTCGTGCCCATGCTGTCAGACGTCCGTCTGTGAGGGGATGCGGTGGCTGTTACTTGTCGTGCCTGTGCTTCTACACGCATGTGCGTCCGGAGTATTTAAAATTGTGGCTCTCCAATTTGTGTTGTTGATTTGCTTCAAGTATTGATGTATCTCACGTGATACATGCCATGACTCTCGAATAGAGTGTTGTCACCGGTGCCTCTTGGAGGTCTCTTTTTTGCATTCAGATGATTTGTATACAGAGGATTTAGGTTGAGATTGAAAAACAAGACGGAAAAGATCACGTGGCTCGTGAAGCCGACACATGTGCCTGTATAGGCTATGTTTCCGTGCCTTTGTTTCCTGCATTGACGTGTTTACGGCGAGTTTCTGCTTGCATGTGTACGTGCCTGTTGTGATAGCGACCAGTATCTGCAAAAGTTGTATGCTCGTGCCTGTGGAATAGACATTTATGTGCGTCTTGTGCCTGCATACCTGTGCCTCACGTGAAACCAGCCTTGACTCACGAGGGACAGATGGTATGAATCTAGCTAGATGAGGGATGGATGAGTTCTGGCCTTCGGATCTAAGGTGTACAGTAGGCTGTTCGTTTGCTTCTTTGGATTCTTCCATCGGTGGTCTTTGTTCAAAGGAGGAATCGATGACCGATGTGGTGGCTGTTCGATGTGACTATTCAGTGTGTCAGTTACCGTAAAATAAAGTTAGAGGCTCCTCGGTTTCTCTGCGGTATCAATTATTTGTGCACAGCCGTGACTTTAGGAAGTGCATGGTTCCATGAGTTTCAGAAGCACAACCATCTATACGCTGCTCCTAGTTCACACGTTAATCCGTATGGTAACCCAAACGTCCCTTGCCAAGGTTAAATACTGGCTGTGTTTGTGAGGTCTCCATGTCGTATTGTAGCCGCAGAACATTAGGCAGTTCCCACCCTCCTTACCACTCCCTAACCTTGTCGCAGGGTCTCAGGAGTCTCCATTGGCACATTGCTGCTCGTTGCCATGGATGACTTTTTTAACACCACCGAGTACCATCCGATAGTTGCAGATGGTAACACGAAGCTCGACGTGTGGTACACCAACGAGCCTGGCAAGGTGGAGGAGATCATTGCCTTGTACGAGGACTGGTTGCGCAAGGAGAAGTACAAGTTTGTTGGTCTCGGCATGGAGTTCACACGAAAGGATTGGTATGGGCGTAGAAAAGTCGCCGTCATGCAACTGGCTATGCAGAATCATGTTTTGGTCTATCACTTCTGCAAGTCCAGGATGGAGTGCCCTGTCCTGAAGGATTTCCTTGAGAATAGAGGTATAACTTTCTCTAGTGTGGGCGTCAGGAATATTAGAGATGCTCTTTTTCAAGATTTCATCAGAATTCCAGAAGGGTACCACGTCGACATCCAAGAGAAGTTTATGATAAAAGGCAGTCAAGAAAGGGATTCCATGGAGGACTTAGCAGGAGCTATCATTGATGAATCTTACTCCAAGCTAGAATCCTCTTTTCCAGAGCTTCTTCGTCACTACTGGGATTGGAAGCCACTTGCCTTTGATCACCTGAAATATGGAGCTACTGTAAGTGAAGATTTCATTTTCGTTAGTTTCTGCCTTTGTTGCAAGAACAATATGTTTTTTATTTTTTTTGGACATTGATGTTTTCATTTGGTTTTCCTTTAGGAAGGGTATGTGAGCTATGAGCTGTACCGCGGGTTTCTGTCGATGAGCGACATCCTTCATCGTCGCTGTCTTCCTGATGTCAGATGGCGAGGACGTTTCTGAGGATTGTGTGATGAATTGGTTATTTGATAGTTATTGTATTGGGTAATATTACATCGACTGATGAATTTGTAATTGTGGTGGTTTTATTTTGAACTAGATGGAGTTGACTGGTTTGGGAATTTAAGTTTATTTTTGTTCCATCATGTTTTTCTTGACTGGGTGCCTTCAAGAATATTTTCCTCTACGATTTCTTGCTATTCGTTGGTATAAGATGAGATGTATTAAGAGGACCACTTAGATGTGCACTTTCGTGAATCTAGGCAGCACACAGCCGTCTGCTCAGGAATGCATTGTTTTTGTTTTAGGCAAGGCACAGTTGTTTTTATAACGAATATACGGTTGTGGTTGTGTGTTAGGCAGTGCGTTATGTTAGTATGAGTCACTGTCATGGTTGTATGTTTTGTAATATTTCTATTTAGTCTGGCTAGTGAATTCATGTCTGTCTAGTTCGTGGAGGCATGCCCTATGTTATGTTGAGGCAGAGTTTTGTGTGTCGTTCGGAAATGCTTTCTCAACACGTTTGTTCGGAGAGGCACGTATACGTTGTTACTCAAAGGCACGATCGTGTCTTTCTTTAGAAACATTTGCTTTCACTTACTTGAAGTGACGGTCGTGCTTCCATCACTCGTTGGCTTGGTAGAGGGACCGGTGTTAAGCTATCAAGGGGACGGTCCTGTGTTAACTGGTGTCGCACTTGTGTGTGTCAGGTTAGTTGTCCGTGTTAAGAGTGACACGTTCTACGTGGATAAGAGGCACCACAGTGCCTCTATGACCAGCATTACTGTAGGTGAGTCATTTAGCTCCTTCGTGAGATGCTTATGAATCGATAGTGTTTTTCCTCTGTGTTACAATTTTTTCTTTTTTTATGTCTAGTAGGAGTGAGTGGTGTTCTAGTGCAAGGAATTGATGTCTTGAATATGATCTTTACAACTTTTTGAAAAAATACGATTCTTATTTTCAAAAAAATACGAAGTTAGGAATTTAAGACTTGACCATTTGAATGCACAGTTGTGGTTGATGGGATCCATAGCAGATATCTTGGACTGACACAAAAAATAGCTGAAACATTGTTGTGATTACATGGGTCGATATGGCTGAAACAATGTTCAGATGTCTCCATCTAAATTAAGGCACATCTAAGCAGTAGTCATCTTCTTGCAAATCTTCTTCTTTTGCGCCGGATGTTGTGTTTGTTGAGTACGATGCTCAGTGCCTCAAATACATGGCCTGTGTTGTAGTTCGATGTTATCATTTTGTAAGTTAGTTGTTCTCTCATCGGTTTCACATGGATCTGCAAAACAAATAAGCGCACAAACTAATAAAATTTATTGTAAAACTTAATGTTTAGTTGGCTTGTATGAGGATGAACATATGTTTATGTGTTGTCAATGAGAGTGAACTTACACTATTGATAAAAATGAATTATTATTGAAATTAATGAGGGGCATCAGATGCGTGGTGTAAATAGCACTATCATCCCTGAAATTTGAGATCATTATGTTATTGGTTAGTAGGTGGACAGTAGATATGGGGTATGTAGTGGAACAAAAAATGCATGGTGTAAATGAGGTAGAGCTATAGTTAGAAGAAACTCACTCTCTGTCTGAGTTACATACACTCTACACAGGTTTGACATGAAAGGTGGCCATTATGCCAGGACAAGGCCCAGGCGGCACCCCGCGCATCCACAACCTTCTGAAAGCGGCTTCATCTCGCAACGTGGTCAATAAACAGGATATTCGCTTTAGAGCCATGGAAAAGCATGAACATAATATTCTATCCTATTCTCCAAGATGGACGGGCCTTCATTATCTGAGACCACCCACGAATAAGTATCTTTTCGCCTTCAAGGGGAATTGAGTAGGTCGACATAAACATCATGTTGTGACCAAGCACAAGTCTGACCCGACCATGGTCAGGCATCTGTATAGGAACAATAGAACTCGACAGTTCCTGTTTCAAGAAGATCACAGTTGTAAAACTGTGTATAAGCAATAGTTTATGAACAACATATATAACAGAAAACAGCTCGTACCATAAGTTTCTCGACACAGTTGGACCTGTTCAACGAGTGCAGCTGTGGCACACATATCCCACGTGGCCTTCCACCATTGAAACGCCCCACAAGGACCTCAAGACGATCAATAAAGTGTAGGAACATGTGGATGTCGATCCAACCAACTTCAGTGCCATTAGTAACAACCGAGTTATTACAGAGTAACAAACGAGCAGACTGCTTAACTCTGAAAAAACCTACACGTGCCACCAATTATAAGACAATATTAGTTAGAAGTAGCATCTTCGTGAGAGATTCGTTACTACTTCTAGAGTTAAATTGTGATTAGTTAGACAGAATAGGTGGATTAAGAAGTAATCGAGGCAACAAGCAAGAACCAGATACAAAACTAACATGGATGAACAATTGGAACGACGTCGGGGTGGAAGATCGCAGTGAAGATGAGACCAGGTTCTGCTATTTCCATCAACATTCATGCGCCGGATTTCAGTCCGTAACACTTGAGAAAGTTTATCCAAGTTCGGCCATAAAAAAACAGCGATCTTCTTGGTTCATGAACCCAACTCGGAAGCAATATCCATGGATTGTCTTCACTGTGACCATTAAACTAGTGTATTCAGTTATGGCAAGGCCGAGCATCTTAAGTACATGTGTTCTGGCAGAGCAAATAATACACTACAGGAAAAATAATATGAGAACATAACATGTTCAAAAAAAACCACCCTCCCGGATAGAGAAGAGGATTCTAGGAACATACTGTGCACGTTTCAAAATGCTGTGGTAGGATGAGAAGGAACAAGTGTGGCGTCTCGCCGTGGGCGCAAAAATCTGTAGGGTACTCGCACTTTGGGCAATGCAATTGAAATACACTAGATTCAGTACGAAGAAAAATGCATCAACGGCGGCGGCTGCCATCCTAGGATTACCTGCGACCAAGGGACTTGGATTTATCGGGGATGGATGAAGAATTCGTACCTGGTTCTCCATGAGAAAACCCTATGCAATCGCCGAGCGGGGGTTTTCTCTGAACAAGCAGACGAGGGAGAAGGGGATTCAGGCCCAGTGAAATATTGCCGCTTCGTCCGTCCAGCTTACTGCTAAAGCTGGAAGGGGGGGTTGTGATTTGACGGCTTATTGGGCATTACTGCGGCGCTACGACCGGGGTGTGTCTACCGTGAAGTTGTGCACTCTAATTTGTGCAGATGGCATGTGGACCCCGTTGTCGGTTGCCCCACATATCAGCGAAAGGAAGTAGAAAGATAGGAGTAACTAGTTACACATAAATATATATTTTGACATAGAGATACTCCCTCTGTAAAGAAATATACAAATCTTTTATATCACAGGCTCACCTTGCTGAGAAATATACTCCCTCTGCAACGCACGGGCATTATGGGGGTTCAGCTAAGAATATAATACTCAGATAGGCTCACGGTTCTGGACTTTGGGCCGCAGGCCGACCCTGCATGTTTGGGGGGGCCATGTGTTCTACTTCAGCGCTTTTCATATTGCAAGCGATCGGTACTGCGCTGGTTTTAGATGCTGTCACAAGGCGAATACAAAAAATTGAATAAAGCATGGCAGCTGTTGGAATGAAATCGAATGACAGTTCCTAACCAACAATCAGAGTTGCAATTCTATCAATGATATACCATGTGATAAATAATACTGTCGCACTACTTATACACACAGGACACTTGTTTCACCATGCCAGATTATTACATCAAAATCTCTCGGAGGATAGATCAGTTCGGCAGTTGCGTGCTGCTACTGAAGAATTTCAAAGTTTATTTGGACCAGCTCTCCTTGCTGAGAAAGTTAGATTTTGACATCATCCCCTACCGCAAGATATGATTTAGATTTGAACCTTGACCATCCTTTAGCATCAATCATCATGTGACCATCCTTTGTACTTACGGTATATTGAGCAGGTTCATTCACACCAAGGTTGCGCATGGTAAGAGAAACTTGGCCGCGGTCGCCCGGATTGTTGAACGACTCCCTCATTGCTCTAGGAATTCTTTGTTTGAAAACAAGAAGACATACCCAAACAGTTAGATCAACACAGTGAATCATGTGAAACAACATGGAAAGAAAAAAGAACGAAGCACTTGGGCGGCTAATGCTTACCAAGAAGGTGGACATGTCGGTTTTTGTAAGGACTTTGGTATATGAAGTGCGAACTGCAGCCCAGTCTCTTGCCCGTGCAACTGCACGGGCCGGACCAAATGCAAGTGCAAGTGTTGGTGCAGGTGCCGAAGCCGCTGCTGCTACTGGAGATGGTGCTCCTTGTAGAGCTGGTGCCGGTGTCGATGCCCGATCCTCCGGTAGATCAGACTGATCCACTGACGTGGCGGTGCCCAATCCTCAGCTAGATCAGACTGAGCTGCTGCCGCTGTTAGTGCTAGAGCAACTGTCGGTGCTCGATCTATGCGAGACAACGGCGATCGTGTCTGGTCTGCTATGATCAGCTTTCTAACTTAACTAGGATCCATGACCGTGATCCCGTTTTTTTCTTCATTTATTTTAAACGCGAGAAGGACTAATTGTGGCGTTTTTGTTAAACCAAACAGCAGTTCATCATAGGGATTCAGCTTGTACTCAGACAACAGACTGATCCAATTTTTTCCAGTAATATAAGTGATGGACAGTGCCTTCGTTACTGACACGACATAAGAAGTGAAACCTGCAAAAATAGCCATCGTAGAGCAAACCAAACGGTTTATTCTGTGATGAATGTCACATGGAAAAACCTGCATCATAAAATTGCAGGAAAAGAAAGAAAACATGACATTAAATCAATAAGATTTAGACAGTAAATCAATAAGATTTACTTGATGTGACACGAGTGAATCCTTACCAGGAAATCACTATGTTGAAGTACTAAACAGAAGATTGATCGTCCAACTATGCGTGGCATGCAGGGGCCCTGCCTACTCCCACAAGCAGGACAGTCCAATGGACATCCATGGGACTGGAAATCCTGGTGGGTGCGATAAACCCTGCAATGCATACAGATATTGGAGTGTAACCATAATTGATAAACCGTCTCACAAAAAATATGATCTGGATACTTCAAAATGTAGAGACTGAATTGAGTGGACAGACATTAACATAGACCGTTCTTAGGACTGACCACACACCAAAAGCGGTAGTACTAATAAACAATACAGGGTTCACAAACACAAATCAAGTACTGAACAATAGTACTTACTACAGACGAGCAAAGTTGCACTAACTAAACTCTGCAGACTATTTCTTGCCACCGACCTACGGGATGAACCCCGCATAACTGAATAGGCCATGGACTTCATGTGAGATGTCTACATGCACCATCACCATGTTGTCAACCTTGGAGAACCTAACAGAGTGGTCTTTCCACTCATAAACATGATGATGAAGACATGCCACATTAGATTTGTTGGGTAGCTTTACAAGAACCACACCCTTCGTAATCGAAGGCACAACCAGGAAATTGTTGTGGTCAAGTACAGCCTCGAGAACACGCCTGACAACAATGCTACATGAAAACACTAGTTCAGGACACATGGCGACAAGGACACAGCAGCTGGATAGTTTAGCAGTAGATCTCATCATCAGGTCTTCTAGTTCACACGGCATGACTTTGAGAACTTCATCTCCACCGCGGACCTGGTTCTAATTCAAACAGAAACCATATTTCATTACTACCTCCGTTCAGAAATATAAGATGATTTTCGATATTATACTCCATATATGACAACATATACGCACAGAAATGAGTGAACAAAGACACTAGAACATGTCTTCAAAGGCATGAGAGCAGAGGGATTACATGCATTATCCATAACACAAGTTACTGAGGCAAATATACCCTCTTAAAAGGTAGCACTGATGTTCATAAAATACTCCCTCCATGCCAAAATTCTTGTCTTAGATTTGTCTAGATACAGATGTATCAAGTCACATTTTAGTATTAGATACATCTGTATCTAGACAAATCTAAGACAAGAAATTTGGGACAGAGGGAGTAGTTGAAAGTAATCTATAAGAAATCAGTGTCAACCTCTCGCATGTTTTGGTCAAAAGAGGAATTTAGAATCGTCATTTGGCACACTAAAATCACATGCAAGATCACCCAGAAAGTTGTACTACCAGTACTAGTACTGCGTGTTAGATGACAAAACACGATCAAGATCGAGAAAAAGATCGTCAACAAGAGACATTACCTGGACTTGCTTAATGAGGGATCCCGGAGAGGGGGGGGGGCTTGGATAGGGCGATGTCTTTGAGCTTGTCTGCGGTAGTCTCGGCGGGGTGCTTGCGCTTCTTCGTACCATGAGCCTCGACGGTTTTGGCCAGAGCCATAAACATCACGTCGATCGGTGCTCCGTCGTCCATCCAAGAGAGGAAGCTGAGAGAGAAGAGTGAAAGGAGGAACGAGATGAGGGAGAAACGAAGCGAGTGGGGGTTTTCTTCAAGAGAGGAAGCTGAGAGAGAAGAGTGAAATGATGGTTGCTTCATCCGTCCAACTTACTGCTGGAAAGGAGGGGGCTTTGTGATTTGACGACTCATTGGGCATTACTGCGGCGGTTCAATCGGGATAGTCTACCGTCACTCTACTACAGAGTAATTTAGTGCATGGCTGGTGGACCCAGGTGCTGGCTGTCACACACATCGGTGAAAGTGAGTAATTTAGTGCATGGCTGGAGGAGGATCCGCACAGTAGAGCGTGTCCACTGTTTTTCATTCTGAAGAAAAAAATGATTATAGGAAGCGTTTCCACTCTTACGATGGAGGAGTGCGAAACACGGCAGCCACTTGAACATACATAGTGCTCCTACTACTAGGCATGTGCAGTGGTTCATACGTCAGTACTACACAATCTTGTTGCTGTGTTGTGCGCATGTCAACTACTCCTATATGTAACATAGTACCGCTTTTTCGACTGTCCGGTCGAGAATGAACGGTGAGATCGATGTTAACAAAACTAGGTCCACAGCGCACGGAGAGTATGGTGCTACAGTACTCCACGAAACATGAACCATATGAAGCACATCCTATAGTGTTAGACAGGGTGTATGAAGGGTGCACGGGATGGGAGCAAAAGTTCCCTTCTCGACCCACTTTTGGGTGTTTGGTAGAGTGCATGAAGGGTGCATGAGTCCACACTAGTAGGTTGACAAGAATACATGAAGAGGAAACACCTATATTGAGATGAGAATGCAACCAAACACACCCACACGCTTTGTGCTACAGTGACGGATCTGCACCGTCTGAGTTTGATCCAATAGTCATGTTGCGCCGAGACATGGACATGCCCATGCAGAGGGCGCCTAAACACCACCGAAGTCCCTCTGCTTCTCGAAGCGCACGACGTTGGTGATGCAGGGTGCAACCGCCCGCGGAGCCCGCTCCCGGTCGACGGGAGACAGCTCGTCAAAGACGGCGTCCAATGGCATGAATGGATTCCGGTGATGGAGCCCTGAAAGGATTCGCCTGGCAACGGCGACGGCAACGCGCAACCCCTCCTTGTCCAGCTCAGCCCCCACCATCGCGCGGAGACGGCTCAGCTCCTCGGAGATATAGGTGAAGAAGGACACCAAGTCAGGAAGCTGCAACTCGTTGAAGTCGACCGGGTGGTCGAACGGGTTTAGCCCGACGACCGGCATCATCGCGCTGGCACGATGGTAGGTATCACGAAGCCGCAACACGTGCGTGGCAACTTGGTTCACCAAGTGGCTGAGGTGATCCTGGACCTCGTCACAATCGGCCCGCTCGCGCTCCAGCCGGCTCCCCTGACGGCCTATCGTATCTCCCGCTTTCTGCAGTAACACCGCTGACGCCTCGAGCATCTTTTTGGTGGACGCCTGCCGCTTTTGAAGCTCCATGAACTCCGCACATAACGGAGGAGCATGGCACTCCTCTCCTCCTTGAGCTCACGGAGCTCCACGTCCTTGGACCTGAGCTCCGCATCCTTGGCATGGAGCTCCTGTGTCAGGCGCCTCACCTCGGACTCCGTGATCTGCTGTGCCGCCATGGCACCAGGTAGAAGTAATGGGAAGAGGAAGCAAAGGGGGCGAAACGGCTGAAAGGCAATGCAATCTACGGGAAGGCGGAGGGAGCCAGCCGAGGAGCGGGGAATCTTTTGGTTTTCACCATGGTAAAACACCAGTCGACGACTTCTCACATCAGGGAGAAGTGGGTTTTTTATGGGCAGAGTCATCATGACTAATTGCTACCGCGCCTGCTCCCGTCAATCAAAAAATTTAAAATCCTGCCGCGCCTTCTCCCGTCAATCAAAAAATTTAAAATCCTGCCGCGCCCAAACACCAGAGCAACGCCGCAGTGGATATTTAAATTTACCTGCTGGCAAGTAGATAAAAAAAGGGGTGAAAAAACAAATGTGGCGGCGGCCTAGCTAATCGGTCGAACTAGCTCAACTAGCTAGCCACCGTGCTTCACTGATGTACTCGGCGGGAAAGGTGGTCTTTCGTGATTTGACGACTCATTTACTTGCTTCGGAGCGACGACCGAGGAGGAACCAGAAAACGCGCGGTAGGGCGTCCCACGTCAGGAAGAATATATGCGTGCACCACCCTGGAGGACCCCGAAACCGCGCGGTAGGGTGTGCCACGTCTCGGCACAGAGGAAAAATGTGCGTGTAAAAATATACTGTATCAGACGTAGTACCTATGGTTCGACCTTGGGACCCAGCCAGTCAGTCGAAAACACCCCACTAGCCACACAGCTTCATCATGCAAACGTGGCACGGTTAGCTCCGTCTCGACCAGCCGCAACATCTCTTGTTCTAGGCGATTCTTCTATTTTCCAAGCTTTTTTTAGTTGTAATAACACCACGGCAAGCTAGCGCCGCTCTTCGTGTGTGCCCGTGCAAAGGTTAGACGATGGAGAGAAGAGAGATTGAGATCGCAGACCTGGGACCACCCGTAAGTGAGACAATGGTCATGCACGTGTTGACGAGGCACTCCCTCTACTCTACTCAACGCAAGTACTGTATAAAATCAAGTTATGGGACAAAGCCAACAACCGTTCGTTTTTTCAGGCTACCGACTTACGCTTTGTAGTCCAGGTTGCCAGTTAGAATCTCGTCTTTCAGATTTGTTAGTTTTAGGTCCAAATTTGATTAATGACAAGTGGGACCCCCATGTGTTGTTCCGATATTTCAGTGTAGGATGTTTTTTTTGAACAAACACTTTGCGTGGTTAGATAAGTAACAGCACGAGTTACATGTATTTTGCAAGTTTACGAACAAAAATGACAGTGGCATAGAATATCACATCCACCCTGCAGCTTAGATACTATGGTGATACGAGTTTTTACACCATTGGAAGTGAGATCCAATGGCTTGGGAGTAGTGTTTGTAATTATGCGTAATTTCCAAACTCTCCAAAGTTTTTTTTGCAAATATAACATTCAGGCCTCGTGTATGCCGCTACATCTTTGATCCAACGGCTCCCCGGTGCTAATATTAGGTGCTCCCCGTAGCTTAATTACCCTCTACGGTGATATGAGCATCTAGGTCGTATGATCAGTGATCAGATGGCACATGCATAGTACTTGTACTTTCTACGCATTTCCCAAACTCTATCAGCCGTATATTGCAAAAACATTCAAACGTCCTACTGTGGGCCGTTAGATCTCAGTGAACTCGTATCACCATAGAATCTACGGTGCGGGAGCACCTTATACTCTCCCGTGCGAGAAACACTAGTGCAGAACCGGGCAATAGCACCGGTTCGTAAGGCCCTTTAGTGCCGGTCCCATAACCGACACTAAAGTGTGGGCACTAAAGCCCCCCCCCCCCCTTTAGTACCGGTTCAGCACGAACCGGTGCTAAAGGGCAACCACGTGGCACGAGCCAGCTCCGGGGGCCTGGAGCCCTTTAGTACCGGTTAGTAAGACCAACCGGTACTATAAGGTTTGGGTTTTTTTAGTTTTATGATTTCTTTTTCATTTAATTTTGTGTTTCCATTTTAATTCTTTTTCATTTGCTGGTATTTTACGATACTACACATTGTACACATTATGCATATATATATATATATAGAATTTCTAGTAGAACCAATCATGCATATATATATCATCAATGTCTCACAAACCACCATATTAATTAATTCACACATACACACATGTATAGCTATATACAATTTCTCCTACATATGCATGTTGCCTTCGGAGCCAGTGGCATTAGCCTAATTGGTGCCTTCGGAGAACGATGACAATTGGAAGTGGTTTTCATGGGGGCGGTAGCGGGTAATAGTATTCTCCCTTCGGATTTATGACCTGGTCGAGCAAAAATCCCGCTATTTCCTCTTGAAGTGCTTCTACGCGCTCCGTTTCTAGGAGCTTCTCCCGCACCTCTCTGAACTGTTAAGAAGGAGATCAATATGCATGTGTATTAGTTGTGTGACTAGATATCGATAATGGTGTAAAAATTGTGAATAGTGTTCTGACAAGCGTACCCATTCCTGTCTTTGAGATCTGCTCCTTTCGGACGCCATCATGCGAATGTTCTCGCAAACGCAGAATGCACACAGATCAGTCCCCTGCGCCTGGTTCAGGGCCTTTACGAGAATGGAATTTGATCAGATAATAATTAATCAAGCATGATAATTAAAGAGATGGCAGCTAGCTAGCTAGCTAGTACTACTTAATTACTTACCTTGGGTCGAAACCATTTAAGCTTTTTTTCCATTCGCCTTCCGTGACGCTGATGAACCTTGCCCAAGCCCTGCCCGCCGACAAAGAAAATGAATAAAGGGGTTATTAAATAGTTCATATCATGAAATGACGAACTAAATAGGCCGAGATATATAGTTAATAATGATTGAAATTACCTGTTGACTATCCCAAACAAGATGTTATAGTCAGTATTTTCATTGAGTAGTGAGTCCAGTATTTCAACTATTCCGGCGTCAACTTTAATGATACACAAGATCCAATGAAATCTGCATGCACACACGTTTGCATGTCTTAATTAAGCGGGCATATGTAAGCAAAAACATGTAGCTAGCTAGTAGGCAAAAACAGAGAATTTGTAGTACAAGACAGTGTGACTCACTGGAAGTTGTAAGGAAGTAGTATATCTTCATTGTATTTGAGGCGCTTCAAGAACTCTAGCATGTTGTCCTCTACGGCCTTTTGATGATGTGGATTTATTAGCCATGTGTATTCATTAACGGTGTTTGGGGCAATGAACCCAATGCCAAAGCGTCCACCTTTTCTCATTTCATACATCTTCATCCTGCATAATACCATAGAAAAGAATATAGTGAGGATAATTACAGGTAATGATTGATCAAAAGGATCACTACAGCTAGCTTGAGACTTAAATTACAGAAAGAAATCACTTACAGACAATAGCAACTGATGATAGATTTGTCGAGTGCATCTTGATTGTATAACTGAAACAGTTCAGAATACTCAATGGACAGAGCTTTCTCATGGAAGTAATGCTCCTCCTTGACATTCACCATGAGGGACAATCGATCGGAAATCTTGGTAATGTTCATGTACCATTGATGCAATTCATACATTCTCGTTGGGAGGTTCTTGACCTTGTCTGGCTCGACCAAAGGTTGGCCCCGGACATATTTCCGTTTTATTTCATCCTCTGTAAGCACAGGCATGGGCTCGATCTCGAGGAGTTGTCCAACAGTGATGTTGAGAACTTCAGCCTGCATTATATGGTCCTTGTTTATTACCACATTGCCCACCTCGGGAACGTAAACTGTTTGCCCACAATAATATTGGGCGCGCGTACTGTCACGTGTTGTTGGCACAACAAGCGAGGGGATCGATTGCGCCGCCTGTTCTCCCAGCTGGGGAATGGTTTTCCCGTATTTTTTGACAGCTGCTTGTTGTTTGCTCGATCCCGAGCTCGCCTCCTTACATAGACGTGCTCGATTTAACTTCCTGATGTGGCGCTCATAGTCTGTGTCAACAGGCTTGGGAGCTGGTGGTTGAGCCATACGAATGAAGTGGTCAATCGTTTCCTCAGGCACTTTCTCCCTTGGCGGCAGTGGCGGTTTTGGTGCAAAATGGGCTTCCACCTCGGCCTTCGATATGGCTGCGTTTTCCTCCTCGGACTTGTCATAAGGCCTCTGCGAAAGAGGCTTGAGGCTTGGACCATATTTATATCGCTTTCCTTCGCCTGTACTTCCTGTACTACCTCGACTCGTACCGCTACGCACCATAGCTGCGAGGTGTCTCTTCTGCGATTGTGAGGCGGCGGAGACGGCTGACGGGGCTGAGTTGGACGAGGAGGAGTGGCCTGAAGCTATGCTGGACTTGGAGGAGGAGTGGCCTGAGGTTGTGCCGGACTTGGAGGAGGAGTGGACGTCTGACGCTGTAGTGGACTTGGAGGAAGAGGAGTGGCCTGACACTTTGCCGGACTTGGAGGAGGAGTGGCCTGACACTTTGCCGGACTTGGTGGACTTGCAGGAGCGGGAGTCTGCTGACTCGGTGGCGGACTTCGACGAGGAGTCGGCTGACGCGCTGTCGGTGGCGTTCGAAAGATGATGCAATACTTTTTCCATAGGATGATACGATGGTTGGCCTCTCCGAGAAAGTGCTCGTCGTCACCTCCAGGAATTTCAAGCTCTAGCTCCGAATATGGGTCCACCACCTCATCAACCAAGACACGAGCATAGCCCACTGGAATCGGGTTGCAATGGAAGGTTGCCTCGGGGGGATTTATAAAAGCAACGGCGTCCGCCACCTTCATGGATATGTTCTTCATTTTGACGTGTAGCTCGTAGTTAGTGTTCTCCGTGATGTCATCCACGGGGTATCTACCCAGCATTGCATCATCCGGGGCGGAACCCACGCTGCTTCTCGGCATGGATGGGGCGGTGCTATCTAATGCTGGATCATTCGCTAGCTGATGCAGCTGTTGAGATCCCCTTTGATGGGTAAGTGAGTCGATCTGCTCCTGCTGCCGCTGGAATTTGACTGCCAATTCCGCTTAACTTGCTTCTAGGCCTTGAAGGCGTTCATAGTCCCGCTTCCTCTGCTCCTCCTCCATCTTCCTCTTCTTCTCCTCCGCAATCTTCTTTCTCGCACGGGTTCTGTAGTCGGTGTTCCAGTCTGAAAACCCCTCATACCACGGAATAGCGCCCTTGCCTCGTGTTCTTCCCGGGTGTTCAAGATTTCCCAGGGCACGCGTAAGCTCGTCGTTCTCTCTGTTGGGCTGGAACACCCCCGATCGTGCCTCTTCTATTGCAACAAGTATCGCATTGTCGGCTCCCTTCAGACTTGCCCTCGTCGAAACATTGCCTGTCTTCGGGTCCAACTCCCCCCATGCGCATAGAACCAAGTCCTGTACCTAGGGGGGCAGCTCTTAGTAACCGGAGTGACACATGCATCCTCCATCTCTTTCTCAGACTTATCCCACTTAGCATTGCCACCGCATAGCCACCTGGCCCCAGCTTATGGAACTTATCCTTTTTTCGGCATTCTTCTTGTTTATTCTCAACCGTTCCTTAGCTAATTCCGAATCCTTGAATTTCACGAAATCGTCCCAATGAGCACGTTGGTTCTCTAGTGTTCCCTCGAATACTGGAGTCTTCCTTCCTCCCTTGACGTACTTGTCCCATTCACGATTCTTGTGGTTCTTGAATGCAACCGCCATCTTCCTAAGAGTAGCGTCCTTGACTTTCTGCACATCTGCTTCTGTGAAATGATCTGGTAGGGTGAAATGTTCCATGAGCGTATCCCAAAGCAGATATTTTTGTCTTTTGTCGACAAAAGTAACATCTGGACATGGAGCAGCGTCCTTTTTGTCTTTTTGTCTTTTGTCTTTTGCTGGCTCTCTCCATTCTTGAAGGGAGATCGGGAGTTGGTCCTTCACAACAACTCCGCACTGACGAACGAACTTGTCCGCAATCTTCTTAGGCGCTAATGGTTCGCCATTAGGTCTGATTGCCTCGATATTGTACTTTACGCCCTCCTTCAACTTTTTGTTCGACCCTCGTTTCGTCCTTTTGCCTGAAGATTTGCTCGATCCGGATGGCTGAAAGAACAAAGATTGATTCGTTAATATATCTTCAAGTCATTTAAAACATGTGATGATCACCAGATGCCTGCTTATATAAATATATATACCTCGCCGGTCTTTGTTGTTCCAAGATCAACATTTTCTTCGTCATCATCATAATCATAGTTCATGACTTCATGAATTCGGTCGTCGCGATCGAATATCATATCACCCTCTCCGGTGTTGTTTAGAAATTCGGAGCCGTCATAATCTTCTTCATTCTGATCATCACCTGGCCCGTGAGGATGGCGTATCATATCGAACATGGCCTGTTCTCCCTCTCTGCCGGTATTGTCCGCCATAGCTTTTATTTAACTAATCCAAAAGAAATATAAAACAATTTAGTATTCAAATTACACTGTCTTGAATAATAGATATAATCTCGAATACATCATCTCGAATAATAGATATAATCTCGAAAACATCGTCTCGAATAATAGATATAATCTCAAATACATCGTCTCGAATAATAGATATAATCTCGAATACATCGTCTCGAATAATAGATATAATATCAAATACATCACTGGCTAGGTAGCAAATAAAGATCGAATACTACAGAAGAATCTAGGACACTCACGGTTCCTGCGGTGCGGGCTGTGGACACCCAAAGAGAAGGAACCCTCACAGGATCATAGCTGAAGTGAGATCCCCGAAGAAACTGCCAGGTATTGGAGAACCTGCCGCCCTCTAACACAACCATGTAGCGATGGACGTGCTCGTCCTCCTCCCTGACACGGCGATGTACCACCTCCGGCTGGGCCGGCTCCCTCCGTGCCAAAACTGGCCCACGCGAATGCCACCAAACGAGATCAGGGTCGACGACGGGACCCGGGGCCGGGTTCCTCATCAAGCGGCGCGCCCCTCCAGGCAGCACCTCCCAGTGCCAGCCCGGCGGAGCCCAATCCCGGACATGGGTCAGCCGGACGTCGTCGCGGACGGGTCGACGGCGAGGATGCGGGTCGGGCATCGTCGAGAACAAATACTAGCTATATGCCCGCAAAAAGTAACATTTTTTTAATGATTGGATTTTGATAACTAAAATTTCTGACATTTCTATATAACTAACATTTCTATAATATTTCTAACAATGCTATATATAAAGAACATTTCTATAACATTTCTAATATTTCTATAACTAAAAAACAGAAAAAAATTATAACATTTCTATATATATAACTAATATTTTTATAACTATTTCTATAACTAAAAAACAGAAAAATTTCTAACAATTCTAACTTTTTTATAACTATTTCTATAACTAAAAAACAGAAAAATTTCTAACAATTCTAACATTTCTAACTATTCTAACAATTCTAACATTTCTAACTATTCTAACATTTCTAACTATTTCTGAAAAACAGAAAAAATTCTAACAATTTGTAAAAAATAGAAAAATTTCTAACTATTTGTATAACTAAAAAACAAAAAATGTATGTGTGTGTGTGCGCGCGCTCACCGGCGAGGCGAGGGACGACGGGGGGCGGCGACGGGGGCCGGGCGCGCGGTGACGGGGACGGCGACGGGCGCGGCGACGACGGGGATGACGACGACGGGGATAGGGAAGGGGCGGCGACGACGGGGACGGGGACGGACGGGCCGGGGCGGCGCCGACGACG
>NC_041383.1:667291455-667302500 GCF_002162155.2 Triticum dicoccoides | reverse complement strand
GGACGGGGATGACACAGAACGGGCCGGGACGGGGTGGCGGTGACGACGGGGACGACGGGGACGGGTACGACAGGGCGGCGACGACGGGGACGGGGCGGTGACGGGGGCGGCGACGAGGGATGGAGATGTACGGGGGGCGGCGGGCGACGGTGCAGAGGAGAAGAAGCCAGATGAGAAACTGAAATTTTGGTAAGTGTTGTTTATATAGGAGGGGCCTTTAGTACCGGTTTGTGCCACCAACCGGTACTAAAGGCCAGTTTTGGCCAGCCCAAGCGGCGGGAAGCGACCCCCTTTAGTACCGGGTGGTGGCACAAACCGTTACTAAAGGCCCCCCCTTTAGTACCGGTTTGTGCCACGACCCGGTACTAAAGGGGGTGCGCTGGCGCAGGTGCGGTGCGGCAAGGTTAGTCCCACCTCGCTAGCCGAGGGGCGACCGCACTGGTTTATAAACCCCTGTGCGGTCTCTCTCTCGAGCTCCTCTGCAAAGCAGGCCTACTGGGCCTACGTGTTCTTTGCTGCCCTGTGGGCCCACTTGGCCTTTGCGGGCCTGCATCCTGGCCCAACAACAGGTTGGGTTTCTAGTCGTATGTAGGCCGCTCTGGCCTAGTAGGCGGCTTTATTTTTTATTTTTTTTGCTTTATTTATTTTTGTGTTTTTTTTGTGTATTTAGAGTTTCTTTGTGAATATTTTTGCTTTAGGTACAAAAAGTTACAAACTTTCTGTTAGTGCCCGTAGTTTTCAAATTTGAATAGTTTAAATTTTGAATTATTTGAAATTAGTGTGAATCACTAGTTTGTGAATAACTTAACTTTAAAAATCAGTAAAGGCATGAAAGAATTTGTTTGCACATAAAATTTCTTCGCGTTTCAAATGCCAAAACACATAACTACCCTAACTATTACAGAGATTCCCCTTTGGGTGTGAAACACAGAAGAAAGTGATGATAGTGAAGCCGATCACATCCCAGATCTTTGGGTGTGAAACTTTTTCTTCGCGTGTGTTCCTTTGCGCCGTAACCATGGAAAATCTTCATCATTTAACGGGATGCTCGGGTCAATATTCACTGTGAATGGAGCAATTTCATCAAACTTTTCATAATCTTCTGACTTGTCTGTCTTGTCATCCACTCCCACGATGTTTCTCTTCCCAGAAAGAACTATGTGCCGCTTTGGCTCATCGTACGATGCATTCGCTTCCTTATATTTTCTTTTTCTTGGCTTCGTAGACATGTCCTTCACATAGAAAACCTGTGCCACATCATTGACTAGGACGAATGGTTCGTCTGCATACGCAAGATTGTTGAGATCCACTGTTGTCATTCCGTACTGCGGGTCTTCCGTTACCCCGCCTCGTGTCATATTGACCCATTTGCACCAAAACAAAGGGACCTTTAAACCACGTCGATAGTCAAGTTCCCATATGTCCTGTATATAACCATAATATGTTTCCTTTCCCGTCTTGGTTTCTGCATCAAAGCGGACACCACTGTTTTGGTTGGTGCTCTTCTTATCTTGGGCGATCGTGTGAAATGTATTTCCATTTATCTCGTACCCTTTGAAAGTCATTATATTCGAAGATGGTAACTAGGACAGCAAGTACAGGTCATCTTCAATAGAGGTGTCATGCATGGTACGTGTCTGCAACCAGCTGGCGAAACTCCTGGTTTGTTCACGTGTAATCCAGTCATCAGACCGCTCCGGGTGTTTGGAGCATAGCAAATTCTTATGTTCATCCATATACGGAGCCACCAAGGCAGAATTCTATAGAACTGTGTAGTGTGCTTCAGTGAGAGAATGTCCGTCCATACATATTATTTGTTCCCCTCCTAGCGTGCCTTTTCCATCCAGTCTGCCCTTATGCCACGATTCAGGAACACCAATCGGCTTAAGGTCAGGAATAAAGTCAATACAAAACTCAATGACCTCCTCATTTTGATGGCCCTTGGAGATGCTTCCTTCTGGCCTAGCACGGTTATGAACATATTTCTTTAAGACTCCCATGAACCTCTCAAAGGGGAACATATTGTGTAGAAATACAGGACCCAAAACGTTAATCTCTTCGCATAGGTGAACTAGGACGTGTGTCATGATGTTGAAGAAGGATGGTGGGATCACCAACTCGAAACTAACAAGACATTGCACCAAATCATTCTGTAACCTTGGTATGATTTCTGGATCAATTACCTTCTGAGAGATTGCATTGAGAAATGCACATAGCTTCACAATGGCTAATCGAACGTTTTCCAGTAGAAGCCCCCTCAATGCAACCGGAATCAGTTGCGTCATAATCACGTGGCAGTCATGAGACTTTAGGTTTTGGAACTTTTTCTCTGCCATGTTTATTATTCCCTTTATATTTGACGAGAAGCCAGACGGTACCTTAATACTGAGCAGGCATTCAAAGAAGATTTCCTTCTCTTCTTTGGTAAGAGCGTAGCTTGCATGACCCTGATGTATGCCATCTTCTCCATGCATACGTTGCTGGTCCTCCCGTGCCTCAGGTGTATCTTTTGTCTTCCCATACACGCCCAAGAAGCCAAGCAGGGTCACGCAAAGATTCTTCGTCACGTGCATCACATCGATTGCAGAGCGGACCTCTAGGTCTTTCCAATGTGGCAGGTCCCAAAATATAGATTTCTTCTTCCACATGGGTGCGCGTCCGTCAGCGTCCTTCGGAACAGGTTGTCCGCCAGGACCCTTTCCAAATATCACCTTCAAATCCATGACCATATCATGTACATCAGCACTAGTACGGTGGCGAGGCTTCGTCCGGTGATCCGCCTCACCTTTGAAATGCTTGCCTTTCTTTCTTACGGGATGCCTGCTCGGAAGAAATCGACGATGTCCCAGGTACACATTCTTCTTACAACTATTCAAATATATACTGTCGGTATCATCCAAACAGTGCGTGCATCCGCGGTATCCCTTGTTTGTCTGTCCTGAAAGGTTACTGAGAGTAGGCCAATCATTGATGGTCACGAACAGCGACGCCTTTAGGTCAAATTCTTCCCCCATGTGCTCATCCCACGCACGTACACCTGTTCCATTCCACAGTTGTAAGAGTTCTTCAACTAATGGCCTTAGGTACACATCAATGTTGTTGCCGAGTTGCTTAGGGCCTTGGATGAGCACTGGCATCATAATGAACTTCCGCTTCATGCACAACCAAGGAGGAAGGTTATACAAACATAGGGTCACAGGCCAGGTGCTATGGTTGCTGCTCTGCTCCCCAAAAGGATTAATGCCATCTGCGCTTAGACCAAACCATACGCTCATTGCATCATCTGCAAACTCCTTCCCGTACTTTCTTTCGATTTTTCTCCACTGCGACCCGTCAGCGGGTACTCTCAACTTTCCGTCTTCCTTACGGTCTTCTCTGTGCCATCGCATCGCCTTGGCATGCTCTTTGTTTTGGAACAAACGTTTCAACCGTGGTATTATAGGAGAATACCACATCACCTTGGCAGGAATCTTCTTCCTGGGGCGCTCGCCCTCGACATCACCAGGGTCATCGCGGCTGATCTTATAGCGCAATGCACCACACACCGGGCAAGCGTTCAAATCCTCGTACTCACCGCGGTAGAGGATGCAATCATTAGGGCATGCATGTATCTTCTGCACCTCTAACCCTAGAGGGCAGACAACCTTCTTTGCTTCGTACGTACTCTCGGGCAATTCGTTGTCCTTTGGAAGCATATCCTTTATCATTACCAGCAACTTTCCAAATCCCTTGCCAGATACACCATTCTCTGCCTTCCATTGCAGCAATTCCAGTGTGGTGCCCAGCTTTTTCTTGTCACCTACGCAATTCGGGTACGACAATTTTTTGTGATCCTCTAACATGCGCTGTAACTTCTTCTTATCCAAATCACTTGCGTAGTTTCTCTTTGCATCGGCAATGGCCCGACCTAGATCATCAACAGGCTCATCTGATGCCTCTTCTTCAGCTTCTTCCCGCATTGCCGGCTCAGCTTCTTCCCGCATTACCGGCTCAGCTTCTTCCCCCATTGTTGTATCATCGTATTCAGGGAACCCATGGCCAGGATAGCTGTCGTCGTCCTCTTCTTCTTCATTGTCTTCCATCATAACCCCTCTTTCTCCGTGCTTGGTCCAAACAATATAGTGGGGCATGAAACCGGACTCAAACAGGTGGACGTGAATGGTTCTTGACGTAGAGTAATTGCGACCATTCTTATAGCCAGCACATGGACAAGGCATAAAACCATCCGCCCGCTTGTTTGCCTCAGCCGCAAGCAGAAAAGTATGCACGCCCTCAACGAACTGGGGAGAACATTGGTCATTGTACATCCATTGCCGGCTCATCTTCATTACACAACACCGAATAGACCAAATTAATACAAGTTCATACATAAAGTTCATACAACACTTAAATGCAACAAACAAATAACTCTCTAGCTAAAGCATTTAAATGCAACAACAATTGCGATCAAGATCGCAACTAAGGTAATAATTGATCCAACAGCATAATGATACCAAGCCTCACTATCGATGGCATATTTTCTAATCTTTCTAATCTTCAAGCACATTTTCTCCATCTTGATCTTGTGATCATCGACGACATCGGCAACATGCAACTCCAATTCCATCTTCTCCCCCTCAATTCTTTTCAATTTTTCTTTCAAGTACTCGTTTTCTCTTTCAACTAAATTTAACCTCTCGACAATAGGGTCGGTTGGAATTTCCGGTTCACATACCTCCTAGATAAAAATATCTATGTCAACTTGATGGGCATAATTTGTCATAAACACGAAATGCAACAAATAGTTTTAAAAGAGAATATACCACATCTGAATCATAACAAGGACGAGGGCCGACGGGGACGGATATCAAAACCATGGCACTATGTATAACAAACAACGTATGGGTAAGATAATTATACGAGTAACTATATATCCAAATCACACAAACATCAATTTTTTATATAAAATTTCATGAACAAGAGGCTCACCACAAGGTGGTGCCGGCGACGGGACGGTGCGGGCGATCGACGGTGGTTACGACGGAGATTTAGAAGGCACTAAGTGAAACACACCTACATATGCAAACTAAGTGTTATTTTGACCTCAAATTGCATATAAATCAAATACTACCACATATAATTCCTCCCAAATTACTAAAACCCACAATTAATCACTATATAAACCAATGCAAGAGCTAATCTAGCAATGAGAGATGAAAGGACAAAGTTGCTAACCTTGGTGATCATTTCAATGGATGGGGGCCTGCAAATCTTGACAAATTTGGGGCAAATTTTGTGATGAACTCGAGAGGAAGAAGGGAAGAACAGAGGAGAGGGAGAGGGGAAAGGGGCCAGAACAGAGTGCGGGTGGACAAAGGGTTTATATAGGACGACCTTTAGTACCGGTTCGTGCCATGAACCGGTACTAAAGGTGCTGGAAGGGCCCCACTCTGACAACATCCTGCCACCACTTTCTTTAGTACCGGTTCGTGGCAAGAACTGGTGCTAAAGGTTCACCACGAACCGGTACTAAAGAGCTCCTCCCGCCTAGCCGTTGGAACCGGCACTAATGGACACATTAGTGTCGGTTCTGTTACAAACCGGGACTAATGTGTCTCACATTTGACCCTTTTTCTACTAGTGAAAACATAAGGTGCTATCGCAGCTTGGATGCTACGGTGATACGAGCTTGGAGGTTGTTTGATCTGAGATCCAATGGCATCTGAGCAGTCTTTGTGCTTGTAAGTAGTGGCCGAACTCTTTTGGGGCTTTTCTGCAAAAAACCATTCGAACCACCGAGGAGGTGTTGGGTCACAAATCCAACGCCTCCGAAGAGCTTGTATCACCAAAGCATCTAAGGTGTGGTGGCACATGATATTCTTACATATAGGAGAATATGATGTCCTCCTTCATCTTAGATGCTACGGTGATACGAGCTTCGAGGTTGTTGGATATGGGATCAAAGGGCATCTAAGTAGTTTTTTTACAAATTGTGTGCAATTCTCAAACTCATCAAGGTTTCCTGCAAAAAAATTAAGACACATCATGTGAGCTGCTATATCTCAGATCTACAAGCTCCAAGCAACTTGTATCGGCATATAGCATGTAAGGTATGGGGGCACATGATATTCTCCCGGGGAGGAGGGGTGGGGCGGTGCACAACCAATCGGTGGTTGGGAGGATGGGAACAAATATAATCTAAACAACCCTAAACAGAGCTCCACAGTTTTATCTAAGGTCGAGGGGTTGACCCCCGACAATCATAGCTCCGCCTAAACACAACATTTGCATGTACTGTAGTACTAGACTTAATATTCATGTTTCAGTTTCATGTTCATTTTAAATATTGAACTGAGGACCATGGATGTCTTACATTTTACTCCCTTCGTTCCTAAATATTAGTCTTTTTAGAGGCTTCAAATGGACTGGCACATACGGATATATGTAGACATATTTTGAAATCTAGATTCACTCATTTTGCTCCGTGTGTAGTCACTTGTTGAACTCTCTAAAAGACTAATATTTAGGAATAGAAGGAGTATTTTTGAACTCGTGTCATACATGCATGGGTTGGAAAAATAGATGCACTATACTTATTAGATTGTTGTCGTGTTCGTGCGTGCGTGTGTGTGTGTGTGTGTGTGTGTGGTCATATGTTTGATACATACAAAGTTTTCTCACCTTCATATTGTTCATCTTTTAAATTTGAATTTGCATTGGAAAACTTACTAGGGATACCATGAAATGTGAAATCCACGTTGAGATCACTATATCACAAATTCACTCTAATTCAACGGCTCGTCATAAATCAATTACCACGTTGAGATTAGTATTTGCAAGGAAAATACGGGTATTGTAATACACATAGATTCGTTCGGCAATTTAAAAGGTTCCTTTTGTATTCTCAAATGGTAGGACCCAACGGTGTACCAGCCAGACCTTGGCTTGTGTTGATCCTAAAAAAACGGGCTCGTGTCCTTCGGTGGTGTGCGTGGTACGCACATTAGGCAACCCCAACCAGTCGAGCCTCAGCGTTTCAAGTTGAAATATCTGGCGGCCAGAATTCCAGCCCTAGGAAATTCCCCTCATGTCCCCGGTCCATAATGACTACCGATGAACAACGGAGGGATGCTTTAGTAACTAGACAACGTTACCTACCATGCCGAGCACGGTTCAATTCCCTCTGTCGCCGCTCGTCAATGTCACCCGTCAACTGCATTGCCTAGTACTACTACTACACCAGGATGAGCACAGAATTGAGCCTGTTTGTTCGTGCCTAGTACTTTTTTTGTTCGTGCCTAGTACTTGAGTTAATATATCAGGCAATGCACTGGTACAGAGGGATTATCCTTTCCGGTTTATAGGGCTTATCTCAAAATTTTAGTTTTCCCATTTTATAAGTCTCAATTTGGTTGTTCCCCATCACATGTTCAGATTTCAAGGTGCAATACATCATTACATGCAAGTATTAAGAGAAAATTGACCAATGCATGTACTTTATGCATGCATGCATTGCAATTAATGCATTCGTAAACACAATTTTTGAGGAAAACAAGCGTATTAATTGAGTGGTTTTGCAAACTACAACAATTGTTCCACCACTCACCATCTACCTTGGTTGGTGAGATTTTTGAATTGATCCATATAAACCGAAAAGGAGGTTTAACTAAGCGAAATGTTTGACCAAATCCTTTCTTAAGAAATACAGCAGGATAGATGTACGGCTTGAAAATTTATTGCATGATGCAGGTTATGATATTGTTTCGAATCTTGGGTCTTAAATTTCAGAAAAACCAAAAGGGCGCATAAATTCTTGAAACTGAGCATTGTCACGTGATATGGCACAAATATTACTTCATAAGTTTTTTCTTCAATTCGAGACAAGCTGCTTATGACAAGTTGCACAAATGAAGAGCCAAGGTATTTTGGAACAAAGACCTGTCACGTTTTTTTTGAGGGAAAAGACCTGTCACATTAAGGCGAACGCTTTCACTATTGAAACCGTGGGCGTTTACGTGCCGCCACGAGTCCCCGCTTCTCATCGGCAGGTGCCGTCCCAGCAAGCGTGTGAGTCAACGGGAGTCGTGCGAGCAGACCGTTGCGCCGGCTGTCAGGGAGGCGTGCGAGCAGACCGCTGTGTAGACTCACCGGGAAGCGAGCCCTTTGACCAGGCTCCGCCGCCCACCGTCGTCCCAACTGCTCCCACTTTTAGTGTCGTCGGTGCCGCAGTTTAAAATCAACCCCGCACTACCCAGTATCGCTACAATCCTCTCTCTTCCTCTCCGATTCTCCTGTCGTCTACCTCCAACTATCCTAACCTAAACGTACGCCATGCCGCATCACGATGGTCTACCCTTAGTGTTCCAGTCTCATGAGGAAGACACCCAGCCGGAGTCTCAAGAACATAAAGCGCTTTGGGACGAGCTTGAACTGGCCTTGCGGGAAGACGCCGCGCCTGTCCCCGCTCCCGTTCCAGCTCCCGTCGCCCCGACTACGCCAGCGCCCATACCCGTGGCATTGATGGGCTGGGAGCCACACATCGCCAAGCTTGATGCCACGGGGTTCCACGAGGTCCCCGCCGACTTTCACGCGCCCGTGCACCTGCCAGCGCATGCGCCTGCGCGTGCCCTGACGCGCACACCCGTGCCGGTGCCCGTGCACCTGCCAGCGCATGCGCCTGCGCGTGCACTGACGTGCGCGCCCGTGCCGGTGCCCATTCACACGAACGTCTCCGCCGCGCCGTTGACAGCGCCTGTCCCTGCGCGGGTGCTAGTGCCCCCCTCAGCGGCATGGATGGCCGCCGTCGACCGCTTCCTTGCACCAACGCCAGTCGCCTCCTCCCGCCAGTTGACTCGCTCCAAAGTCCATAACATTTTGGCCTTCCTTGAAGCTAGGCCAACGTCCAGGAGTACGCCAACAATGGCGCAAGACGCCGCCGTCGCCGTCGGTCGGTGGCCCGACGACATACAGAGCACGACAGAGGAGCCGCTTCCCACCGTGAGACGCCCCCGCCGCCGCCGCATAATCTAAATTTGCCATGAAAAACATTCGGATTGCCATGCTTAAAATCCGAACGTTTATCATTTCCGTTTATTTTATATCGATCATCATATAATTTAAAGTCGGAGTCAGACTGAACGAAATGTATGGTTTGATCGATTGAATGTTCTGCTAGAGCCGTATCAAATTAAATATAAAACGTCATTAAGCCACATGTATTCCTTGTCATCCAACGACCTAGACTGCTTCAATGTCGAGCGCTCAACACGTTTAGCGTGTAGCTAATTTCATGCCAAAAATAGTGCTAATCACATGACAACACGCAAATAATATCCTAGTATAGTTAATATCCGCATGCACTTAATATACTTCCAAATTAACGTGCATTGCACGTACACACTGACTAGTGCTGCTAGTACATGAAACTGGTGCCGTGACTTGTGGGTTGTGAACATGTCCAGATATGGTCAACGGCAACATCGCCCGCGAGTTCTTCCTGTTTGCCCGTGCGTCTAAACACAGAAGGGGAGGAGAGAGAGAGCACACATGGAACCCACCAGTAAGTGAAGGCGAATAGTACTAAAAATAATATTACGTGTTATCCATTAATTAGGTTGTGGTAATATAAAAACATTATGTGAACAAAGGGGGTACAACAAACATTGCTATTCTACGTATGTCGCCTATTGACGTGCGGCTTGAAGGCCCGGTGCATGTTCGATCCTCGTCCTTTATTTTTTAATTTGTATATGGGTCCAAATTTGTTTCATGACATGTGGGCCCCTTGGTGTGTAGTTTGTAGCACTTTAATTTGTGGGTCGAAATTTATTCTATTCCAAGTGGACTATCGGTGTGTAGTTTTGTAGCTTATTCATAATAATTAAAGAGAACAACATAGCTTTTTCAATAATACCATGGTGCAACGTTGAAGGTGAGAAAGGACGTGCGAGAGAGCGATGACCGAGCCAGAGGGAAATCAACTAGGGGAGTTGCGTGGGTTGCAACGGCGTTTGGAGTAGTTGTGGGCCGAATGCTACGAAAATATAATCTAAACCGACCGGAATAAATGCCTACACAAATTAATCCAAGGTTGGAGTGCCCCTCACGATGTAAATAGCTCCGGCTTTGCGAGGGATGGAGAGGTAGTAGCTTCAACGCGTGGAAAGATACGGTATGAGAAAGCAAGGTCAATTGAGAGACATATAGATAGAGAGACAGAGTGAGTGTTGTTCGACATTCATTGAACAAATATATATGCTCCGGAGAGATATTGTCTGATTGAGATTTTGGTAAGGTGACGTCTGTAAGATAGAGCTTGAGACATGATCCAGTCACAGACGTGTAGATATATTTTGTGTGTGGGAGGAAGCAAGGTCAACCGAACACATAGGGTCGCCGTGCGATCGAAAGAGTGAGACGGGTTGGAGAGAGTGACCTAGATAGACAATGTGCATGAGAGAGTATACAATGTGAATAGGTCGAATTGGGCTCAAACATGGTGATATATCGTTTTTGTCCGAGAAAGAGCGAGGTAAATCGAGACATACACACACACACACACACACAGACACACACACACACACACACACACACACACACAGAGAGAGAGAGAGAGATTGAGTGAGCGT
Source organism: Triticum dicoccoides (assembly GCF_002162155.2). Lineage (NCBI taxonomy): Eukaryota > Viridiplantae > Streptophyta > Magnoliopsida > Poales > Poaceae > Triticum > Triticum dicoccoides. The sequence continues at coordinate 667,291,893 of NC_041383.1, read as the reverse complement.
GGCCCACCATGAGGTCGAAAGAGTGGCGGCGGCTTGGATGGACTGACCTAGATAGACAATCTGCGTGAGAGAGTATAGAGTGTGTCGATCGAGGCCCGAACAGGGAGATATATCATTTGTGTGTGAAATAAAATGAGGTTAAACGAGACTCAGATAAAGAGAGTGAGATTGAGAGAGTGTGGCCCGCCGTGCGGAAGAAAGAGTGAGACAGTCTCGAGGGAGTGACCTAGATATACAACGTGCGTTCGTGCGCACGAGAGGTTGGGGGGGCTAGATAGGCAATGCATGTATTTAGCGCGAGAGGGTGAGAGGGAGAGGGGGGAGAGAGAGCTCGGCATGGGGTGCAATGGCGGGTGTGTGAGGTAAATACATTTGGTAACAGGAGTGGAAAAAGGGGTTGTGTAGTTGAGAGACTTAGAGATCGAAACATGGAGAGAA
>NC_041383.1:667189583-667291050 GCF_002162155.2 Triticum dicoccoides | reverse complement strand
GTGTGTTGGAAACCGATAGCTTGCTAAGGTGGTTAGGAGAGGAAGATTGACCGATACAGGAAGTATGTAGCGTTTGTGCGCGTGGGGGGGGGGGGCGGGGGGGACTAAAAACAAAATTTGAATGTACATAGTACGAGACTTAATATCGATGTTTCAATTCGGTATTGTAAGATTTGAACCGAGGACCAGGCATACGGGTAATTATTTTGAATTCGTGTCGTACTAAGTTTCGAAAAGTTGACATTGGCTCAATTTGTTGTGCTATTTTGTAGGTCATATGTTTGAATCCATCCAAAAGTTTTCTCACTACCATGGTGTTCATCATATACATATGAATTTGTATTAAAAAAGTAGTGTGGATACAGTGAAATGCGAAATCCACATTAGAATTGGAGATCGCTACATGACACACACTCTAATTCAAATAACTAACTACGTGACACACACTCTAATTCAAATAACTAATTATGTGACACACTCTAATCCACATTAGCATGGGTACCGTTTTGATTTTTTTCAAATAACTCCTCATTAATTAATTTATAGTACTCCCTATGTTCACTTTTATAAGACCTTGAAGACATTCCAGACAATGTGCAAAACAGTTCATTTTAAGTTGTCTGAAACGACTTACAAAAGTGAATGGATGGAGTATCTCGTTTCGAATGACTAATTATTGCAAGGAAAACATGGGCATGGTAATACATACAAATTCGTTTGCAAATGAAAGAAGATTCTTTTGCATTCTCAAATGTAGGCGCACCAGGCAGACCAGGATCGTGTCGGGGTGGACGCTGCTTTGGTGCCTTAAAGGCAACAGCCCTTGGGTGACTGACATGTGGGCCAACCACCTGTTGGGCCCACATGTCATGGGCACAAAGGCAGGTGCCTTAAGGCACCGAAGCGAGTCATATCGGGGTGGTCGCGTGTGTCGGACGGACGCGTAGCACCCAGCCACCCACCCCCCTCCCCCCCCCCCAAAAAAGGACGAAGACAATATAAGTTCGCGCTTCCACGTTTCGTATTAAAATATCTGGCAGCCCCAATTCCAGCCCTGCAAAATCTCTCTTATCCATCGTCCCCTTCCGCGCCCAGATTGCTCAAATCCCTAATTCACCGCCATCCCTCGAATCACCCCTCGTCTCGTCTCTTTCCCCACCGTTCCCAACCTCTGTGCCGGACGACGACAATGAAGACGACGGTCGTGCTTCACCACCGCATCGGAGCTACCTCATCTACGCCCTCGTCCGCCGCACCGGGTGGTCCACCGATAACGTCGGCCGCCGCAACCGACGTGCCTCACAGACACTGAGTTCCACCGCATCAGGTGCGCTTCACCGATGCTGTCTCCCAGCTCACCGGGGCTACTTCACCGAGCACATCGTCGCACCTACGCCCCCCGAGGTCGTTGGGGCTTCACCAACGGTCTCGTCCACCGCATCATAGCGCTCCGCTGCCACTCAAGATCTGCATCCGTGCGCGGCCAGCCAACGCCAGCGCATCACCCTCAACGGCTCTGAAGTGACCCGCACTCTAGCTAGGCGAGCATGCCCAAACGCCGGCCCGAACTAGGTATCCACACATCACTCCCTTGTGCACTGTTCCGACGATGTTTGGATATCCTTTCACTGCTCTCTTAGCTTACACGCCTATGCAACTCTGACTTTAACTCTTATTTCTTCTCGAGATATCATCTGAAACAAGCAAATCCATTTTTAGCGAAGCATGACGGGGCTACGGGATCTGGTACACATCCTGCACACCCGTATAACCTTGTAAGTATCTGTCCTCCAGTACAACATCAAGGTCGATTCCTCTTATTTGATCAACCATTCGCCGTGTCAAAAATGGAGAGGGGGATGCAAGGAGCACAAGGCTTGCACATCCAAGCAAGTGGTAACATGGACTTGTACATGGAACATCCCAAGTGCAAGCAGAGCTGCAGCGAGCCTATACAACGAGCTACCGTAAGCCCCTTTTTGCTTGTATGATTGGATAGTGAAAAATATTCCAGTGGCGCTTTTGATTTACCCACAGAATGGTTGAATTGCTTGTTTCTATGAACTGAGTTCGCCAATAATGTGAAGGATGCCAGTCTTTTCATCCTATTGTAGATTGCTTAGATCTCGATATGCCAAAAGTAATCACATGAAATATACAGTAAAAGCCAGTGTGATGTGTTTGGCTACAACTAGTCTGACTACACGTCCTCATATAACATATTAAGGATGCACCATCTTACCAGATTAACCATTCGACTTACCCATGCAGTGTGGGAAGAAAGAAGTATTGGGACTATGTATTCAAGCAATTGATGACATGGACTCCTTTGTACAACCTTGTAAGCGAAAAAGAAGTTGCAGTGTGCCTGTACAAAGAACTAGCATAAGTTCAGCTACCTGCTTCTCGGAATTTTAGTTAGCCACTTATTTCAAAATTGTTCAATTATGTTGCTTGGCTTAATTTAGTTTGCTACTGATTACATAATGGCACAGCCTGTTAATCATATTGTAGACTGCGCCTATCTATGTGTTTGATACTTACTGTTAAGAATTACCTGTTTGCCTTAATTTAAATATCTACTTGTTTGTTTAACTGCTTTGCTGCTGCAACAGCGGGTTACAATGATGTTAATAACTACTCCCTCCGTCCCATAATATAGGATGTTTTTTGACACTAGCATAGTGTTAAAAAACGTCTTACATTATGGGACGGAGGGAGTACTTTTTAGCATCCAATTGAAACTCTTTAATTCCTTGTTTGTTTAACTGATTTGCTGTTATAACTCCCAGTTGAGATGTTTTGCTAACTTCAACTTTTCTGAATCCAATCGGAACTTTAATGGCAAAACAGGTTAGCCCAAGATCAAAGAGCGAGGTCCCCATGGACGTTGCATCATCCCACAGCAGTGGCACCCGCCCAATCGTGCATTATGAATTGCCAACTGCTGATGCTCTAGAGGCTAAACTAGTGGTAGAAAGAGATTCTGCTTCTGCACTTAGAGATGAAGTTGACATGTTGAGGAAGCAAACAGCACAATCACAAGCAGTACTCAAGACAACCATTAAATATTTGGTGGATTTCAAAATGAAGCAAGCTGAGACTGACCAGATTGTTAAGGTCCTGAAGGAAAAAAGGAAATTAAATTCCTACTTGGTAAATCATAGGTGAAATGTTCTTTCCACAGTTGAATAACCTTTGTGGTGTCTGTTCATGTAATCAATCAAACCATTTGTTTTAGAGATCATGTAATAATTTTTTTTGTTTTTTGGTTTGTAATTTTATTTGAGCACAAGTCTGTATTAATTGATAAGACTCGGATACATTTCATTTGGATTGTTGTGCCAGACCTACAAATATGCCAATCGGGTTGAATGTGCATTCAGCAATAGTAGTAGTATAGATGGACCGTGGCACGCATCGGAAAGGGCCAAGATGCTGGCTAAAAAAAGATGCTATTGTAGTCAAAAAAGTACAGCGGCCTGGCTTATGTATGTTAGTTGATATTATTGATCCATATACTCTATAAGTGTTTATATGTCTGTTAGTTCTGTACATTCTAGGTTGATTGACTCGGTATTTGAATCTTGATACATCGCTTGTGTACATATCTAAATGGGAGTACACATTATGCTACGTGTGACATTTGAGTTGGACATGAAGTGTTCCAAATATTCGAATTCACCTTAAACTGGATACTAGTTTCTGAATTTGAGTATCGGCATTTCTAAACCATATTCATATATGACAGTGGAATACATCTTTGTCGTCCTTTTGAAGATATATAAAAACACATAGAACGATTTATAAAGATTCATATAGGAATACAAAATGGATTCGAATTTAGTTGCTAGGGTAAACGTGGATGCTTATTGTCCCAAAATTCGAAAGAAGCTGCAAAATGTCCACTCCCACGTCGGCTGCCCGAAGCCAAGTGTTTGGGAGATGGAAATTACTGTCTACCCATTACACGGACAATCCATCGGCCCGATTTCCACTGCTCTAAATAGGGGTAGGTTAGTAACTTCAATTAGACGTGACACGACCACCTCTGAGCCCATTCCGACACGGTGGGCGTCAAACATGGGCGGCAAAACACATTTGATTCAAGCTCGTCCGAAAGACCTCTGTTTCTCCCTCCATTCCCCATTCATACACGGTGGGCGGCAAAACAAACTCGACTCGGCCAAAATTGATGTAGGCAAATATTTTCAATAGGGGCAGGTTTGTAACTTCACTCAGACGTGACACAAGCGCCCTACCTGTCAGCCCCATCCATACACCGTGGGCGCCAACCATGGGCGCCAACCACCCTCTCCTCACCCGAAATCGCTCTAGGCAAATATTGGCGAGATGCGAGATTACCGTCCTATCCCCAACCGACGAGACGTCCAAATTTTAAACGGGGGCTAAGTTCGTAACTTTCCCATATTTCAGACAGGCACGTCCAAAAAACATGGTTCCCCATACCTCTCCCTCCATTTTCCCATTCATACACTGTCCGCGCTAGAACACCCCATCCCCACACCAGCCTCCGTCCGCCACCCCATCCATCGCCCCAGTCCTCCACCACATCCATCGCCACTGTCCTCCACCATGCCGGAGCGCCTACCAAGACCGCGTCGTCCACTGCTAGAGATGGACGTTTGTCATCCACGGCGACAGACCAATAGCCTTGCATCGCGTCCTCTCGCTTCATCGGTGCCGTCGTCCTCTTTGCCGGGGCCGCTCACACGACCTTCTCTTCCACCGCAACGGGACTTATCCCCCGATCCACCCGTCTACCGTCGCAGATCTGCTTCAACGCCACCGACAGCCATCGCACCCCCGATGCCTACACGGCGCCGCAAGAGAGGTGGTACTTCATATCTCCTCAACTTTTTGATCTCAACCAGAAAATAGATCTTAACTTGGTTACTCTACTTTCTTTTCAGCTCTTAGAATTTAGTTCTTAGTTCGAAGCAAACAATGGATGCTAAATATCATTTCTCCAGTTTGCAGCTTCAAATCTGCCATGGCACAGCCATAATATGGTTTAATTGATCATGCTTAGGGTTTAATTGATCATGTTGGTTCCGTGGTGGTTTCTTTAATAGAAATCGGAGGGAAAACCCTCTTTTGCTAAAAACAATATGCTTAGAGTTTCCCCCTTTTATGATCACTATACGATCAGAATACGTGCTTCGTGTCATAATAACACTGCTCCACGCATCAAGCTAAACAAGCTTAGATGTTCAAATACGAATATTATATTATATAAAAAAAGTTGTTTAATTGGTCAGCTAAATGTTACTAAATTAGTTTCGAAAATGCATGTTCGCCGCTCGGGTGTGTATCTCTACAGGGTGCCCATGGTGGGCCGGCCCACCCTGGGATTTTGGGTCGTCCCAGGCCCCGATTCCCCTCTGTTCTACTGTGTGCTTCCGATCTCTACTCGCCCCCAGCCGCCTGCCTCGCCGGCGACTTGCCGTCCCCGAACGGCATGACTCTAGGAGGAGACGCCGGACTAACAGGAGGCCAGGAGCCGCTCGCCCAACAGCGTCACCGCTACTCAGGCGCGCCGCCGTGCCTACCTTTCCAGTCCGTTCAGGGCTCAGGCGTGCAGCACCCACCAAGCCAACCCGATTTATCCTGAGATACGTCCTCAACACTCAGCAGCCACTCCTCATCACCCATTTTCTAATTGATTCATTACTCATTAGGCAGGACTGTCATTAGGGTTTGTTGTGTGCTAAGTGCTACCTACACTTAATGGTCCAAATGTATTTCGGTAATCTTTAGTACCTCTAAAGTTCACAGGGTTTTCAAAATTCCGGCCCTCGGAACAGAAACTAGTCATTTTGGATTGTTGGTCGTAGTGACATTGACCCAGATTACTACTGCAAGCCAGGTTTGTTGACAATTTTACTTGTCTTTCTTACTCATTCGATATAATATCCAATTATTCGCGTCGATTAGTTGCAAACAATAAGTGCTAGACAAACTTCTTCATTCAGATTTTGGACGGTCTCTTACTGCAGTTACAATTCTGCATACTTGTCCTAATAAGCTCACAAGTAAATGATTGATTCACTACATCTATGCTTCCCTTGTCATATTTGTTGTCAATATTCTTTTAGGGTGGGCCACCCTGTTTCTAAATACTGGAACTGTAGACCTGAGTGAATAGTATTTCTCTATGTGATCTCTTCCATCATGTGTGGGTAACGAACACTGCATTATATAGATAGAAAGAAAGTGTCATTTCCAGCTTTTACATAGGTTTCGATCTTTTACATGGAATACAATCTGCCTACTTGCTTTGTGTCGCACTACCAACACTCCACCCTTGAAGCTAAACATTACGCCACTCATAATTGCTTAGTTTATTTGTTCAAATATGAATTTCATATGATTCTAATGTTCCTACTTCAGTTTTGAAATGTGTGCCTTCCTGTTATAGAGACATAAGGGGTTTGTATTTCTGTGTGTGGTCTGGTCAACACGGTTGGGGAGGTGAACTTTGCATATGCAGGGGTTTATAGGGAGACACTCTCCAAGTTGAATCCGCAATGCATTCCATAGATAATCTGACTACTTTTTATGTTTTCATGAATCTCAGATTCTGAACAACATCATAATGATTATGAGCTTGCGCGCATGAAAAGAATAAAGCAAAACAATGCCATGGCTGTCAAACTTGGCATTAATGGACTGAAATCAAGTCTGGATGCAATGCAATGCAAACGCTCTCCACCTACAGATTCATGCTCAGAATATGATCCTAACAGTGATTCTGAGCTAGAGGGAGACCTAAGTCAATGTAGCTCCCTAGTGGAGGAGTCAGAGGAAGATGCCCTATCTTATTCACTCATCAAGGTACTTGCTCTAACTTTCCAAGGTTACATTGCTCGCACATATCTTGCAACTGATGCTTTGCGTTGCTTCTACTTTGTTGAACTGCCATTAGCTTAGTTTACACATCGTGTATGTGAATACGCCCTGCCTATCTATTTTCAGTACATATTCCATCTGTCATCATACCATATTTATCCATTCAAATGTTGTTCTTGTGTATCATACATTCAAAAGGAAGAGGGCGATTGCTGATCGTGGAGGAGCACAAGCAAAGTATTTGGAAAAGGTAGTGGCACCTGATAAATCAAATAGCCCATTAGGTGTGGTTGCAATATCACCTGACCCACAAAATACCCCAACTCTAGCAGACTCTAGCCCTACTACACTGGTCATTTCTGATGCCCTAACTCAGCAGACCCCAACTGCAGCAAACAGTATGATTATGCCAGTTGACATAGCACCAGCTGTACGACGCAAAACCCCCATTCCAGCAAAGAGTACACCAAATCCAGTTGCCAAATCCCTTTTCGAACCAGAGAGAGCCCCAATTGCAGCAAATAGGACCCCTGTTCCATTTCTTCCCAGTTTAGAAGATGAAGCTTATGTTGTTGTTAGGAACTTTGTGCGCATCTTTCCTTCATGGAAAGATTATACTGTAGACACAAAACAATTTCCAGTCTTCCTCCGCAACTTACACGTAAGTAATGTACTAATGTTATTCATGGTCATTACTGCATATGTTTCTGCTGACAAAAGACACAAGATTTCATTCTTTTAAATAGGCGAGGAGCAAACTAGATTGTGATGACGAGCAAGAGTTGGTTGCGCTTTTCAAGCACTCGTTGATGAAGTATCGTTCCTACCTGAGGCAAGCGCACTTCGATGGAAAGCCTCTGAACAAAATTTCTGTAAAGTCTCCGGTGCTAAATTTATCCGACGGCGACTGGAATAATCTTGTTACACATTGGTCTTGGCTGTAGGGTAAGGTACTGTCTATGATATCACATCACAATTTGAACTACATTTCTGCATTTGCCTTAATGTCTCACTTGTACGAAAACTGTTAGCAGAAGAACATTCATTCTCAAGGGACCACAGAATCTCGCAACTATACTGCACACTGCATTGCTCTCGTGAGTACCTCTTGCCCTGTATGACCATACTTACTTTCATAGCTGTTTGATTATGTAGCATCACTTCACATGTTAGCCTCGTAATCGCCCATTTGGTGGACATTATAAGATCCGTATGGACTCTTACACAAATTTAGAATCAACCCAATGCTTTTGAAGAGGTTTAGCTCGGCAGTCCTCTTGTAAGGACTGAACATGGTCTATCACTGTACTTACATTAACAGCTACTCCCTCCGTCCCATAATATAAGAACGTTTTGTACAGTACACCAATGTTCAAAACACTCTTGTATTATGGGAAGAGGGATTGGTTCATTTTGTAGCATTCTGCATCTTATCTCCCTCGCCCACCATTTACTAAAAAAGATCAGATCTATATTTAATCTTACCAACAAGTAGAATACACAGACAATGCCAGTGCAGAAGTGTATCCCATTGCTCTTGTCAGTACATTTTGTCCTGTAATGCTTGTACTTCCAGGGATTGGTAGTTGATTATGTAGCATCAATCTGCATCTTATCTTCATTATCCTCTATCCCTTCCAGTATTATCATATCTATAATTACTCCCTACAAAATGTAGAGTATAGGCAATGCTTATGAAGAAGATTCGGTACTGAAATTCTTGAGTTATCCTTCCCTTGACATGGAGAAGGGCATTATAAAGCCGATGTTAACTGTTAATGTAAGTTAGTCCTTCTAAAGCCTTTATCCTCAATTTCTGTTTAATTTGCTCATACTCTCTATCGTTTACTACTGTTTAGTTTGCTGTTTCTACCAAAATGCATGTTTGTAAGAACCGTAAGTTCTAAGTTTTCCTTGTAAAACCAAATTTCTTATTCATACCATGCACATTACTTAATACTCCCTATATGTATGCTTGGTATTGTGGATCTATAATCCAGTGTGTGGTGAAGCAGCCCACATTTGCACCTTGTCATCTCCTGTTTTATCTTACTGATGTGGCTGATCACATGAACAACATGCCATGCACATTATCCAAAATAGATACAATGATTTTATTTGCCCTTCATCTTTGCTTCTTATGTTGACATGGTAATCCAGTAGTGTGGTGAAGCTCCCCGCATTATGAACAATGCCAAATTATGTATTGATATTTTGAACTTACTCTTTATTTTCTAATTTGAAATTGGATAGAATTGACAGAACAGTTATCATCTTTGTTTATACACGTGCAAAACCTGTCATCTCTCTGCTTTGTTTCAGGGTGATATGCCTGATGGCATGCACAAGTCTGCTGAAGGCTGTGAGACAAACCCAACATATATTGCAGCAAAGAAGGCAAAACATCTTGAAGATAGCGAGACAACCCCAAAGTCTTGTCTTGATGCAGTGTTCAAGTTACTTGAGACTAACAGTCAGACAAGCTCACAGAATTCGTTGTCTGAATCAGTTCGACTTCTTCAGTCCCAAGTTCTAGTAGAAATGCATTCTGCAACTCAACTTCGACTTGAAGTCCTATCTCTAAGAAAGATTGCAGAGAACACCAATGAGAACCTCATCGCTAAACAACTACACCTGGAAGCTATGACCGACATGCTAGGCCGGTCTCACAGCCTTGTTCAGCAGCTTGCGCAGCAGTTCCCCCGCAAGTCTAACCTTTCTTGAACTGTCTTGGAAGTGGTCTCGGTTCAGTATTATTTTGTTACGCTGCAATGGTGCCCAGTTTTTGTAATCTGCTTCTTTGTTGCGCTTTATGATCACTGGTGGCGAACTTCGATGCCCAGTGGATGTAATATACCTTAAATCCTTTATTGTATAGTGTAGGTTTATTCTTAGTTACTATGCCGTAATTTCTTTATTGTGTAGAGTAGGTTTGTTCTTAATTCCTACTAGTTACTGCCATCATTCGCTATCTGAAAAAAAAATCAGATGTAGTCGACCAGGCCGAAACATTCGATAACGGGCAGGTTTTTAGCGGGCCACAATTGGGCCGGCCTGTGTCTTTCTTGGGACCAAATGATTGGGGCCTTCACACATTGTGCCAGGTCCAAACTTACACCGGCCTATATTTTAGTTGGGCCTTTTGTCGACCCAGCGCTTAGTTTGGCCAGGTAGCGTTGGGCCATTAACAGGCTGAATATTGTACTGGCCTGTTATGGCCGAGATGAAACCACCGGCCTTTAGCAGGCCAAAATGCATGTTGGGCCTCAGTTTTCACTAGTCGTTGACGGGCCTTCAGCAGGCCGAAATGTAGACCGGGCCGTTATGGGCCCAGTTAGCTCACGGGCCATTAGCAGGCCGAAACATATCTCGGGCCTTAGTTGGCCCACTGATATCATGGGCCTTTAAGAGGCCGAAAGCTTAGTACAGGCATCAACGGGCCGAATTACGCGACAGGCCTTTAACAGGCCCAAAGTCACGTTGGGCTTAACTGTTGCCACGTTTAGCATGGGCCGTTAGTGGGCCCGGTGTCCCGTCGGACCATATATGGCCCATGGGCAGCACGGGCCATTCCCAAGCCGAAAGTCACACCGGGCTGAAATGGGCCCATGTCTATATCAGGCCTCTAACAGGCCGAAAGTCACTGGGCTGTAGTTGGGCCCGAATATTCGGCGAACAATTAACGGGCTAGATCTGGCTTCGGGCTGCAAATGGGCCCAAATATTGGGCGAATAATTAATGGGCCAGATCTGGCTTTGGGCCGTAAAGGGCCCAAATATTGGGCGAACAATTAACGGGCCAGATCTAGTTTCGGGCTATAAATGGGCCTTTATTAAGCAGGCCGTTATTGGGCTGGCCCACTAGTACCTGATTAAGTTCTACGGGCCTTTGACTGGGGCGGCCTTTTTAACCTATATGGGCCTCTGTTGGGCCTAGCCACGTGTCAACGTACCATAGGCATGTCTCCTCCAATGGACGGGCGACATCTGACCCACTAACGAGCTGACAGGTGTTCCCTTCGTCCAATCAGAATTTTACACGTGGAAATTTCCCATTGGTCGGGGCTGTTAACGGGTTATCGGATCCAAAACCTGACCCGATAGCTTAACAACGTTCCGTTACGGTGGATGCCACGTGTCGGTCACCCTTGACGAAAGTACTTCTGTGACGCGCGATTTATCGTCATGGAAGTGGGCACTTCCGTGATGATAATTTTGGTAATGTCATGGAACACTTCTACGACAGCACAGGTATGACTATCTTGATTCTGTCATAAATTTGTCATGGATGTACATGCATGACAAAAAACGCGACCTACTATGACAAACACGTATCATCACGGAAGTGTATTTTTTTGTAGTGTCACAACTCATCGGAGGGGCAAGGATGTTGATGTAGAGACCCTCCATGGTTGCTTCCCCCTCCGGCAGAGTGCCGGCAAGGGCTCCAAGATGGGATCTCGCGGATACAGAAGGTTACGGCGGTGGAAATTGTGTTTCGTGGTGCTCCTGGATGTTTTCGGGGTACGTAGGTATATATAGGAGGAAGAAGTACATCGGTGGCCGCCTAAGGGGCCCACGAGACAGGGGGCGCGCCCTACAGGGGGGGGGGGGCGCCCTCCTATCTCGTGGGGCCCTCGGAGCTTTCTTGACTTGCACTCCAGGCTCTCCGGGTCAGATTTGTTCCAAAAATAACGCCCCCGAAGGTATCATTCCGTTTGGACTCCGTTTGATATTCCTTTTCTTCGAAATACTGAAATAGGCAAAAAAAACAGCAATATGGGATGGGCCTCCGGTTAGTATGTTAGTCCCAAAAATGATATAAATGTGTAAAATAAAGCCCATAAACATCCAAAAGAGGTAATATAATAGCATGGAACAATCAAAAATTATAGATACGTTGGAGACGTATCAAGGCCCAGTCCAAATTGTTGTTTTTTGCCTATTTTAGTGTATCGCAGAAAAGGAATATCAAACGGAGTCCAAACGGAATGAAACCTTCGGGAGAGTAATTTTTGGAACAAACGTGATCCAGAGGACTTGGAGTGGACATCAAGAAAGAAGCGAGGAGGACATGAGGTAGGGAGGCGCGCCTGCCCCCCTGGGCGCGCCCCCACCCTCGTGGGCCCCTCGCAGCTCCACTGACCTACTTCTTCCTCCTATATATACCCATATACCCCGAAAACATCCAGGAGTACCATAGACCGGGAGTTCCGCCGCCGCAAGCCAATGTAGCCACCAAAAACCAATTGGGACACTGTTCCGGCACCCTGCCGGAGTGGGGATCCCTTACCGGTGGCCATCTTCATCATCTCGGCGCTCTCCATGATGAGGACGGAGTAGTTCACCCTTGGGGCGGAGGGTATGTACTGGTAGCTATGTGTTTGATCTCTCTCTCTCTCTCTCTCTCTCTCTCTCTCTCTCGTGTTCTTGACTTGGCACGATCTTGATGTATCGCGAGCTTTGCTATTATAGTTGGATCTTATTATGTTTCTCCCCCTCTATTCTCTTGTAATGGATTGAGTTTTCCCTTTGAAGTTATCTTATCGGATTGAGTCTTTAAGGATTTGAGAACACTTGATGTATGTCTTGCATGTGCTTATCTGTGGTGACAATGGGATATTCACGTGATCTACTTGATGTACGTTTTGGTGATCGGTCCCGAAGGTTTCATTCCGTTTGGACTCCGTTTGATATTCCTTTTCTTCGAAACACTGAAATAGGCAAAAAAACAGCAATACGGGCTGGGCCTCCGGTTAGTAGGTTAGTCCCAAAAATGATATAAAAGTGTAAAGTAAAGCCCATAAACATCCAAAACAAGTAATATAATAGCATGGAACAATCAAAAATTATAGATACATTGGAGACGTATCAAGCATCCCCAAGCTTAATTCCTGCTCGTCCTCGAGTAGGTAAATGATAAAAACAGAATTTTTGATGTGGAATGCAACCTAGCATAATTCTCAATGTAATTTTCTTTATTGTGGCATGATTGTTCACATCCAAATGATTCAAGATAAAAGCTTATAAAACATAAAAAATAATAATGCTTCGAAGCATACTAACAAATAACCATGTCCTATCAAAATAGCATAGCCAAAGAAAGTGTATCCCTACAAAATCATATAGTTAGGCCGTGCTTCATTTTAGTTACACAAAATACTCCCATCATGCACAACCCCGGTTTTATCCAAGCAATTGGTTCATACTTTTTAACGCGCTTCACCTTTTTCAACTCTTATGCAATACATGAGCGCAAGCCATGGACATAGCACTATGGTGGTATATGATGGTGGTTGTGAGGACAAAAGGGGGAGAAGATAGTCTCACATCAACTAGGCATATCAACGGGCTATGGAGATTCCCATCAATAGATATCAATATGAGTGAGTAGGGACTGCCATGCAACAGATGCACTAGAGCTATAAATGTATGAAAGCTCAACAAAAGAAACTAAGTGGGTGTGCATCCAACTCGCTTGCTCACGAAGACCTAGGGCGTTTTGAGGAAGCACATCATTGGAATATACAAGCCAAGTTCTATAATGAAAAATTCCCACTTAGTATATGAAAGTGACAACATAAGAGGCTCTCTATCATGAAGATCATGGTGCTATTTCGAAGCACAAGTGTGGAAAAGAGATAGTAGCATTGTCCCTTCTCTCTTTTTCTCTCATTTTATATTTTATATTTTTGTTTTTCTTTTTGGGACTTCCTTTTTTTCTTTTGGCCTTTCTTTTTTTTTCTTTGGTGGGCTCTTTGGCCTCTTTTTTTCTTATAAAGTCCGAGATCTCATCCCGACTTGTGGGGGAATCATAGTCTTCATGATCCTTTCCTCACTGAGACAATGCTCTAATAATGAAGATCATCACACTTTTATTTACTTACAACTCAAGATTACAACTCAATACTTAAAACAAGATATGACTCTATATGAATGCCTCCGGCAGTGTACCGGGATATGCAATGAATCAAGAGTGACATGTATGAAAGTTATGAGGATGGCCTTGCCACAAATACAATGTCAACTACATGATCATGCAAAGAGCAATATGACAATGATGAAGCGTGTCATAATAACGGAACGGTGGAAAGTTGCATGGCAATATATCTCGGAATGGCTATGGAAATGCCATAATAGGTAGGTATGGTGGCTGTTTTGAGGAAGGTAAATAATGGATGCATGATACCGGCGAAAGTTGCGCGATGTAATAGAGGCTAGCAAAGTGGAAGGGTGAGTGTGCGTATATCCATGGACTCACATTAGTCATAAAGAACTCATATACTTATTGCAAAAGTCTACTTGACCTTGAAGCAAAGTAGTACTACGCATGCTCCTAGGGGAAGGGTTGGTAGGAGTTAACCATCGCGCGATCCCGACCTCCACTCATAAGGAAGACAATTAAAAGAGCACCTCATGCAACAAATTTGTCACACAACTTTTACCATGCGTGCATGCTACGGGACTTGCCAACTTCAACACAAGTATTTATCAATTTCATAATTACCCACTAGCATCACTCTAACATTACCACCTCTATATCTCAAAACAATTATCAAGCATCAAATTGATCCTAGAGTTTTATGCACTTTCTATGATAGTTTTTATTATACCCAACTTGGATGCTCATCATTCTAGGAACAAATTTATAACCATAGCAAATACCATGCTGTTCTAAAAGATTCGCAAAATAATATAAGTGAAGCATGAGAGATCAACAATTTCTACAAAATTAAGCCACCGCCGTGCTCTAAAAGATATAAGTGAAGCACTAGAGCAAAAGCTATCTAGCTCAAAAGATATAAGTGAAGCACATAGAGTATTCTAACAAATTCCAATCAAGTGGGCTTCTCCCAAAAGGTGTGTACAGGAAGGATTATTGTGGAAAACTAGAAATCAAAGACTAATATCATACAAGACGCTCCAAGCAAAACACATATCATGTGGTGAATAAAAATATAGCTCCAAGTAAGTTACCGATAAACGAAGACGAAAGAGGGATGACTTCCGGGGGCATCCCCAGCTTAGGATTTTGGCTATTCTTGAATATCTTGGGGTGCCTTGGGCATCCCCAATCTTAGGCTCTTGCCACTCCTTATTCCATAGTCCACCAAATCTTTACCCAAAACTTGAAAACTTCACAACACAAAACTCAACAGGAAATTTTATAAGCTCCGTTAGTGAAAGAAAGCAAAACCACCACATAAGGTACTGTAATGAACTCATTCTTTATTTATATTTGTGTTAAACCTACTGTATTTAAAGTTCTCTATGGTTCATACCACTTAATACTAGCCATAGATGCATCAAAATAAGCAAACAACACACGAAAGGCAGAATCTGTCAAAAACAGAACAGTCTGTAGCAATCTGTAACCCTCAAATACTTATGGAACTCTAAAAATCCTACCAAAATAGGAAGTCCTGGGAAATTTGTCTATTGATCTACAGAAAAACTACTCAACGCAAAATCACGTTTATGTGAATTAACAAAACTAATTTCGTGCGTGCAAAGTTTCTGTTTTTCAGCAGAATCAAATTAACTATCACCATAGGTTATCCTATAGGTTCTACTTGGCACAAACACTAATTAAAACATACTAAAAACACATCTAAACAGAAGGTAGATGCAAAATTTATTACTAAACAGGAACAAAAACAAAAAAACACAAATAAAATTGGGTTGCCTCCCAACTAGCGCTATCGTTTAACGCCCCTAGCTAGGCATAAAAGCGAGGATAGATCTAAGTAGTGTCCTCTTTGGCACTCAATTCATAAGTAGCTCGCATGATAGATTCATAAGGTAATTTGAATTTCTTTCTTGGAAAGTGCTCCATGCCTTTCCTTAATGGACATTGGAATCTAATATTCCCTTCCTTCATATCAATAATCGCGCCAATCGTTCTAAGGAAAGGTCTACCAAGAATAATAGGACAAGAAAGATTGCAATCTATATCAAGAACGATAAAATCTACGGGCACCTACTTTCTATTTGCAACAATGAGAACATCATTGATCCTTCCCATTGGCTTTTTAATGGTGGAATCCGCAAGGTGCAAATTTAAAGAGCAATCATCAAAGATCATGGAAACCTAGAATATCACATAAAGTTTTCGGAATCATGGAAACACTAAGCACCCAAATCACATAAATCATAACACTCATGATCTTTAATTTTAATCTTTATAGTAGGTTCCCACTCATCATTAAGTTTTCTAGGTATAGAAACTTCCAAATTAAGGTTTTCATCAAAAGATTGCATCAAGGCATCAACAATATGTTTGGTAAAAGCTTTATTTTGACTATAAGCGTGAGGAGAATTCACAACGGATTGCAACAAGGAAATACAACCTTCTAAAGAACAATTATCATAATTAAATTCCTTTCAATCCAAGATAGTGGGTTCAATGCTATTTAAAGTTTTGACCTCTCCAATCCCACTTTTACCAAATTTAGGATCAAGATCTAAAAACTCCGAATTATTGGGACACCTTTTAACTAAAGTTGACTCATCTCCAGTCCCATCATTATTAAGATTCATATTGTAAAACAAATATCTAATAGGGGACACATAAATAACTTTAAGATCTTCATCATTATTTTCATGGAAACTAGAAGAACACGCCTTTATAAAGCAATCTTTCTTAGCCCGCAATCTAGCGGTTCTTTCTTTGTACTCATCAATGGAAATTCTCATAGCTTGGAGAGACTCATTGATATCATGCTTAGGAGGAGTAGATCTAAGTTTCAGAGAATCAACATCAAGCGAAAGTCTATCAACGTTCCTAGCCAAATCATCAACTTTGAGCAATTTTTCTTCAAGCAAGGAATTAAAATTATTTTGAGAGATCATAACCTTTAACACTATTCTCAAAATCAGAGGGCATCTTATTAAAATTGCCATAAGAATCATTGTAGGAATTTCCATAATTATTAGAGGAATTACTAGGGAACGGTCTAGGATTAAAGTTTCCTCTATAAGCATTGTTTCCGAAACTATTCCTACCAACTTAATTCACATCCATAGATTCACTATTATTCTCAATCAAAGTAGACAAAGGAATATCATTGGGATCAAGAGGAGCACTCTTAGTAGCAAACAATTTCATAAATTCATCGATCTTTCCACTCAAAACATTAATTTCTTCTATAGCATGCACCTTTTTACTAGTAGATCTTTCGGTGTGCCATTGCGAATAATTAGCCATAATATTATCAAGAAGTTTTGTAGCATCTCCTAAAGTGATTTCCATAAACGTGCCTCCCGCGGCTGAATCTAAAACATTTCTAGAAGCAAAATTCAATCCGGCATAGAAATTTTGTATGATCATCCATAAATTCAAACCATGAGTAGGGCAATTGCGAATCATCAATTTCATTATTTCCCAAGATTGGGCAACATGCTCATGATCAAGTTGTTTAAAATTCATAATATCGTTCCTAAGGGTGATGATCTTAGCGGGAGGAATATATTTAGAGATAAAAGCATCTTTGCACTTATTCCAAGAATCAATACTATTTCTAGGCAAAGACGAAAACCAAACTTTAGCACGATCTCTAAGTGAAAACGGAAATAACTTCAATTTAACAATATCATTATCCGTATCTTTCTTCTTTTGCATATCACACAAATCAACAAAGTTGTTTAGATGGGTAGCGACATCTTCACTAGGAAGGCCGGCGAATTGATCTTTTATAACAAGATTCAGCAAAGTAGTATTGATTTCACAAGACTCAACATCATTAAGAGGAGCAATCAGAGTACTAAGGAAATCATTATTATTGGTATTGGAGAAATCACATAATTTGGTATTATCTTGCGCCATGGCGACAAGTAATCCAACACACAAGCAAACAAAAAGGCAAGCAAAAGAGAGAGGAGGAGATTGGGAAAGAGAGGGCGAATAAAACGGCAAGGTGAAGTGGGGGAGAGGAAAACGAGAGGCAAATGGCAAATAATGTAAATGCGAGGGAGATGAGTTTGTGATGGGTACTTGGTATGTCTTGACTTGAGCGAAGACCTCCCCGGCAACGGCGCCAGAAATGCTTCTTGCTACGTCTTGAGCTTGCGTTGGTTTTCCTTGAAGAGGAAAGGGTGATGCAGCAATAGTAGCGTAAGTATTTCCCTCAGTTTTTGAGAACCAAGGTATCAATCCAGTAGAAGGCTCCTCAAAAGTCCCACACACCTACACAAACAAACAAACGACTCGCAACCAACGCAATAAAGGGGTTGTCAATCCCTTCACGGCCACTTGTGAAAGTGAGATCTGATAAAAATAGTATGATAAGATAAATATATTTTTGGTATTTTATAATATAGATTGGAAAAGTAAAGATGCAAATAAAAGTAGATTGAAAGCTTATATGATAAGAGATAGACTCGGGGGACATAGGTTTCACTAGTGGCTTCTCTCAAGATAGCATAAGTATTACGGTGGGTGAACAAATTACTATCGAGCAATTGATAGAAAAGAGAATAATTATGAGATTATATAGGCATGATCATGTATATAGGCATCACGTCCGTGACAAGTAGACCGACTCCTGCCTGCATCTACTACTATTACTCCACACATCGACCGCTATCCAGCATGCATCTAGAGTATTAAGTTCATAAAGAACAGAGTAACGCATTAAGAAAGATGACATGATGTAGAGGGATAAACTCATGCAATACGATATAAACCCCGTCTTTTTATCCTCGATGGCAACAACACAATACGTGCCTTGCTGCCCCTGCTGTCACTGGGAAAGGACACCGCAAGATTGAACCCAAAGCTAAGCACTTCTCCCATTGCAAGAAATATCAATCTAGTAGGCCAAACCAAACTGATAATTCGAAGAGACTTGCAAAGATAACTTAATCACACATAAAAGAATTCGGAGGAGATTCAAATATTTCTCATAGATAAACTTGATCATAAACCCACAATTCATCGGATCTCGACAAACACACCGCAAAAAGAGTTACATCGAATAGATCTCCAAGAAGATCGAGGAGAACATGGCATTGAGATCCCAAAAGAGAGAAGAAGCCATCTAGCTAATAACTATGGACCCGAAGGTCTATGGTAAACTACTCAAAACTCATCGGAGGGGCTATGGTGTTGATGTAGAAGCCATCCATGGTCGATTCCCCCTTCGGCGGAGCGCCAGCGAAGGCTCCAAGATGGGATCTCGCGAATACAGAAGGTTACGGTGGTGGAAATAGTTTTTCATGGTTGCCTCTGATGTTCTCGGGGTACGTGGGTATATATAGGAGGAAGAAGTAGGTCGGTGGACGCCCGAGGGGCCCACAAGATAGGGGGCGCGCCCAGTGGGGGGGGCGCCCTCCACCCTTGTGGCTTCCTCGATTGCTTCTTAACTTGCACTCCAAGTCCTCTGGATCACGTTTGTTCCAAAAAGATCGCTCCCGAAGGTTTCATTCCGTTTGGACTCTGTTTGATATTCCTTTTCTTCGAAACATTGAAATAGGCAAAAAAAAACAACAATACGGGTTGGGCGTCCGGTTAGTAGGTTAGTCCCAAAAATGATATAAAAGTGTAAAGTAAAGCCCATAAACATCCAAAACAAGTAATATAATAGCATGGAACAATCAAAAATTATAGATATGTTGGGGATGTATCAATGAACAATAGAGAAGTTGGAATACAGTAGATATTACACCAATATGAATTTAGAATGAGTTCATAACAGTACCTAAGTGGTGATTTATTTTCTTATACTAACGGAGCTTACGAGTTTTCTGTTAAGTTTTGTGTTGTGAAGTTTTCAAGTTTTGGGTAAAGATTCGATGGACTATGGAATAAGGAGTGTCAAGAGCCTAAGCTTGGGGATGCCCAATGCACCCCAAGGTAATATTCAAGGACAACCAAGAGCTTAAGCTTGGGGATGCCCCGGATGGCATCCCCTCTTTTGTCTTCGTTCATCGGTAACTTTGCGTGGAGCTATATTTTTATTCACGACACGATATGTGTTTTGCTTGGAGCGTCATTTTATTTTATTTTGTTTTGCTTGATGTTTGAATAAAGTACTTAAGATCTGAAATTCTTAAATGTTAGTGAGTCTTCACATAGTTATATAATTATTAAACTACTCATTGATCTTCACTTATACCTTTTGGAGTAGTTTGTCATTTGCTCTAGTGCTTCACTTATATCCTTTTAGAGCATGGTGGTGGTTTTATTTTGAAGAAATAGATGATCTATCATGCTTCACTTATATTATTTTGAGAGTCTTTTAGAACAGCATGGTAATTTGCTTAGGTTGTGAATTTTAGTCCTAAAGTGATGAGCATCCAAGATAGGTATAATAAAAACTTTCATATAAAGTGCATTGAATACTATGAGAAGTTTGATTCTTTATGATTGTTTTGAGATATGAGGATGGTGATATTAGAGTCATGCTAGTAGAGTAGTTGTAAATTTGAGAGATACTTGTGTTAAAGTTTGTGATTCCCGTAGCATGCACGTATGGTGAACCGTTATGTGATGAAGTTGGAGCATGATTTATTTATTGATTGTATTCCTTATGAGTCGAGGTCAGGATCGCGCGATGGTTAACTCCTACCAACCCTTCCCCTAGGAGCATGCGTGTAGTACTTTGTTTTGATGACTAACAGATTTTTGCAATAAGTATGTGAGTTCTTTATGACTAATGTTAAGTCCATGGATTATACACACTCTCACCCTTCCACCATTGCTAGCCTCTCTAGTACTGCACAATTTTCGCCAGTACCATACACCCACCATTACCTTCCTCAAAACAGCCACCATACCTACCTATTATGGCATTTCCATAGCCATTCCCAGATATATTGCCATTCAAATTTCCACCTTTCCGTTTATTATGACACGCTCCATCATTGTCATATTGCTTTGCATGATCATGTAGTTGACATCGTATTTGTGGCAAAGCCACCGTTCATAATTCTTTCATACATGTCACTCTTGATTAATTGCACATCCCGGTACACCGCCAGAGGCATTCATATAGAGTCATATTTTGGTCTAAGTATCGAGTTGTAATTCTTGAGTTGTAAGTAGATAAAAGTGTGATGATCTTCATTATTAGAGCATTGTACCATGTGAGGAAAGGATGATGGAAGAAATGATTCCCTCACAAGTTGGGATGAGTCTCCAGACTTTATGAAAAATAAAAGAGGCCAAAGAAGCCCAAATAAAAAAAAGAGGCCAAAGAAGCCCACACAAAAAAATGAGAGAAAAAGAGAGAAGGTACAATGCTACTATCCTTTTACCACACTTGTGCTTCAAAGTAGCACCATGATCTTCATGATAGAGAGTCTCCTATGTTGTCACTTTCATATACTAGTGGGTATTTTTCATTATAGAACTTGGCTTCTATATTCCAATGATGGGCTTCCACAAATTGCCCTAGGTCTTCGTGAGCAAGCAAGTTCGATGCACACTCACTTAGTTTCTTTTGATGAGCTTTCATACACTTATAGCTCTAGTGCATCCGTTGCATGGTAATCCCTAATCACTCACATTGATATCTATTAATGGGCATCTCCATAGCCCGTTGATACGCCTAGTTGATGTGAGGCTATCTTCTCCTTTTTTGTCTTCTCCACAACCACCATCCTATTCCACCTATAGTGTTATGTACATGGCTCACGCTCATGTATTGCGTGAAGATTGAAAAAGTTTGAGAATACTAAAGTATGAAACAATTGCTTGGCTAAAACCGGGGTTGTGCATGATTTAAATATTTTGTGTTATGAAGATAGAGCATAGCCAGACTATATGATTTTATAGGGATAACCTTCTTTGGCCATGTTATTTTCTGAAGACATGATTACTTTGTTAGTATGCTTGAAGTATTACTATTTTTATGTCAATATTAAACTTTTCTCTTGAGTCTTTCGGATCTGAACATTCATGCCACAATAAAGAAAATTACATTGAGAATCATGCTAGGTAGCATTCCACATCAAAAATTCTGCTTTTATCATTTACCCACTCGAGGACGAGCAGGAATTAAGCTTGGGGATGCTTGATACGTCTCCAATGTATCTATAATTTTTTATTGTTCCATGCTATTATATTATCTGTTTTGGATGTTTAATGGGCTTTATTATACACTTTTATATTATTTTTGGGACTAACCTATTAACCGGAGGCCCAGTCCAAATTGTTGTTTTTTTACTATTTTAGTGTATCGCAGAAAAGGAATATCAAACAGAGTCCAAACGGAATGAAACCTTCGGGAGAGTGATTTTTGGAACAAACGTGATCCAGAGGACTTGGAGTGGACGTCAAGAAAGAAGCAATGAGGCCATGAGGTAGGGAGGCGCGCCTGCCCCCCTGGGCGCGCCCCCCACCCTCTTGGGCCCCTCGCAGCTCCACTGACCTACTTCTTCCTCCTATATATACCCATATACCCCGAAAACATCCAGGAGTACCATAGATTGGAAGTTCCGCCGCCGCAAGCCTCTGTAGCCACCAAAAACCAATTGGGACCCTGTTCCGGCACCCTGCCGGAATGGGGATCCCTTACCGGTGGCCATCTTCATCATCCCGGCGCTCTCCATGACGAGGAGGGAGTAGTTCACCCTCGGGGCTGAGGGTATGTACCGATAGCTATGTGTTTGATCTCTCTCTCTCTCTCTCTCTCTCTCTCTCTCTCTCTCTCTCTCTCTCTCTCTCTCGTGTTCTTGACTTGGCACGATCTTGATGTATCGCAAGCTTTGCTATTATAGTTGGATCTTATGATGTTTCTCCCCCTCTATTCTCTTGTAATGGATTGAGTTTTCCCTTTGAAGTTATCTTATTGGATTGAGTCTTTAAGGATTTGAGAACACTTGATGTATGTCTTGCACTTGCTTATCTGTGGTGACAATGGGATATTCACGTGATCTACTTGATGTACGTTTTGGTGATCAACTTGTGGGTTTAGTGACCTTGTGAACTTATGCATAGGGGTTGGCACACTTTTTCGTCTTGACTCTTCGGTAGAAACTTTGGGGCACTCTTTGAAGTACTTTGTGTTGGTTGAATAGATGAATCTGAGATTGTGTGATGTATATCATATAATCATGCCCACAAATACTTTAGGTGACATTGGAGTATCTAGGTGACAGTAGGGTTTTGGTTGATTTGTGTCTTAAGGTGTTATTCTAATACGAACTCTAGGATAGATCGAACAGAAAGAATAGCTTCATGTTATTTTACTATGGACTCTTGAATAGATCGATCAGAAAGGATAACTTTGAGGTGGTTTCGTACCCTACAATAATCTCTTCGTTTGTTCTCCGCTATTATTGACTTTGGAGTGACTCTTTGTTTCATGTTGAGGGATAGTTATATGATCCAATTATGTTATTATTGTTGAGGGAACTTGCACTAGTGAAAGTATGAATCCTAGGTCTTGTTTCCTAGCATTGCAATACCGTTTACGCTCACTTTTACCACTTTCTACCTTGTTTTTTTTATATTTTCAGATTACAAAAACCTATATCTATCATCCATATTGCACTGGTATCACCATCTCTTCGCCGAACTAGTGCACCTATACAATTTACCATTGTATTGGGTGTGTTGGGGACACAAGAGACTCTTTGTTATTTGGTTGCAGGGTTGTCTGAGAGAGACCATCTTCATCCTACGCCTCCCACGGATTGATAAACCTTAGGTCATCCACTTGAGGGAAATTTGCTACTGTCATATAAACCTCTGCACTTGGAGGCCCAACAACGTCTACAAGAAGAAGATTGTGTAGTAGACATCACCAACAACGTCTAGCTAGCTCACGCATGGACGCAGCCCGAGCTAGCAAGCTCACGCACCACGCCCAGCCAGAGCTAAGCTAGCTCACACGGTGAAAAACTAAAAACTAGCCCTTTGGGCGAAGTTAAGCACAAAATGAACCCATTTTAAAAAAATCACAGAATGGCCCTTTCTGCATGATGCCCGCTCCCCCGGGAGCCATGCCAGATTGCACCACGCCCTAGTCAAGTGCGCCATATAGGTCGTCGGCCACTTGCCACGTTGGCAGGGCCTAGTCGCATGGCGCCTTCACCATGGTCGGCAACATGACGCCCCGGCCCGGGGCGCCATGCCCCTTGAATGAACGAAACTGGCTAGCCCTCTCTTTTTCCCCCAAACCCTCTCTTTTCCCCCTTTCTCCACCCTGGCCGCCCCTCTCGTGCCCCTCCCTAATGCCCACAAAATTTGTCGGGTCGGAGCTCCAAATCGGTGATTTATCCTCCCCTTCGACCCCTAAAGCTATTCCCATTCATTCCTCCTTTTTTGGTTGGTTGAAATCTCCGCATTGTGGTGATTTGGGGAAACCCTAGGTCATCCTATTTTGCAATTTTCATTGATGCATTTTGGTGTTTATGATTGTAGATGGCGAGGATCGTGAATGTGCATCATGTGGACTTTTTCTCCTTTGAGAAGGGAGACGCGGAGTATGGTGACCCGAAGAAGAAGCCGTTAGTGATGGTGTTTCCCACAAGTACTAGCCTTGAGGAGGTTGTGGTTGAGCTTCGAAGAAGTTGAATTGGATGGAAGAAAGCAATGGAGTAGACTTAATCAGAAGGTATAATGTTGGGTATGGGCAACATATTCATTGGAAGATAATGCCTCTTGACTCCGAGTTTCATTGGGAAGCATATAAGAAGAGTGTGTTGTCCTCACAATATAAATCATTTGAGTTATTTGGCACAAAGGTTGTTCGTGCTTGGTTGCACATTGATTTGAATCGGTGTGCATCTTCATATGATGTTAGAAGCCCGGTTCGAGATTCAACACATGTCACTCCGGATGTGCATGACACAACAATGAGCCAACCTCCAATGACCCAACCTTTGAGGCCCGTCAGGAATGACCAACTTGATAATCAAGACTTGCACGTGGATGGTGATGAGTTTGAGGGTGATGACTCGGAGGCTTATCTTCATGACCATTATGTCGACGATGTTGAGGCAAATTGCATGGAAGAGGAGATGGACCATGACATTCCATACAATAGGTCCTATGCGTGGGACTCGGAGGACGAAGGCCTGTATGAAGAACTAGATGAGGATGGTTTGACGGCTAAAGAAGCCAATGCTTTCAAGAAGGTAATAGGCCGTAGTCACAAGACATCATTGTTTCGTGATCTAAGCCTAGCCGATAAGGCCATTTTTGATGGTGGCACAAGTAAAATTCTTGCACCAAGGTTAACTTCAAAGCGAGATACCAAAGCAAGTGTGTATGGTGTTAGTGAAGGAACAATCTTTAACAGCTTGGTAGAACTTCAAATATGGGCCAAGGACTATGCGGTTAAGTTTCATCGGCCATTCTTTGTGGAGAAGTCAAACTCCAAAGTGCGTTATGTGGTCAAATGTGAGGAACACAAGAATCATTGCCCTTGGTTATCCGTGCAAGATGTGTCAAAGGCGGGCCACAATGGAAGATTACAAGTTCCGTGTTTCACCATCGATGTAGTGGCAAGGATATTGATGATGCTAATGTAAAGGATGATCACCATCAATTGACCTCCAAATTCACCAGATAAAACTAGTTACCTGTCGATACAAATAAGCTAGTGTCGCGGTACCCCAACGCAATCCATTTTCCCATCTAGCAAATAAATTTAACCACATAAAGAAAGCGTTCACACCCGTGCCGTCGGAGAAAAGAGTCCGACTGACTACATACCACAAGTATGCGCTGCAATATTGTTGCACCTTTTCATCATCAGCATCATGCGGACATTTCCTAAAGTTCTGAGCAATCCAATGATAACTTGCACCAGCGGACTTCCCTTGCACCCCCGGCTCCATCCCGATGAGTCCCACCATAGTCTCACGCCATCCATCTGAATACGTGCTAAAACAAATAGGCTCTCCTTTGATAGGAAGTCCAGTGATCATTGTACCATCCTGCAAAGTCACCGTCATCTCTCCAGCAAAGAAGTGGAAAGTATGTGTCTTAGGACGCCATCGGTCAGCGAGTGTCGTGATAGCGCAGGGATTCATCTTCGACATCGAACGAGACACGAGTGAGATAAATGGGAGAAGTCCAGTCTTATGGATATACTCTGTGTATCGCTCGTCATATTCCATCTTGTCATGAACTGCACCAGACCTCAAGTGAAGCTGATTAAAAACCCTTCTTTCATCTGCCATTTACTGTCCATGATGTAATAGATCATACGATGGATGGATAAGAGAAGCCATCCTACAAAATTATAATGTACATCGTAAGCCTCCTTGTCATTTGCAAATATCCAGAGTAGTCGAAATACAAACATACATACATGTGCAAATATCCATATCCATACAACAAATGGATACATACAACTGCAAATCTATACCTAAGCCAAATCATCCATACAAGTGAACGTGCATACACACATTTGCAAACAACCTTACTATTCTCTATGTCAAATTTGCTACCAAATACATAAAAACTAAAAAAACTACTATAAGTACCAAATACTAATCATACCATATAAATTCCTACCCATACATTTGTAATACAAGTGCAAATATCAACATATTTTGAAAAAAAGGGATGAACTTAGGGTTTCTACACATGGGGTGAATGAAAAACAATCAACCAAAAAAAGAGGAGAAAGCTAGGGAATTACCTTGAGGATTAGGAGGGGAAGAAGATCCACCGATTTCCCCCTTCGATCTGTTCTTTTTGGCTACGGATTTGGAGGGGGGGGGGGGGGGAGGGGCGACGGGTTGGGGAAGAACAGAGACAGAGCTCTGTAGCGACTCGGGGCGTCCTCGAGCCTTTTTTCATCGAAGGGGCATGACACCCCGGTCCAGGGCGTCATGTTCACCTCCATAGCGCCCCCCGCCCGGGGCGTCATGAGACCGTACATGGGCCCAAGCGTAGCCGACGTGGCCGGTCAGTGGCGAGGCATGGCGCCCTTGACCAGGGCGTGGTGCAACCTGGCATGGCGCCCCGGGTGCGGGCGTCAAGCAGAAAAGTCCATTTTATGATATTTTTTTTAAAAATGGGTTCATTTTGTGTTGAACTTCGTCCAAAGGGCATGTTTTGTAGTTTTTCACGCTCACGCGCACACGCACACGCCACGTCACAACACACAATGCATGTCCAAAAAAGATAAGGTGACTGACCCAAATCTAATTCAATCGACTGACTGGTAGTCAGTCCCATTTTGCCTAGGAAGTATGCATGTTGTACGTCTGTTAAAAAATATTATTGTCAAACAATAATATCACATAGTATATTTTTCTAGAAAAGTAATCAAATCATGTTTACAAGCAATACCGGCTTACGTAAACATATGTTTGGGTACAAAGTGACACAAAAGAACTCATACACATACATCGTTTACACCAAACAGACTGCACGCGCAACAATCAATCCCAAATTAACAGGACAAACATCGGCGACAGTGGTAGCCGAGCAGGCATCGACCTATGGTCCATTGAGCTGATCAGTGGTAGCCGAGCGGCGCAGACGTCTGATTCAGCGTCATTCCCTGGTAATGGATGTCCGATGCGTAGTGGTTGGCATCGCGGTGATGCGTCTCGTCGGCGCGCACGGCGGTGACGACGTCCTTGAGCCTGGCGTCGGCGGGGAGGCGCCAGTAGTCGATGGCGATGGCCGGGGCGGGCGTGTTCTCGATCAAGCCGGCCTCGAGGTCCTTGAGGTACTCGGTGTAAGAATCCACGGCCTCCTCCTCGAGGTAGCCGACGAAGCGGTGCGCGAACTTGGGGGAAATGAGGTAGCCGACGAAGTAGGCGTTGACGAAGACGCCCTGCGCGGCGAGCACGAGCGCGCGCTCCCACCACCGCGGCTGCGTCACCTCCATGAAGGTCATGCGGTGCATGCGCTCGTTCTCGGCCTCCTCCATGAGCGCGCGGATCCAGCCGCCGCTGTGCTCGAATCGGCGGAGCGAGCGCAGGTGCAGCAGCACGCCGCCCACCATGGGCGGCACCGCCGCGACCGTCTCCAGCAGCAGGGCGTGGCTGGCGTGCCGGCGCTGGAAGAAGAGGTCCCGGGGCACGCGCAGCGATCGGACGACGAAGTAGGCCACCTTGTCCGCCAGGGCCTTGGGCTCGTGGTGCTTGGTGACGTCGATGGACGTGTCCGGCCTGTACGTGTCCCACGGCCTGAAGCAGAACCACGGCCACTCCGTGCCGTCGTCCTTGACGAGCTTCCGCGGCTCGATGCCCCAGTAGCTCACCACGGCCCTCTTGCTCTGCTCCGGCGTCGAGGCGCTCTCGGGCTTTTCAGCGCTACTTTTTTGGTTGGCATGTGGGGTGGCGGCGCTTCTTGGACAGTGCAGGTGCAGCACAGCCGTCGCGCGGTGGCGCGCCGGTGCTTAATAATCTAACTAATTCCTTGCCGTGCAAGTGTCTGTCTGGTTAACAAGCTAGATAAGTCTTTCTAGACGAAAGCTCATGACAAGGAACGTCGTCGCCGGCTTGCGGGGGAGTTCGCAAGACATCCCGGTTGACGCAGTGTATGTTGGACTCAGCTTCTGTGACTTGGAAGCTAAGAGCATCTCTAGCAGATCCCGCATACGTGGTCAAACCCACAAAATAACCGTTTTTTACAGTTCTAGTCAAAAAAAAAAAAAGCCCGGACAAATCCCTTAAAATCGTCCGACCCTTCAATTTTTTTAAGGGGTCCTCTAAACTCAAACGCGAAATCTTCATATATGCAGTTTTGAAGGCAACTTTCCCAGGGCCTTGCATACCGGTCAACGTTGGCGGTTGAGGAATCTTTGCTCCCGCCAACGCCATAAAGCTCGCCCAGCCGCCTCCCGGCCACCGCGCTTGCCCGCCGGCCGTCCGATAGCCGGCCGGGCTTCCGTCCCGGCTGCCGTGCTCGCCCGTGGCTCCGCGGCTCTCGAACTTCGATCCGGCCGCCGCTTGCGCCGACCCGGCAGCCCTGGCCTCTGTGCGCACCGCGCTCGCTCGGCCGCCCTGGACTCCGCCCGCACCGCGCTCGCCCCGGCCGCCCTGGTTTCCGCCCGCGCCGCGTTCGCCTCGCGTTTTCCCTCATCCGCCTGTCCGCTGGATTGACGCGAGGAAGAGGACGACCTGCATATATTCAGTATATTCAGAGAATATATTTTTTTACGGGTTGATTATACGGGGTCTGAGTCTGTCCACGCCCGCGCCGGACTGCATATACCTTTTTCCGCAAACTGCAAAAGATTTATGCGAGTCGGGATTTTGCGGGGTCTGCTAGAGATGCTCTAAGGGGGTGTTTGGTTCCAGTGACTTTTTTGTGTTGGGATTAAAAAAAATCCCTAGCAAACCAAACAGGGGGGGCTTTTTACTAAAAATCCTTATAAGCACCTCCTTAAGAGTCTTTTTCAAAATGTCTTAGGGACTAGAAAAAAATCCTAGGACTAGAGAACCAAACACCACCTAAGTCTCATCCTGACTTACGGGAGCGGACGTCCTGGACGCAGATATCCAGCTGCTGCTCCAGGCGATGTGATCCGGGCATTAATCTTTGTTTAAACGAGAAAAGGTGACATGCATCGATTCATACTTGCGAAATACCCATGTCCACGTCGGTTTGGTGGGCTCGTCGGGGTACACATCCGACGCAAAGGACCTGGTGCCCGGTACTGTTATCACTAAAGTATCTGACACACTCTAGGTGGCGTGTAAGTATTAGAGCATCTCCAGCAGGCGCCCAACGCGCGGCGCACTAAAATCTGGTTTGCGGCACGTCCATCGCCAGGTTTGGCGTGGCGCGCAGCGCTGGCTCCAGCAGCCGCACTAAAATGCAACGCGTGCGAGCAGCCGGCGTATCACATTTGTTGCATTTTGTCTCCCACAAAACAAAGACATGGCATATAATTTTTAAATCACAAACATCATTCAACCAAGTTTAAAATGAATAGTTCAATTTATTACAACTCAAAAAAATAGTATCTTTCATGAAATACAACAAATAGTTCAACAATACAACATCAAACGCACAAATCATGATGCTCTTTGGCGGTCATTCCAAGCCCACCACTCCTCAATGAGATCCTTCTTGAGTTCATTATGCGCTGCCGGACGTCGGATGGTATGATAGGAGACAACAAAACGGGCCACCCTTTCAACCCTCCGCCGCACTCGCACGGGATATCCCAAGAGCTCATAGTGAGAGTAGTCTACATCTTGGCCACGCTCATTCTCGATGATCATGTTGTGCATGATCACACAAGCGTGCATTATGTACCAAAGCATCTTCTGATCTCAAAATCTAGCCGATCCTCTTACAATAGCAAATTGGGCTTGCAAAATCTCAAAAGCTCTCTCCACATCTTTTCTAGCCGCCGCCTGAGCATTGTGAAAATCAAGATATTTCTTACCTTTCGGTTTTTTCAACGGCTTCACAAATGTTTGCCACTTTGGGTAGATGCCATCCGCAAGATAGTAGCCATGGTTGTATGTACGACCATTAGCTACAAACTGCACCGGTGGCAGTTCACCATTTGCAAACTTACTCATCAGTGGTGACCGGCTGACAACGTTGATGTCATTCAAAGATCTCGGCATTAAAAAAAAAACATGCCAAATCCAAGTCTTTTGATCGGCCATCGCTTCAAGGATTATAGTGGAACCCTTTTTTTGCCCGTGTAATTGGCCATGCCATGCCTTTGGACAATTCTTCCAACTCCAATGCATGCAATCTATTTAGCCAAGTATACCTGGGAACCCGCGAGCTTTGTTCATCTCCAATAGCCTTGCGACGTCTTCAGCATTGGGAGTTCTCAAGTACTCCGGGCCAAACACTTGCACAATTCCGACTACGAAGCGCTTGACACACATGATCACTTGGCTCTCACCAATGTCCAAGTGATCATCAACTAGATCAGCGGGGATATCGTATGCCAACATACGCAAAGCGGATGTCGCCTTCTGAAAGGTGCTATGCGCGAACTCTCTGGCGCATTCCTCTTCTGCTGAAAAAACCGGTCATGGCTCGCTAATTTCTCTGCAATGCGCCTGAACAACTCGGTGCTCATCCTAAACCGGCGACGAAAGTATGACTCGGGATATGTGGGATTCTCCACAAAATAGTGCCTCATCAATCTGTTGTGGGCATCAATCCTATCCCTCCAAATTTTCTGCCGACCCATAACTGAAACCCTGTGCTTCGATTTTTTATTAATGTGCATAGCTAGGATCATTGCAAGATCCTCCTCCTCTTCCATATCAAATTCTTCTTCGGAAGAATCATATGGCGAACTCATCTAAAATGCTCAAAACTAGGCTATAAACAACATGCACCGAATTTCATGTAAAAATGTGGAAGCTGGAAGCAATACATACCTTGCGGGCCTTTTGTCGAACACCTTGCGGGCGCCAAGCGGCGGCGGGCGGCCGGGCGCTATTCGTCGGAGGACTGCCGCGCGCGTCGGGCGGCGCTGACTAGAGAGAGAGGGAGGAAGCCGCGGCCGCGCGGGAAGAGACCGAGGAAGCGCCGGAACGGTCGCCGGAAAAATGGGGTGGCGCGGGCGGCGGCGGCGCGGCTGGATGGGTAGGAGGAGTTGCGCGCGAGCGCTTGAGAGTCCAGCGCGCGGGAGCGGACGTAGCAAATAAGCGGCGCACGATGGCGTTTCTGCCCGCACGCCGAATTACATATACCGCGTGCGCGGCTTTTGCGCGTTCGCTGGAGCGCCTGGAACGGTAGGGCGCATGCTAAAATCATTACTTTTTCCACACGGCGCGTATATAGCGCGGCTGTGGCGCTGTCCTCTGTCCCATACTATTTGCTTTGCATGGCACCGTGACAAGTGTTATGTGCGAGCAGGTGGGGACCATGACCCGATAGTCAACATGGCGGTGGTGTGGCCGCGCCATGCACGCATGCAGGGACGTGTCCTCTGCTGTGTGTACGACGTAACAGCTGCCCGTGAGCGTGCTGGATGGACGAAGTGTGCAGCGTGGGCATTCGTGCTCCCGTTTAGTACTTTAGTGGCCTACCAAAAATGTTGTTAAAACGTAGGCC
Organism: Triticum dicoccoides; assembly: GCF_002162155.2. NCBI lineage: Eukaryota > Viridiplantae > Streptophyta > Magnoliopsida > Poales > Poaceae > Triticum > Triticum dicoccoides. The sequence goes on along the minus strand of NC_041383.1, from coordinate 667,259,220 downwards.
AGGCTAGTTTGGTTATCTACGTATAGTGTTGGAGATCCCTTATGATTTTTTTATTTAAGTCAATAATGTATTAAGCGTTTCGTTTGAAATAGAACTAGAGATATTTTCGGTGTTTATGGATGAACCATGTGATTACAGCAACTAATAAAAAATATGATAATGTTTGCCTAGCTAAGGTTGCTGCGTGCCTGCCGCGCTGTACACAGTGCATCGTGCATTAACTGAAAACACTCCTGACAATGAAGTGTAGCCGGGTTGTGCGAATGTGTGGGTGTAGGCTGTTGCGTTGCACGTCGTATTCGTCTGCGCATGTACCTGCTTGTGTCAGATCGTGTTGTCAGGCTTGGTCCTTCCAATACGCATATACGTTCCACTTCGCTCCCCAACGTTCAGCCATATACTCTAACTAGCACGCTCAGCTGATCCGAATCGCAACGGCATGTGCGCCGTCGATGCGGTGCGTGCAGCTGCCGCTGCGTGCATCGATGCACTTCTCCGTGACTTACCTGTTGGAAATATTAGCACTTACTCGATTAATATAATCCATGAGTAGACAGTAAACATAGCAAATACGGTATGCATCTCATATCGATACCTAAGCATGTGAGCACGTACAGTACATAGAACCGAAATATCTATGAACAACATATATACGGTTAGCACATAAACGAGCAAATAGGGGATGAACGAGTCATACCCTCCGGTTGGCCAGGCCAACGCGGCGGCGGCAGCATCAGCCAAGGCCTTCTTCTTGGCGACTTCGTCATCAGCCATGGCGTCGATGTAGAGGAAGTAGTGGAAGCAGAGGCGGACGAAGACGAGGACGGATCGGGAGCAGTCGCGTCAAGACGCTCCCCAAAAACCTTATTGCCGTTCTCTTGGGCAGGATCTCGAACGACAGGGTTCCGGAGGCACCTGCTCTCCTGACCAACCGTGCACGCGGTCGTCGGGATGAGATCGCCGAAAGCAGCACAAAGAGAGAAACAGTAGATGACGGCTAGGGTTGTACGAGAGGGAGTGAGTGAACTGAGTTAGGGTTCACTCCACTGGCCAGCGCCTTCTTATATAGGCCGTCAGGTTGATGGGCCTGGGCCAGGCCCAAGACCGAGTCTGCAAACAGCCCACGGTCCAACATCTCGGACAGTGGTGCTTCCATAAGCTACTCGTTAATGAATTAACCATTCCCGAGCGCCAAAAATAAGCTTCGGCTCGGCTCATTCCCATAACCCGCGGCACGCGCGCGTCGTGACGAGTCGAGGCGGGCGGCGGCGGAGGAGCAGCGCGCGTGTACAAGTCCTATTCCCAAGCTCCCAATAGCAAGTGGTAGAGCAGCCCTTATAAAGAGGTCTCGCTCTTATTACTGTAGCAGTATGGGACTAAACTTTCCACACTTCCCGCCGCTTGCCGTACACATGCATGGGCCTTAGAGATTAACTAGGGCTTATTGTCTTATATGGGCCTAAGCCCATCCATAATCCATCAACCCCCCACCAGATCTCGAGGCACATAAGTTTGGCAATTGTTCCAAATAATGTTTGATATACCAGAATTTTCAGTGGAGACTGTTAAGTTGAACTTTCACCTAGAACAATAGGATTAGACTCTTCACAACTGAACAATGGACTATGCCTTGAATTGTCAGTTTGGTTGTAGAAGTTTCGCCTATTGTCAGCTGATACGTGGCTGTCGAAGGCTAAACCCCACGGGTGGAGCTTATTAGTCATACTCCGTACCTTCTCATGAGCTTCCTAAAGATCACCCAATCTCATAGACTGTGACCAGTAGTCGGGCTCACATGGGTGTGTTCCTCCAAAGAATGCTCTGTAGGTTAGCATCTTGCTTACATAAGCTTTGGAACACATTAAGACAAAAGTCAGCCTGCCTTACAGAATTGAGAGTATTATTGCATCCCCAACGGAGTGGGATAATTAAGGATACTCTCCTCAGTTGACCGTTGGATTGTTTTCCCAGGTCCTAATTCACGGGATCTCCGATCACATAGGTTGGGTTACCCCTATGACAACTTACGTGGGTCTCATACCCTTCTCCCTCGATGCATAATCCGTGATAGCCCTTTCGTAAAAGGGTCTGTCAGATTCTTAACTGTCTGGATATAATCCAACGCTATTACTCTGGAGTTTCTTGATTTTCTGACAGATTTTAATCTTCTTGTTATGTGCTTTGTGGATTTCAAGTTGTCCTTTGAACTCTTAGCCTTGGCAATCACTGTTTGATTGTCACAGTTCATAAGGACAACCGGGACTGGTTTATCAACCACCGGTAAATCCATCAAAAGCTCTCGAAGCCATTCTGCTTCGACGCATGATGTGTCTAATGGTGTGAGTTCTGCTTCCATAGTCGATCTGGTTAAGATCGTCTGCTTGCAAAACTTCCAGGAAACAGCACCACCACCAAGCGTGAAGACATATCCACTTGTGGCTTTCATCTCATCAGCATCAGATATCCAGTTAGAATCACTATACCCCTCAAGTATCGTCGGGTACCCAAAATAGTGAATCACGTAGTTTACAGTACCTTGCAAATAGCGCATCACTCGCTCAACAGCATGCCATTGCACATCTCCTGGATTGAAAACAAACCGGCTCAGTTTGCACACAGCAAATGAGATATCAGGGCGAGTAGCACAAGCTAGGTACATGAGTGAACCAACCACTTGAGAATATCTCAATTGATCTACAGTCGTGCCTTCGAACTTTCGAATCCGCGCGATGGGATCATATGGTGTTGCAGAAGGTTTGCAGTGCGAATATCCAAAACGGCTCAAAATCTTCTCAACATAGTGGGATTGCAAAAGTGTAATTTCACCCTCACTATTTCTCAGTAGCTTGATGTTCAAGATAACATCAGCCACACCCAGGTCTTTCATCTCAAAGTTATGAGATAGAAAAGCCTTGACCTCCTCAATTACTTTGAGGTGGGTCCCAAATATCAATATGTCATCAACATACAGACACAGTATAACTCCTTTGCCCCCACCATAGCGATAGTATACACATTTGTCAGCTTCGTTAACAACAAAGCTAGCAGATGTCAAATTGTATTAAACTTCTCATGCCATTGCTTAGGCGCTTGTTTCAGGCCATACAAAGATTTCATTAACTTACACACCTTTCTTTCCTGACCATTTACTACAAACCCATCTGGCTGTTGCATGTAAATTTCCTCGTCTGGCTCTCCGTTAAGGGAAGCCGTCTTAACGTCCATCTGATGAACGAGATGACCATGCGAGGCAGCCAAAGCGAGTAACACTCGAATGGTTGTCAGCCTAGCTACAGGTGAGTAAGTATCGAAGAAATTCTCTTTTTCCTTTTGGGTATAACCCTTGGCCACAAGCCTAGCCTTATACTTCTCAACAGTACCATCGGGCCTAAGCTTCCTCTTTAACATCCACTTACATCCCAATGGTTTGCAACTATAAGGACGATCAGTGATCTCCCATGTCCCGTTTGCCAAGATGGAATCCATCTCGCTACAGACTTGCATCATTGTTGGTGAAGCAAATGCATCTGAATTTCCATCCATGAATATTGCATTTGAATTTTATTTTTTTAATTTCTAATTAGTTAGTTGTAGCGTGGGGTGGAAATGAAGCGCTACTAGTACATACGATAGTAGTAGCGTGGGAGTAGAAAGCAGCGCTACTAGTACTTAGAATATCTGCAGCGTGGGGTAGAAAACGCGCTACTGCTAAAATTTAGCTATAGCGCCGTAGCGTGGGCACCCACGCTACTGGTAAGGTTTTTCCTAGTAGTGGGAGTTGCCCCCGTTGTCCACCTTGGACCGCTCCAAGGCAATGCGGATGGTCGGCTCCTCGTCGGCGTCGAGGTCGGAGCCGAAGTGGCTGCCGGAGCTCGACATTGGCCGGAGTGGATCGAAATCAGAGAGGGGAGAGGAGAGGATGGAGCGAGAGAGGTGAGTAAGTGAGGTAGGTTCCGAGCAAGGAGCTGGATGGGGTTTTTCATGGGACAGCCGTGGGGTCGATTGTGGGCCGGGCCTGCCAGCTCCGACGCGGCAAACACGCCCGGGCGTGCCCGGACCGCCTATATCCACCTTACATTTGGGACGGATATGAGGGGCGCCGGACAGCCCGTGCGTTTGAGGCCGGTTTGAGGCATCGGGGTGGATCAATTTCTGTGGCCGGTCAGCCCACCCGAACGTTTGAGACGGGTTTAGGGTGCCCGGCTCTTAGCCCCTTTTCTATGTCGTCAATGGAGTTCGGACATGGATGAGTTTGGAGGATATGTAGTCAAGCCCCGCTGCCTTTTATCTCTTATTTATTTGTCTGGTTTGGAATGGTATAATTGTCGACATGTAATTTAGATATAGGCCTATAGAAAGGAAGATGAAGCAGAAATGCAAGAAATCGAGGGGAGGGGGTGAACAGTACAAAAGCTAACTAGAAGGGCAATGCCTAATTACATTGTTAATTCCAGTTGCTTGGTTGATTAGTGTCGTACAGTATAATTCAGATAATACCATAGTGGGTTTTTTTATTCAGAGAAAGCACTTGATAGGTGGGGTTCAAAAGAAGCAACTGATAGCGCTTGGTTGATGTTACTTGATTGTTTGTTCCTGACCATTAGGGGAAGAAATTTAGGGGAAGCATTGGCAATGCTAAATTGGCGAGAAGAGAGCAAGAGCAAGATGATGAACATGGAAAAGGTTTGGATTCCTTTGCTACATGTACACCATCTTTGCCTGCTTTGCTTCTAATTTCGAATTCCTATAATCCTTCTTTCCAAACCCCCTTCATTACTGTACTAATATGTTGATGGATCTTGTTTTTAATTATAATTAGTTCAAATATAGGTTGCCAGAATACTGAGTTCTCAAACGTGGCATGCTGGATTTATGCATCATGGCTCGCTAGATATTGCTCTGTTTTAGACCAGACCCACAGAAGGTGCGTATATGACTGAAACATCTCTAATACGGATTCCGCAAGTTGCCAGAATACAGATGAAGATTGCTAAAATATTATTGATTAGCTTCCGCAAGTGGCTTCATATGTTTACCGGAGGCAGCTCTTCTTCTATCAGATCAGATGCATTGTCTTGTATTCCCTCCGTTCCTGGATATTTCAAATAGACTATAATATACGGATGTATGTAGACATCTTTTAGACTGTAGATTCATTCATTTTACTTCGTATGTAGTCGCTTGTTGAAATCTCTGGAACGACAAATACTTTCTCCGTTCCAAAATAGATGACACAACTTTGTACTAACTCATCTACTCTCTCCGCCAAGGAGTATTTAGGAACAAAGGGAGTACTAATGTAACTAAAACATGTCGTCGGTCAAATAAGGTTCTGGAACGTTTTAAAAAAAACTTTTTATGAGCCACATGGGGCCAACTTTATACGATTCCATTAGGATATCATTTTTTTTGTTTTGTTTTGGTGACCATTCTCTTTGATACCCACTGCTGTAACTTTACTTGCATCTGATTTAGGAGGGTGATGACAGATTGCGCTGCCTATCCAAATCTCTATCAAGATGCACTACATATTTTATTTTGCTTGGTACGTCATACAAGGATGACTTGCAGTTTTCTATCCAAGATATGATGTTTACTGTTTTGCACAATATATGCTATGTAAAAATAGCTTACATCAGTCATTATTTTAATTAATGAGCTGTTGTATCGGTGATGTAAAATCGCGTTGTGTGTACCTAACATGACTTCTGGTGTACATATAAGCTTTGATGTATTGTCCATGTTGAGCTTATTCCTATGACTAATCATCCAGAGGTAATAGTAGATGACTGATCATTCGTAGCTTTCTTTTCGTAATAACTTGTTGAACCTTGCTTTTGAGATACCATGCTTTCCTATTAATAAGTGGCAGTTCTTTTCGTTTTTATGAACCTTTAGAATATACTAGTGTATGTACTAGGTGCTTTAAGTCTGGTCTAGTTTATTGTTCATTACAGCAGCAAAGTACAGGAAACCCAAGAAAAGGACATCTTGAGCAAATGGCAGCTCCAACTATGAAAAGCGATACCCATTAGGTCTTTTCATTCCTACAAAATCAAATCATATGATCGTTGTTAAGAGTTCATGTATAATTTGTGTACCATAAACGCAGAAGATACCATGTTATGCGCAATTACAAATGAAGGTTAGGATGGCATACCACAATGATCATTCCCACAGCACTACTAGGGAAAACCTTATACACAGAAATTTAGCAACATCGCGGGTCAAAAAAGAGCGCTAGTGCTAGATAGCAGTAGCGATCGAAGAAAAACCGCGCTATAGATACAATCTTAGCAGTAGCGCGTGTAGCGGCAAAAGCGCTACTACTAATATTCCAATTGCTAGAATGATAGGCTACGCATAGCAGTAGCGAGCTTGGAAGAAACGCGCTACCGCTAGGGCATAAGTAGCAGCGCGTTTCCTAAGAAGAGCGCTACTACTAACGGAAATAAAATAAGATGAAAAACAAATAGAAAAGTAAATGAAAATGAAAGAAATAGAAAAAGGAGAAAGGAAAAAAATAAAATGTAAAGCATAATAAATGAAAAAGCGAAAAAACGGAGGAAGACATAGCAGCAGCGTGTGTTTGTAAGAGGCGCTGTAGCTAACGTAGCTACAGCGCGTGTCCTAGACCCCCGCTATAGAAACAGAAAAGGAAATTAAAAAATGGAAGAAAATTACATAGCTATAGCAGCAGCGCGTTTTGTAAAACCGCTATAGCTATCTTAGCTATAGCGCGTTTCACCAAACGCGCTACCGCTAAGTTTGACTTAACCAAAAAACCGTTTCCCCCCGGCCACCACTTCTCCCCCAAATCCCTCAACCCATCCCGCGCGCCACCGTCTCCCCGATTCGCCGTCGCCCCACTTCGCCGCCGTCTCCTGCCGACGTCGACGCCACCAGAGCCGTGCGCCATCGACGCCACCGGAGCCGTCCTCAACGCCACGGAGCCGCGGCCTCGTCAACACCACCGGAGCCGCCGTCGACGCCACCGGATCCTTCCTCGCCACAACTGCCTCCCTCGCCGTCACTGGAGACGCCCCTGCCTCCCTCGCCGTCACCGAAGACGCCCCTGCCTCCCTCGCCGTCACCGAAGACGCCCCGTGTCCTCAATGTGTGTTTGTGTGAGAGAGAGGAATAGCTAGATCAACATAATTTGGGTTCTGTCCTAGGCAGCGAAGTGTTTAGTGAGGTCATTTTGCAAAGGTTTTTGATTTTTGAAAAGACCACTATTTTTCAAGGAAAAGAATTTAGGCAAATTTTATTTTTCATTGAAGTGGTCATGTTATATCTTTTCATTGAAGTTGTTCGATTGTGCCCAAGTGGCTTTGTTGTTTCCAGGGAATGATGCTGAGTGGCCTATGATTTGCCGGAATGTTGATTCATTTCTGTTCCGGCAAATTTCAGGTTCTCGATTTGTCCACTTTTTAGCAAAGGTCATGCCGAAATTTTCCGTGAATTTCGGCATGACTTGTGCTACAAACTAGGACATATCGAGTGCCCGGGATTTGCCGCACCAGGAAGGAGTCAACATTCCTGCAAAACAATAGTCCCTTTTTATGTCATTATTCATTTTATTAGGTCTAGAATTAATTGACTAGATTTAATCATAGGAAACATGGCTAGCAACGATGAAGGACAGGGTTCTGGTGATTGCGACGACGTCTACCGGGCGGCAGACGAATTTTTTAGCCTTACCCGCGAACTTTCCCAAATCATCATGAAAGAGGTCGTCGGAAAAACAGGGATGTTCTACGGAGAAGGACAAATATCGCGGGAAGACGTCCGAACATGGATAGCCTCTCAGCGTCTCGACATGAAGCCTTTCACTAAGCTCAGGGACTATCTCCCTGACCTCGATGGATGGCACGGCATGTTGGAGTGATTGTCGATATATGACAATGTGTCTGTTTAGTCCATACTTTCTGTATGACAAAACTTTGAGTTATGCGCAGTGAAACTTTATTTGTGATGTAATTAAACCGTCCTCCTCCTCGACTAGTGAAGATCACTCTAGTTAGGGCATTTTGGGTACAATGAACTTTGTTATTTATGCTTATGATATGTTGTTTCTATTTTTGTCAAGTCTGTCTTTTTCTGTTGCTCAACTATATATGTTGCATATCATCGACTCATGTGACGATGCAGGTGCATAGATCATCGATGGCGAAGAAGTGCTACGCCAGGAGTATATATACGATGAGTGGCCGGAGTGTCAGGCCCAGGTGTTACCGGTTTCTGGTTTCCGAGCGACAGGCAGTGGTTAGTTTAGGTTCACGCTAATGCGAGAGAGGGATACGAACTCATGTACTCAAAGTGATAGCTTTTCTCGCGTATACCATTGTTTAGATGGATGACGATGTATTTGTAAGTAATCAAGGACTTGTATCGCTATTTTCGAGATGATGATGAGAGACCATTTTGTGTTGGATGATGATTATGATGAGACTATTTGTATGTATATGCTATGATTACATTCGTGGTCTCGCAGGCATTTGTATCTGTATCATGATGACATTTCTATGTGCTAAAGATTCTTCTATAAAGCCTGTTCAAATACAAAACAAATATGCCAAAAAAAACAAAAAAAACCTGTTAAATTAGCAGTAGCGAGTGTATAAAAGTTAGCAGCAGCGCCGCGATAGCAGTAGCGCGTCGTTGCAAAGCGCGCTAGAGCTACTAGCAGTAGCGAGCTTCCAATAACCGCGCTGCTGCTACACTTGTGTAGCAGTAGCGCCGGTGACCACGCGGTACTACTATGTGTTAGCTGTAGCGCCTTATTAGTAGCGCCCCTCCCCGCGCTACTGATACACCTAAAACCCGCGCTGCTGCTAGCCTTTTTCCTAGTAGTGCAGGTTTGGCAATTTCTATCTTCTCTGATATCATCACAGAATTCGGGTTTTATCCTCTGAATAAATAAATGATATGCGCTTAGCACAATGGTATCTTTGACATAAGCGTGTATATAGCAAAGATGCAATTTCATTCAACACTACATACCAGCTTTTTAACTACCTTTGCAATCAACTCCTGACCTTTATCCTCTGATACCTAAGGCAATCAGACGTGAAAACAAATCAAATATAAGATGCATATCACAGTACTTACTTCCTTGGAAACTGAAAAGATGAAGCAAGCAGAATAGATAACCATGCACGTTACAAAAATGTATTAGACTTGAAGGAGTATCGAAGAAGAGCCTACCGTCCATTCCCTCACAGAACAGTCCTCCTCTAAGGCATATTTTATGCTATGTTGGAATGACGGACACTTGTTCAGCTTATAGTCGTCCTTCAAAGTATCTGTGGAACTATCCTGTGCATTGCAATTAGAGCACACATATAACTTGGTTGCCATGAACAGAGAAGATATCAAATTAGGCGCAATTACAAACAAATATTAGGATAGTATACCTCAGTAATCATTCCTATAGCTTTGGCAATGTCGATCTTCTTTCTGATATACCCATCATAGAATTTGGGTTTTATCCTCTGAATAAATAAATGATTTTCGCTTAGCATAATGGTTTTGAAATAGGCATGGATATAGCAAGATGCAATTTCATTCAAGCACAGCACCAGCTTTTCAACTGCCTCTGCAATCAACTCCCGAGCTTTATCCTCTGGTACCTAAGGCAATCAGACGTGAAAACAAATCAAATATACGACACATAATCCACTGGATCAATCTCACATGCATATCACAGTACTTACTTCCTTTGTAATGCCTGCCCCTACCGTGCAACGAAGAAACTGAAAAGATGAAGGAAAGATGGAAAAGAGATAAGCATGCATGTCATGAATTTTAGACTTGAAAATTATCTGTGAACAAGAGCCTACTGCCGTTTCCATCACGGAACAGTCATGCTCCATGGCATATTTTATGCTATCTTGTAGTGATGGACACTTGTTCAGCTTATAGACTTCCTTCAAGCTATCTCTGAAACGCTCCTGTGCATTGTTGAGGAAAAAATACATTACCAAGCATGTACAGAGTTCATTAACACCAGGAATTGATCAGAATTACATGGATAATCAAAGAGTGTGCAGGACACTGGTTTACAGTGCTGAATGTTAACCTTTTGTTGAGTGACCCGCTTCCAAATCTCAAAATAGAGACCATCGGACCCGTTACACCAAGTAACCTCAATGCACATGTAGTTAAAACAATCCTGCGTAGAAAGAATGGAACTGTTAGATGCAAACCACACAAAAAATACATTTGTGAGTGTGTTAGAGATCATACACGGAAGCCAATACGAGCTAAATGAGTTGTGATCTTGGAAAAGCGAGTGGCGATCTTAGTTGCTTGATAAATTCCTCTGGTGCGTATCTTGCTTACCTAATAAAGAACAAAAGAATTACCATGGTGGTGCAGCATATACAGAAACATTACCATTCATGATCTTTTGTGTGGTCATGCACTTACAGAAAGAGATGAAAACTTGCTCGGTAGACAATCTTTCAACCACTGTATCAAGAATAGAAAAAATGGTTTAGTCCCCCAACAAAAATCCAATCGTTGCAGGTAGCTAGTCTTGCTTGACTTACAATGCATGTATACCTTAAGTTCCCTTAATAATGTTTCGAAGTACTCGATGTATTCATATTGCATCTCGTAGCTATGGAGGTAACCGCGGTACACAACCCAACCAGCGTACTCATAAGCACTCTGCATCAAAATGAAGGGAAAGAGGAAACACATGGTCAGAATGCTTTATAGAATGACAATTATAACATACTTTATAATATAAGATGTTCTAACTTCTTTCTGAATTGGATGTATATAGACACGTTTCAGTGTGTTTGTTCACTCATTTCAATCCGTATGTAGTCTATTAAAATATCCAAAACATCTTATATTTGTGAACGGAGGGAGTAACAAACTGTAAATAGCAAGGGGCAGAAAAAAAAACAAGGGTTTGATATAGGGCTAGCAAAAACATACTAATATTATTCATAAAAGTAAATAAATATGTTGGTTCCTTTAAAATAAACTACCATTTCCAACAGGAAAAAATGCATATGACTACTATATACTAAAAAAATGGTGAGCCTCTATCAAGGCAATAAAGTGGAAAGAAAAATATTCTGGATTGGGGCTATGTTAAAGTAGTTGATTAGCCGGTTTTCAGAGGCCGATGATCTGATGATATACATTTTCCAGCATATAACACTATGAAATGTCCATCCAAGATAACAATTAACACTCTGTAGATGTATCATGAACTCATCAGTAACTGTGTATATTGCACTGCAATCTAGATCCTTAAATAAGTAAATAAATAACTTTTCAATCCTTTCTGGAAATAGTCCACATAATGTCTCACTTGTGTATATAGCATGGTTTCCAAATTCAGAGAAATGGACCTAACTAGCCATACTAACACAATGGAACACCTAAGGCAATTAAATGATCATAGGAACACTCGGTTATCAAATTATATACGTACATGCTTCTGAGGGACTAGACGCTGGTAGTCATTCACGCAAGCAAGCTTGTAGAGATCAGGATCGAAGAACCAGTCTAATATGCCTTCATTGTCGAAGAAGCTAAAATATCGCATCTTCACAAGGAAATCTGTAGGAAATTCTTCTCTGTCAAGAAGCTCCATAGGGCACTCTTTCAATTCATCACAGCACAACTCATTCTTGGACTCCTTTTTTAACAACTGTAGGAAATGATATCACCACTGGATCAAATTAGATATGGATGGGAGTTTAAAGAAACCAGCATAAGTAGGATAGAACAAGTAACATATAAAATCACAAGGAACACAGATGTACAGATTGAACAGCATTTGATGGCTGAAAAACAGAGGCATGGATGGATGGAACCTTGTAGGATCTGATGCGATACACCGCATGGCGGAGGTCCATGTCAAAGTGATCCTCAAGGTCCAGTTGATTGGAAGTATCAACACGGGGGTCGGGAGGCAGCTGCTGCAAGTATCCATAGTACTCCTCAAAGTCGATGTCCTCTCCCAAGCCCAGTTCGTTCAGCTTCTGGATTATGTCGCCCACATCTTCACCTACCTGTGTTGCGGCATATTCTTGTTTCTGTTCCTGGATAGCAGCGGTGCTGCCGTGGTCATGAGCATCGTTGGGACGACTGGTACCCAGGTCGGAACAGCGGGAGCTTGCTCTTGCTCGGAATTGCAGGGGTGAACTCCGCGGGGAAGGGGACGGCGGGGACCTTGCCCTTCGACTTGTTGCTGCTGCCAGCGCCGGAGAAGTGCCCCGTTTGGACGGCTGGGGTGGCTAGAGTTTGCTTGTCGGCGACGGGGGAGCGAGTGTGGCCTAGATGGGGACGGAAACTGGATGAGGACGGCCCCATCACATGGTCGGCTTAAAAAAGGACGACCGTCGTTGCTGACGTGTGGGCCCGGGGTCATAAATTAAGTTGACCGGCAAGGTGGCGGGTAGTTGGCCGACTGCCAGGTGGGGCCACGGCGGACATCGACAAGGCGCACGTGGCATCCGTTTTGCGTCCACGCCGACACATTTGAGCGCTAATTTGGGTCGCAAATGCGTCGACGCGCACGCGTTTTGGGTTTGGGTCGACGTGTTGGGCCTCCTCTTTTGTCCGCGCGGACCCAAACGGACGGCGGCGGACGAAATGGATCACCCCGTTGGAGCTGATCTAAGGACCATGCATATTCTCTCGAAATAGGCTTCTTTTTCTTAACACACTACAAGTCGCTCACATACATGAGCATACACTCACCCCTATGAAAGCATGTACATACACCCTATCCCCATCAACCTCTTGAGTCGTCACGTCTTGAGATTTTACGAGGTCATCACATATGCCTCGCAGTCGACATGAACGTCTTCTTCCACTAAACGAACATCGCCGAAAGCCTAAAATAAATCCAGTAATAATGCGAGCACAGATATCTAGAATTTGAACCCTGGCGGGTTGGGAATAACACTGTCCTCCTAACCATCCAACCACGGGTTGGTTCAAATAGGCTTTTTTTTAGTAAAACGCTTCCTATCATACGTCTGAGATACTACCCTTTGAACACATTACAGACGCATACTCTCATACATACACACGTACACTCATTAATATGAACGCACACGCGCACACCCTACCTTCATGAGCACCCAGAGAGACTGAGTCAGCACGCCTCTGTAGTCGACGAAAACGTTACCTTCCATTGAACGAACATCGCCGGAAAGGTATGCGAGTACTAGTCCCAAGTCCATGACTTGAACCCTGGTGGGTTGGTTTGACCACAAGAACCTACCCACATACGCTATGAGCGCTATGCTTCTCCATATCGGTACCGTCCTTGAGATCGATAAACGATGTCACACTTTCTTTTAGGCCGGGGAGGTCAATGCAAGGTCGCTTGATCCGATGTTTGCGCCCCTTTGAGTAAGGGTGGGCTAGGTTTTCACTTCCTATGTACACACAATATTTCCTTCTACTCAAGTCTCTTAATAGAATTCACTCCCCCGACAATGGCTCTTGGGAAACTTGGCTTGCCAACTCATACGGATCGGATGGCGGCCACTATATCGGAGACAGCTCCAGACTGCACACTAACATCTGGAAAGACCTCACTTTCGGCCTTTCTTTCTTCCGATCGATCAGTCATGTCAGACTTGGTAACGACATCTCAACCGCCTTTTGGCTTGATCTGTGGATTGGCCCTGACACCCTAGATATTCGCTTTCCGTGCCTCTTCTCCCACACCACCATACCGAATGCCTCTGTTGTGTTCCTGCTCTCAGCTGCGGACCTCCGTCTCTCGTTGCAGTCGCGTCTGTCCAACGTTGCTTCCTTCGAACTATAATGCCTGCGTGACCTGTTAGCCACTGTTAACTTAATGCCGCACGTACCTGATAATAGATTATGCAGGGTCAATAATGTTAGGCCTCTATCTGTTGCTTATGCATATGAGCTGCTTTCTCCTCTAGGTCGGATGATCTGTCCGTATATTTTATCTGGGGGAAGAACTATGCGACTAACCGCTGCAAGTTGTTTATCTGGCTTGCGCATCGTGGGAGATTGTTCACCAACAAGCGTCGATTTTGGCGGAACTTCACAGACTCCGACTCATGCCCATTCTGCATGTCCACTGAATCAACGTCCCACATGCTTCTCCACTTCTCTATTGTTGCCGACGTCTGGTCCACGGTCAACTCTCTTAACATCAACCCTGCAGAATGCTCCTCCATCAAAGACTTGCCAGGGCTCCAGCCTCCTTGCAAGATTCGCAACAAGGTAATTATGGATATTCTTTGGAGTCTATGGAAAAGAAGGAACGCTAAAGTCTTAAAAAACGAGGATGAATCCCTAGGACTTGTCCTTCGATGTGTGGCTCAAGACATTTTTCTTTGGTCCAGTAGATGTGTCAACGCAGATAGAAAGCAAATTCTATTTGATTGGGGAATCATGTTGTCCTAGCTAGATGTAGCATAGAGTATCGGTTTTTTCTTTTTTTTCTCCTCCCTCTTTGCCTTCTTTCTATATATTCTCTGTCAAACCACAAAATTAATAAAATGTTCAGACTGACTTTGCCCGCCATAGTTCCCTTAAAAAACATGCTCAGTTCGCTTGAAATATGCTCTCTCCCCCTTTTATATGAATATAAAGGCACAAGTATCGAGGAAACCCTCATAAGCAGGTAAAAAATGACATTCGAGCAAATGTCATAGGTGCTGCTAACCTGACATCCAACATAAAAAATAGGAGCACCAACCCTAACAAGAGACATCCAAGACTACCGAACAAGACCGGAGCCAAGATCCTTGGAGAAATCACTAGACACCATGGTACAGGACATAGCGAACCATCTCTGGAAAGGGTCGGCTCGCCATTGAGACAGCCCCCTCGCTCCCAGTCGTGAAGTGACGCTCCTGCCATGAGATGGTGAGGACCGAGAACGGAGACCACGGGGCACGTTCATAAGATAGGAGAACATCGAGACCACCCTATGCCAGAGTATAGGATGCTACATGTGAGGGAGAAGGCATGCCCAAAGCCGCTGGCTAGTTGCGCCCGAGGGGATCCGAAGCTCCACGAAGACGTCCTCAAGAGGATGATGACCAACAATGCCACCACCGTCGAGCCCAAAAAGAGGGACTAGGGTTTTCACCCTGAAGCCCTAGCATCGTGAGGGGACCCACAATGACGCCCACCAAGAGGAAAGTGACACCCGTAGGCAGCGGCACCGCCAAAGCATGGAGCTTTTGCTCGGACACACACAAATTCCACCTGCAGCGCCAAAGTGGTCGACCCAACCCGCGGGGGGGGGGAGGAGGAGGGGGGAGCGTTGCGACCAGCGCAAGGTCTTCAGATCAAGACCAGGGAGCCACCACTGCCGAGGCCTAGACGACGCCCGTATCACCCACCACCCCTCCCTTGCTACTCACATAGTCAAGAGGGAGACACCACCACGGCTGCCACATCACCTGTGATACGTCTCCAATGTATCTATAATTTTTTATTGTTCCATGCTGTTATATTATCATTCTTGGATGTTTTACAATCATTTTTTGGTACTACCTATTGACATAGTGCCCAGTGCCAGTTGCTGCTTTCTTCTTGTTTTTTACATCGCAGGAATTCAATACCAAACGGAGTCCAAATGCAACGAAACTTTTTGTGGAAATTTTATGGACCAGAAGACAGCCAATGCTCCGGAGAAGCACCTGGGGGGTGCCCCGAGGGGGGCACAACCCACCAAGGCACGCCTGGGCCCCCAGGCGGGGTTGTCCCCACCTCGGTGGCCTCCCGCACCGCCTCTTTGCTCTATAAATACCCCAATATTCCAGAAACCCTAGAGGAGTCGACGGAAATCAATTGCTCTTTCACTATGCTAGCCTCAATTCTACCGCGCAATTTTCTCCGGTATCATGAACCCATTATTTACCTTCCTCAAAACAGCCACCATACCTACCTATTATGGCATTTCCATAGCCATTCCAAGATATATTGCCATGCAACTTTCCACCGTTCCATTTATTATGACACGCTCCATCATTGTCATATTGCTCTTTGCATGATCATGTAGTTGACATCATATTTGTGGCTTGGACACCTTCATAATTTTCATACATGTCACTCTTGATTCATTGCATATCTCGGTACACTGCCAGAGGCATTCATATAGAGTCATATCTTGTTCTAGCTTTGAGTTGTAATTCTTGAGTTGTAAATCAATAAAAGTGTGATGATCTCCATTATTAGAGCATTGTCCCAGTGAGGAAACGATGATGAAGACTATGATTCCCCCACAAGTCGGGATGAGACTTCGGACTTAATAAAAATAAAAGAGGCCAAAGAAGCCCACCAAAAAGAAAACAAAAGAAGAAAAAGAAAAAGGAAAGAAAAAAATAAAATGACAGAAAAAGAGAGAAGGGACAATTGCTACTATCTTTTTTCTACACTTGTGCTTCAAAATAGCACCATGATCTTCATGATAGAGAGTCTCCTATGTTGTCACTTTCATATACTAGTGGGAATTTTTCATTATAGAACTTGACTTGTATATTCCAATGGTGGGCTTCCTCAAAACCCCCTAGGTCTTCGTGAGCAAGCAAGTTGGATGCACACCCACTTAGTTTCTTTTGTTGAGCTTTCATACATTTATAGCTCTAGTGCATCCGTTGCATGGCAATCCCTACTCACTCACATTGATATCTATTAATGGGCATCTCCATAGCCTGTTGATACGCCTAGTTGATGTGAGACTTTCTTCTCCCTTTCTGTCCTTACAACCACCACCATATACCATCATAGTGCTATGTCCATGACTTGCGCTCATGTATTGCGTAAGAGTTAAAAAAAGCTAAAGCGCGTTAAAAAGTATGAACCAATTGCTCGGCTCGTCATCGGGGTTGTACATGATGGGAGTATTTTGTGTAATGAAAATGAAGCATGGCTAACTATATGATTTTGTAGGGATAAGCTTTCTTTAGCTATGTTATTTTGATAGGACATGATTATTTGTTAGTATGCTTTGAAGTATTATTATTTTTATGTTTTATAAGTTGTTATCTTGAATCATTTGGATCTGAACATTCATGCCACAATAAAGAAAATTACATTGAGAATTATGCTAGGTAGCATTCCACATCAAAAATTCTGTTTTTATCACCTACTCGAGGACGAGCGGGAATTAAGCTTGGGGATGCTTGATACGTCTCCAACGTATCTATAATTTTTGATTGTTCCATGCTATTATATTACCTGTTTTGGATGTTTATGGGCTTTATTTTACACAAAATTTTATCATTTTTGGGACTAACCTACTAACCGGGGGCCCAGCCCGTATTGCTGTTTTTTTCCTATTTCAGTATTTCGAAGAAAAGGAATATCAAACGGAGTCCAAACGGAATGAGACCTTCGGGAGCGTGATTTTTGGAACGAACGTGATCCCAAGGACTTGGAGTGCAAGTCAAGAAGCAGCCGAGGCAGCCACGAGGGTGGGGGGTGCGCCCACCCCTACAGGGTGCGTCCCCCTGTCTCGTGGGCCCCTCGGGCGGCCACCGACGTACTTCTTCCTCCTATATAAGCCTACATACCCCGAAAACATCCAGGGAGCCACCGAAGAAATATTTCCGCCACCATAACCTTCTGTATCCGTGAGATCCCATCTTGGAGCCGTCGTCGGCATTTTGCTTGAGGGGGAATCCACCACAGAGGGCTTCTACATCAACACCATAGCCCCTCCAATGAGTTGTGAGTAGTTTACCACAGACCTTCGGGTCCATAGTTATTAGCTAGATGGCTTCTTCTCTCTTTTGGATCTCAATACAATGTTCTCCCCCTCTCTTGTGGAGATCTATTCGATGTAATCTCTTTTTGCGGTGTGTTTGTCGAGATCCGATGAATTGTGGGTTTATGATCAAGTTTATCTATGAATAATATTTGAATCTTCTCTGAATTCTTTTATGTATGATTGAGTTATCTTTGCAAGTCTCTTCAAATTATCGGTTTGGTTTGGCCTACTAGATTGATCTTTCTTGCCATGGGAGAAGTGCTTAGCTTTGGGTTCAATCTTGCGGTGTTCTTACCCAGTGACAGAAAGGGTTGCAAGACACGTATTGTATTGTTGCCATCGAGGATAAAAAGATGGGGTTTATATTATATTGCTTGAGTTTATCCCTCTACATCATGTCATCTTTCTTAATGTGTTACTCTATTCTTATGAACTTAATATCTATATGCATGCTGGATAGCGGTCAATGTGTGGAGTAATATTAGTAGATACAGGCAGGAGTCGGTCTACTTGTCATGGATGTGATGCCTATATACATTATCATGCCTAGATAACATCATAGTTATTCGCTTTTCTATCAATTGCTCGACAGTAATTTGTTCACCCACCGTAATACTTATGCTATCTTGAGAGAAGCCACTAGTGAAACCTATGGCCCCCGGGTCTATCCTTTATAATATAAGCTTTCAATCTACTTTTATTTGCATCTTTATTTTCTGCATCTATATCATAAAATACCAAAAATATATTTATCTTATCATATTATCTCTATCAGATCTCACTTTTGCAAGTGGCCATGAAGGGATTGACAACCCCTTTATCGCGTTGGTTGCGAGTTCTTTGTTTGTTTGTGTAGGTTCGTGGGACTTGTGAGGAGCCTCCTACTGGATTGATACCTTGGTTCTATAAAATTGAGGGAAATACTTATGCTACTGTGCTGCATCACCCTTTCCTCTTCAAGGAAAACCAACGCAAGCTCAAGACGTAGCAAGAAGGATTTCTGGCGCTGTTGCCGGGGAGGTCTTCGCTCAAGTCAAGACATACCAAGTACCCATCACAAACTCATCTCCCTCGCATTCACATTATTTGTCATTTGCCTCTCGCTTTCCTCTCCCCCACTTCACCCTTGCCGTTTTATTCGCCCTTCTTCTATTCGTCTTTTCATTTGCTTTGATGTTTTACTTGGCTCGTTTGCTTGTTTGGTTGGAATAGTTGCTTATTTATTGCTAAACAGAGAACCTAAGATCTATGTATCCTCATCCGCTTGCTAATATTTTTAAGAGATCCAATTATGATAAACCAATTACTAGTAAGTTTTGTACTAGATTATCTTTATGAAGTTTTGCTTGAAATTCGTGAATCTGAAAATTGTGATGAAGAAATTTATGAAGAGATTCACGATGGCTCCTTGAATAAAAAGCATGATTGCAATGATTTTACTATAAATTCTCTTGATGTCAATTGTGCTAATAATATGCAAAACCCTAAGCTTAGGGATCCTAGTTTTGCTATGTCTACTACTTGTTGCAATGATCATGATTGGGGTAATTCTTCTTATAATCTTGAAAATTTATTTAAGCCCCATGATAAATATGAGATTTATAATAGTGTTTGCAATAATATTGAAAGTGGGTTTGGAAGAGTGTCAACTTTAGATCCCACATATTTGGAGTATGTTCAATCTTATGAAGTTTTTGATAAAAGTGGGTTTGTTAATCCCACTATTTTGGAAGAGTGTCAACTTTGCATGCATGTGGATCGTGTTGAGAATATGTTATGTGATAGATATTTTGTTAAATTTGCTTATGATCTCACATGTAATTATTATGAGAGAGGAAAATATAGTTGTAGAAAATTTCATGTTACTAAATTACCTCTCGTCATGTTGAGATTGCTATCGTCTCTTTCTTCTTCCTTGCATATGCTAGTGTTTGCTTGCCTTGCAGATTTGTTTGCTTATAATATGCCTATGCATAGGAAGTATGTTAGACTTAGATGTGTTTGACATGTGTTTCATGATGCTCTCTTTATGCTTCAATTCTTGTCTATCATGTGAGCATCATTGAAATCTCAATGCCTAGCTAAAAAGGCTTTAAAGAAAAGCGCTTGTTGGGAGATAACCCAATATTTTTCCTTACTGTTATTTAATAATTTTGCATCTACTTTATTTTTAGATGTGTTTTCATGTTTTATTTAGTGTTTGTGCCAAGTAGAACCTATAGAATAACCTATGATATGAGTTGATTTGATTCTGCTGAAAAACAGAATCTTTGCGCTCACGATAAAAAAATCAATAAATCACAGGAACGTGATTTTGCATTTATTATTTTTGCTGCTGTTCAATAAACAAATTTTTTAGGACGTCCTATTTTTGTAGGATTTTTAAGGTTCTAGAAGTTTGCGTTAGCTACCTATTGCTACAGACTGTTCTGTTTTTGACAGATTCTGTTTTTCGTGTGTTGTTTGCTTATTTTGATGCATCTATGGCTAGTATGTAAGGGTATGAACCATAAAGAACTTGGAATAGAGTAGGTTTAACACAAATATAAATAAATAATGAGTTCATTACAGTACCTTATGTGGTGGTTTTGTTTTCTTTCACTAACAAAGCTTATGAGATTTCCTGTTGAGTTTTGTGTTGTGAAGTTTTCAAGTTTTGGGTAAAGATTTGATGGACTATGGAATAAAGGGTGGCAAAAGCCTAAGCTTGGGGATGCCCAAAGCACCCCAAGATATTCAAGAATAGCCAAAAGCCTAAGCTTGGGGATGCCCCGGGAAGGCATCCCCTCTTTCGTCTTTGTTCATTGGTAACTTTACTTGGAGCTATATTTTTATTCGCCACATGATATGTGTTTTGCTTGGAGCGTCGTGTATTATATTAGTCTTTGCTTTTTAGTTTACCACAATCATCCTTGATGTACACTAGGGATGAAAATGGAGTGAAAACTTTTCGTTTTTCCGGAGAAAAAATGGAAACAGAGAGGAAATATGAAAATGGAAACAAAAATTTGCAAAACGGAAACGGAAATGGAATTTTTTATGTGGAAACGGAAACAAAAACGGAATGACATTTTCCGGTGGAACAGACATGGAAATGGAACTTTCCGTTTCCCTGACGATGGAATTTCTGTTTTTATATAGGCCTATAGCTGCTTTGTGGCACTAGGATCGAACAACACACAAGGACACAATGAGCAAAATGGATTATTTAGGTCCAACTTTTACTACCACACACGTACTTAACTAATCATATACGCAATTGTCTTGTACTACTACAATACAATGTTAAGTTGTTAACATAATCATATTATTTTGTAGTCATATTAACAATTCATTAAAAGATTGTTCTTGCGTGTATTTTTCTATGATTCATGGGGTTTCAGTTCCACTCAACGTCCACTTCTGTTTCCGTGTCCGCTCTGTATTCGCTCCATGTCTGTTTCCGGTAATATATGTTTCCGTATTCATTTCTGGAGTTTCTGTATTCGTTTCTGCATCTGCAAAAAAATATGAAAACAAATGTGGTAGCACCCAGTTCCGTCCGTTTCCGCTCCGTTTTCATCCCTAATGTACACACCTTTTGGGAGAAGCCCACTTGATTAGAATTTGCCATGTGCTTCACTTATATCTTTTTGAGCTTGATTAGAATATGCTATGTGCTTCACTTATATCTTTTGAGCTAGATAGTTTTTGCTCTAGTACTTCACTTATATCTTTTAGAGCACGGCGGTGGATTAATTTTGAAGAAATTGCTAGTCTCTCATGCTTCACTTATATTATTTTGAGAGTCTCTTAGAACAGCATGGTATTTGCTTTGGTTATGAATTTGGTCCTAGAATGATGAGCATCCAAGTTGGGTGTAATAAAAACTATCATAGAAAGTGAATTGGATGCTAGGATCAATTTGATTCTTGATAATTGTTTTGAGATATAAAGGTAGTAATTCTAGAGTCATGCTAGTGGATAATTATGAAATTGAGAAATACTTGTGTTGAAGTTAGCAAGTCCCGTAGCATGCACGTATGGTAAAAGTTGTGTGACAAATTTGTTGCATGAGGTGCTCTTTTGATCTTCTTCCTTATGAGTGGCAGTCGGGGATGAGCGATGGTCTTTTCCTACCAATCTATCCCTCTAGGGGCATGCGTAGTAGTACTTTGCTTCGAGGGCTAAGTAGACTTTTGCAATAAGTATATGAGTTCTTTATGACTAATGTGAGTCCATGGATATACACACACTCATCCTTCCACTATGCTAGCCTCTATTCTACCGCGCAATTTTCGCCGGTATCATGAACCCATTATTTACCTTCCTCAAAACAGCCACCATATCTACCTATTATGACATTTCCATAGCCATTCCGAGATATATTGCCATGCAACTTTCCACCGTTCCGTTTATTATGACACGCTCCATCATTGTCATATTGCTCTTTGCATGATCATGTAGTTGACATCGTATTTGTGGCTTGGCCACCTTCATAATTTTCATAGATGTCACTCTTGATTCATTTCATATCCCGGTACAAAGCCGGAGGCATTCATATAGAGTCATATCTTGTTCTAGCTTTGAGTTGTAATTCTTGAGTTGTAAATCAATAAGTGTCATGATCTCCATTATTAGAGCATTGTCCCAGTGAAGAAAGGATGATGAAGACTATGATTCCCCCACAAGTCGGCATGAGACTTCGGACTTAATAAAAATAAAAGAGGCCAAAGAAGCCCATGAAATAAAAGAGGCCAAAGAAGCCCACCAAAAAGAAAAAAAGAAAAAAAAAGAAAGAAAAGAAAAAATAAAATGAGAGAAAAAGAGAGAAGGGACAATTGCTACTATCTTTTTTCCACACTTGTGCTTCAAAATAGCACCATGATCTTCATGATAGAGAGTCTCCTATGTTGTCACTTTCATATACTAGTGGGAATTTTTTATTATAGAACTTGGCTTGTATATTCCAATGATGGGCTTCCTCAAAACGCCCTAGGTCTTCGTGAGCAAGCAAGTTGGATGCACACCCACTTAGTTTCTTTTATTGAGCTTTCATACATTTATAGCTCTAGTGCATCGTTGCATGGCGATCCCTACTCACTTACATTAATATCTATTAATGGGCATCTCCATAGCCCGTTGATATGCCTAGTTGATGTGAGACTTTCTTCTCCCTTTTTGTCCTTACAACCACCACAATATACCACCATAGTGCTATGTCCATGGCTTGCGCTCATGTATTGTGTAAGAGTTGAAAAAAGCTGAAGCGCGTTAAAAAGTATGAACCAATTGCTCAGCTCGTCATCGGGGTTGTACATGATGGGAGTATTTTGTGTAATGAAAATGAAGCATGGCTAACTATATGATTTTGTAGGGATAAGCTTTCTTTGGCTATGTTATTTTGATATGACATGATTATTTGTTAGTATGCTTCGAAGTATTTTTATTTTTATGTTTTATAAGCTGTTATCTTGAATCATTTGGATCTGAACATTCATGCCACAATAAATAAAATTACATTGAGAATTATGCTAGGTAGCATTCCACATCAAAAATTCTGTTTTTATCATTTACCTACTCGAGGATGAGCAGGAATTAAGTTTGGGGATGCTTGATACGTCTCCAATGTATCTATAATTTTTGATTGTTCCATGCTATTATATTGCCTGTTTTGGATGTTTAGGGGTTTTATTTTACACATTTATATCATTTTTGGGACTAACCTATTAACCGGAGGCCCTGCCCGTATTGCTTTTTTTTTTGCCTATTTCAGTATTTCGAAGAAAAGGAATATCAAACGGAGTCCAAACGGAATGAAACCTTCGGGAGCGTGATTTTTGGAACGAAGGTGATCCCGAGGACTTGGAGTGCAAGTCAAGAAGCAGCCAAGGCAGCCACGAGGGTGGGGGGCGCCCCCACCCCTACAGGGCGCGCCCCCTGTCTCGTGGGCCCCTCGGGCGGCCACCAACATACTTCTTCCTCCTATATAAGCCTACATACCCTGAAAACTTCCAGGGAGCCACCGAAGAAATATTTCCGCCACTGTAACCTTCTGTATCCGCGAGATCCCATCTTGGAGCCGTCACCGGCGTTCTGCCGGAGGGGGAATCCACCATAGAGGGATTCTACATCAACAGCATAGCCCCTCCAATGAGTTGTGAGTAGTTTACCACAGACCTTCGGGTCCATAGTTATTAGCTAGATGGCTTCTTCTCTCTTTTGGATCTCAATACAATGTTCTCCCCCTCTCTTGTGGAGATCTATTCGATGTAATCTCTTTTTGCGGTGTGTTTGTCGAGATCCGAAGAATTGTGGGTTTATGATCAAGTTTATCTATGAATAGTATTTGAATCTTCTCTGAATTCTTTTATGTATGATTGAGTTATCTTTGCAAGTCTCTTCGAATTATCAGTTTGGTTTGGCCTCCTAGATTGATCTTTCTTGTCATGGGAGAAGTGCTCAGCTTTGGGTTCAATCTTGCGGTGTTCTTACCCAGTGACAGAAAGGGTTGCAAGACACGTATTGTATTGTTGCCATCGAGGATAAAAAGATGGGGTTTATATCATATTGCTTGAGTTTATCCCTCTACATCATGTCATCTTTCTTAATGCGTTACTCTGTTCTTATGAACTTAATACTCTAGATGCATGCTGGATAACGGTCGATGTGTGGAGTAATATTAGTAGATGCAGGCAGGAGTCTGTCTATTTGTCATGGACGTGATGCCTATATACATGATCATGCCTAGATAACATCATAATTATTCGCTTTTCTATCAATTGCTCGACAGTAATTTGTTCACCCACCGTAATACTTATGCTATCTTGAGAGAAGCCACTAGTGAAACCTATGGCCCCCGGGTCTATCCTTTATCATATAAGCTTTCAATCTACTTTTATTTGCATCTTTATTTTCTGCATCTATATTATAAAATACCAAAAATATATTTATCTTATCATATTATCTCTATCAGATCTCACTTTCGCAAGTGGCCGTGAAGGGATTGACAACCCCTTTATTGCGTTGGCTGCGAGTTCTTTGTTTGTTTGTGTAGGTTTGTGGGACTTGTGAGGAGCCTCCTACTGGATTGATACCTTGGTTCTCAAAAACTGAGGGAAATACTTACGCTACTATGCTGCATCACCCTTTCCTCTTCAAGGAAAACCAACGCAAGCTCAAGACGTAGCAGGGCTTAGGCACGAACAATGCATGGGTGGGACCGATGTGCCAAAGCACACCCACGAGCAGCATCGACCAACACCACGGCTGATCCACATGCCATGGACCTGGATAGAGGCGCCAACTCCCAGCTGGAACCCCCATCTCGTCCGGCGGGGAGGACCACAAGGGTTAGCCCAACATCGTCGTTGGGGTAGCTCTAGAAGACAGGCCGCTGAAGCGGCGGGCTACCATGGGCCGGATCAAGTTTGGCCATCCGACACTCTCAGAGTCCACCACAACCTAACCCTATATCTACCATCATCAGACGCCAGATACCAGCACACCACTGACACCCACCGCTGGCTATGGCCCCGGATGCTCGCGCACCTTGGGCCAACAGGGAGGCTGCCTCATGTCGCACAAAGAAAACAGTCCACCAGAGCATCGTCCCGAGCACACAACGGCTTGGAGCCACATCATCAAAAGCTCAGACCACAACATGGCATAGCTCGCCGAGCCCCGCCCCGCTACCGCGTGCACTCCACGCGCCGCCAACCTCCACCGAGCATCGTGCCATGTCAGATTTCACGCGCTACCGCCACCTTGCCATGCACACAACATGCACCCCTGCTCAACCATTGCACCCCGCACTCTCGGGGACAAATGAGGGGGGAGGCCTCGACGCCGCCCAAGGAAAACAGGCTTCGCCTGACGGCTCACGCGGGCGGCGGCAAGGATGAAGGAGGACGGAGATCAGAGGAGGGTGGCGACACGGGTAAGTGAGTGTGAGGCTTCGTGAGAGCCCCCCCCCCCCAACCTTTAGGTGTGCGCATATTGCGAGCTGATGATCTTGGTTCTGAAATATGATTGTGTATAATGCACTTCCGTATTTCTGGTGAAAGGATCGATATAGTTGACTAGAGGGGGGTGAATAGGCAACTAACAATTTTTAGCTTTTCTTTACCAAATTAAACTTTGCATCAAAGTAGGTTGTCTAGATATGCAACTAGGTGAGCAACCTATGTGATGCAACAACAACAAGCACACAAGAAAGCAAGGGATACAACACAAATAAGCTTGCACAAGTAAAGGCACGAGATAACCAAGAGTGGAGCCGGTGAAGACGAGGATGCGTTACCGAAGTTCCTTCCTTTTGTGGGGAAGTACTTCTCCGTTAGAGCGGTGTGTAGGCACAATGCTCCCCAAGAAGCCACTAGGGCCACCGTATTCTCCTCACGCCCTCACACAATGCGAGATGCCGTGATTCCACTATTGGTGCCCTTGAAGGCGGTGACCGAACCTTTACAAACAAGGTTGGGGCAATCTCCACAACTTAATTGGAGGCTCCCAACGACACCACGAAGCTTCACCACAATGGACTATGGCTCCGCGGTGACCTCAACCGTCTAGGGTGCTCAAACACCCAAGAGTAACAAGATCCGCTAGGGATTAGTGGGGGGAATCAAATTTATCTTGGTGGAAGTGTAGATCGGGGCCTTCTCACCCAATCCCGAGCAAATCAACAAGTTTGATTGGCTAGGGAGAGAGATCGGGCGAAAATGGAGCTTGGAGCAACAATGGAGATTAGGGTTGGAAGAGGTAGTCAACAAGAGGAAGAAGACACCCCTTATATAGTGGAGAGACAAATCCAACCGTTATCCACTTAAACAGCCCGCGACCTGTGGTACTACCGCCCTAGACAAGCGGTACTACCGCAAGGGCTCACAGTACTACTGCGGCGGACTGCGGTACTACCGCTGCTACAGCAGGAGCTAGCCCAGGCCTGGACCGCAAAGGCTGAGGGCGGTACTGCGGCTGATGCGGTACTACCGCTCCCCCTTGCGGTACTACCGCAAGGCGGGATTGGACTGGCCTGGGAAGGGCGCGGATGAATAAAAATACATCCGTGCCAACTTCCGCTGAAAATCAAATGATGCAAACATCCGACACGGTACTACCGCACATGGCAAGCGGTACTACCGCGGAGGGAGCGGATGTAAAAAATTACATCCGCCCCTACTTCCGCTCATGTTGTTGTGCCAGCCCAGTTCTCACGGTACTACCGTGCGCATGGGGCGGTACTACCGCGTAGGGCGCGGATGTAAAAAATTACATCCGCCCCTACAGCCGCACAAGCGGCTGAGTCTGGTCTGAGGTCACGGTACTACAGCTCCTTAGGAGCGGTACTACTGTGGGCACCTACGGTACTACCGCAAGGGCTTGCGGTACTACCCGGGGGCCTGCGGTACTACTGCTCCTAAGAGCAGTACTACCGCATGCCTCATAACAGTAACACCAGGAATCCTTTTCTTTGCATATATATGAAGAAAACGGAGGATGCTCCAAAGGGCAAAGGGAAAGGCGGTGCAGAGGGAGTATACGTGTACGTGATGATTCCACCCGGACCTTTCCAACGCGGACCCCCTCTTAATAGTACGGATTTCCTACGACTCAAATCCACCGAAAAGAAATGTAGAAAAACATCGTCTTCAATAGTCTTTGAGGGGCACCAAACCATCTTGTGCCTAGTGACAAAGCGTCTGAAATACTCTAGGCACACAATTAGTCCGCAAAAGCATTGTCATCAATCACCAAAACACCTTAGGGATAAATATGCCCTTACAATCTCCCCCTTTTTGGTGGATTGATGACAATACGGAATTTGCACAAGGGGACATAATATAGTACATAAGCAAACCCCACATCTCTAAAATATAGACGGGCTCCCCCTAGATGCATGTTATCTAGATAAGTGCTTTGGACTGCACGACACGTATACTAGGATCAACACTCCCCCTATATTTTATAGATAATGCATATCTTTCAACAATAAGGCTAACACTAAACAAGATAGTACATATGAGCATATCATAAATAGCACAATATATCATGAGCTCAATAAGGTACGATAGAGTGCATATGTCTTACACCATATGATAGAACAAGTCTCACGAGCAAACTAAACCAAAGCAAGCAAGGTTCAATGGAACAAACGTGAGCAAAGCAAACACAAGCACGACACAAGACTCAAAAATCCCTACACTCTCTCCCCCTTTGGCATCAAGACGCCAAAAAGGTAGAGAGGACACCTACAACACAAGTGGTGGCTCAAGCGGAGTAATCAGACACACACTCCTCGTCAGACTCGACAGCGGGAACGGTCTCCTCGTTGTCCTCCTCAGAATCAGTCCACTTGAAGCTTTGTTTTGCCATCCACTCAGCCTCTGGAGTGATGCGCTCCTCAGAACCGCCAGAAACATCCTCTCCAAGAAGCCTCATAATCTTCTTGTCCCGGCGGTGACTCTCCTTGGAGACAACGTGAGCCCGATACTGCCCCTGTGCTTGCATATAGAATAATGCCTTCATCTTGTTCTTTAGCCTCTTAGCCCAAGATAGCTCAGAGGTGGGAGGGATGAAGCCCTCAGAGCTGTCCTCGTCCACTGCCTCCTCCTCATCCTCATCCGCATCCACATCCATGGCAGTCGCGGCCTCAGCACGAGAAGTGGTGTTAGCCCACTGAGTCTTGACACGGAGCCTGATGGACTCGTGTCGAATCCAACCAGGGGCCTCAAACTCCTCCTGAGGGTAGAGCTTCTCCCAAGTTGCCGAGATCAAATGAAACAGATAAGGTCCATAGATGGGGACCTTGCGGTTGTATACCGCAAACCGAAGCTCACACCACATGATATGTGAGACATCAGGTGGTTGCGTCTGAGAGTTGCGCGCTTCCTCACACAGGAGCAGCATGTCCACAAGATAAGCATGCACCTTGTCCTTGTCACCAATGCGAGGAAAGAGAGAGTTGTGGAAGATCTGGTACATGATGTCAAGGAAGGAGTTGAGCACCCAAGATGACTTGCCACTGGAGAGCTTCTTCTCAGCATAGAAGGGCTGAATCTTGTTCTTGTTGGCTGACTCGGGATTGGCATGAGGATGAACGCCTTGGGGAGTGGCGAGCCCCTCATCCTGAACACCAGGCAAAGTCATGAAGTCCTTCCATGTAGCAGTTAGCTGTTGACCATTGGTCATCCAAGTCATAGTCCTTTCCTCATTAGGATGAAAGTGCACTGAGGCAAAGAACTGAGCCACAATCTCAGGATCATAGTCTTTGTGAAAAGAGATGATGTGCTCAATGCCAAATTGCTCCACTAGATCCAGAGCCTCACCAAAGTAGTCTCAGTGCTTCGCTTCCCTCAAATGATGCATGTCGATCCAGTGCACATCCACGTAGATGTTTCGCTTGGCCTTGATCACATCCAGATAAATGAGATTATGCTGCTTGGTCCAGAACAGTTCATTCCCTCGGAAGTTGGCACGAGGATGCACATAGGGATTGATCTTCCTTCGAGAGATGAACTCAGCAAGTGGCATCTCATCCATGCCCATGATGGGTTCCTTGTACTTGGTGGCGGTGGTCTTGGTCCTGCGTTGGGGGGCACTGGAGCCCTCTGGAGCTTCATCTTGATTTCGCAGACGCTTGGAGCCCGTGTCACGGCTTGGATTGGAACGGCGTGCACTAGCACCTGAGCCACCACCTAAGACACAAAACACAAAACACGCACAAAAAGCGAGAAGGATCAATGCAAAGAACACAACAAAGCAGGTGAAACTAGTAGAAGTAGCATGTGATAATTGCCACATGAGGGATTTGAGACAACGGTAGTATCGCAGTGTTGTGCGGTACTAAAATTTTCGTGCTGCTCCTAGCCACGGTAGTACCGTGCCAGGGAGGGACGGTAGTACCATGTCTAGGTGCGGCAGTAAAATTTTATGTCGTGCCTCGTGCGGTAGTACCGCTCCTGAGGAGCGGTAGTACCGGACGAGTGGTAGTACCGCAGCGGAGATGTGGTAGTACCACACGGTTGCAGATCCGAAACCACAACTAGATTTGTGCACAGCCATGACAACAACGCGGTACTACGGACGATCAAATCCATCACAAAGCAACATAGAAAGTACCATCTCTACGCATTACTTCTCTCCTACATCCTACTCTTGCAAAGATTTAGCCTAAAATCTCAAGAACATCATGCATCTCCCCAAAAACCTAGAAGCAAAATGAGCCAAAAAGAGAGGGAATTGGGGAGAAACCTGGGTCCATGGCAAGAGGAAGCAGTGGGGAACGATCCCACCGGTCGGAATCCGAGGAGAGCGGCTGGAGACGGAGATCCGGCGAGGGCCTCCGGCATCGATCTTGGGCAGGAGAGAGAGAGGCGGCGTGGGGAGAAAGAGTGAATTGGTATGGGGGAGTTGGAACTCCCCCTGCCCGCTCTTAACCCCCACGCGCTCGCTACTCCGCTGTAGTACCGCGCGTCCTTGCGGTAGTACCGCCCGAGCGGAAGTACCGTGCCATGGGCGGTAGTACTGCTCCACCAGCGGTAGTAAAAAAATTACTGTTGTGCTGGTTGCAGTAGTATCGTGTCCTTGCGGTAGTACCGTGAACCCAAGAAAATGCAGTTTCAAACAAAAGGAAGAAACACCTTTGCACGGAACCTTCAAGCGAATGAACACACCAACGAGCTAACAACCTAGACAACACAAGCACAAGCTCGGCAGGAAGAACGAAAAGCAAGAGACAACAAGGACCAAAAACGAGACACAACCTCTCCACTGAGAAGGCAGTGGCCGGAGCCACCTATGTTTGAGTCGATTGGTATGGCACCGCGAAGAATTATCCTTGGGCCCATGACCTAAACTCGTCTTTGAAGCACAAGTACCATCAAAAATGGTTAATGTGAAAGAGTTGATCAATTTATGCATAATGGGGGGAGGGAGAGTTCATTGAGAGAACAACACTCCCCCTATGTCCATGCCTACACCTAAACTAGACAACAAGTTGAGTGTGGTGGGGTGTGCAAGGGTTCAAGTCACATTGCTTGAATCAATGATATTTAGCTCATTCCTTAACTCGCGAAATCTTGCTTCATCCAAGGGCTTCGTGAAAATATCCGCAAGGTTATCATGAGTGTTGACATAGTTGAGCTTGATCTCCCCTCGCCTAGTATGATCCCGGATGAATTGATACCGAATCTCAATATGCTTCGTCTTGAAGTATTGCACCGGGTTGAGAGAAATATTGATGGCACTTTCATTGTCACACCAAAGAGGCACTTTGTCACAAATGACATCGTAATCCTTTAAAGTTTGCCTCATCCATAAGAGTTGTGCACAACAACTACCGGCCGCCACATACTCCACTTCGGTGGACGAGAGAGACACACAATGTTGCTTCTTGGAAGACCAACTCACCAAAGAGCAACCAAGAAATTGGCACCCTCCGGAAGTGGACTTCCTATCCACTTTGTCTCCCTCCCAATCGGAATCCGAATATCCTTCAAGCTTGAAGTTTTCTCCTCTTGGGTACCATAAGCCAAAGTTTGGGGTATGATCCAAATATCAAAAGATTCGCTTGACCGCCACAAGTTGGCTTTCCTTCGGTGCGGCTTGAAACCGTGCACAAATTCCCACACTCAACATGATATCCGGTCTAGATGCACAAAGGTAAAGCAAGGAGCCAATCATGGAGCGATATACCTTTTGATCCACCGCTTTACCATTTGAATCCATGTCAAGTTGGCACTTGGTGGGCATTGGGGTGGAGGCCGGCTTGACATCACTTAGCTTGAATCTCTTCAGCATGTCTTGAGTGTATTTGGCTTGGTTGATGAAAGTTCCTTCTCTTCTTTGCTTGATTTTGAACCCGAGAAAGAACTTCAACTCTCCCATCATAGACATCTTGAACTTTGAGGTCATGAGAGCGGCAAATTCTTCATTGAAAGCTTTGTTCGGGGAACCAAAAATAATATCATCAACATATAGTTGGCATATAAACAACTCCCCTTTGACCTTCTTAGTAAAAAGAGTGGAGCCGATTTTCCCGATTTCGAACCCACGATCTTGTAACAACTCCGTAAGATGCTCATACCACGCACGTGGGGCTTGTTTAAGGCCATAGAGCGCCTTGTGGAGTTGGTACACGTGATCGAGGAAATAGGGATCTTCGAACTCGGGGGGTTGTTTGACATACACCAACTCATTAATGGGACCATTAAGAAAAGCACTCTTCACATCCATTTCTTGCAACGTGAAATTATGATGAAAAGCATAAGCAATCAACAAACAAGTAGATTCAAGGCGAGCAACGGGAGCAAAGGTTTCACCGTAGTCGATACCCTCGACTTGGGAGTAGCCTTGTGCCACCAAACGAGCCTTGTTGCGAACAATGATCCCATGAGCATCTTGCTTGTTCTTGAATATCCACTTGGTCTCAATGACATTATGATTCCCGGTTGGCCTTGACACTAATTTCCACACTTGGTTGTGCTCAAAGTTGTTGAGTTCTTCATGCATGGCATTGAGCCAATCCAGGTCCTCGAGCGCCTCATAAACCTTTTGGGGTTCGACACAAGAAACAAACGCATGATGTTCACAATAGTTTGCTAATTTTCTACGAGTGCTTACCCTCTTTCTTAGGCTTCTGACCACATTCTCCATAAGATGACCTTTGGTGGTGAGCTTGGGAGTGATCTTCGCGGCACGACGCTCTAAATTCTCCTCAGATGTGAAAAGAGGAGGGGTAACTTGATCTTCTTGAGCGTCGTCTTGAGCTTGTTCTTGATCTTGAGCTTGCTCTTGATCTTGAACTTGCTATAAAGGGATAACTTGACCTTGGGCATCATTGGGTGGTTCACCACCATCTTGAGGTTGATCTTGCCCTTGATCTTGTTCAAGAGGTTGAGGGCCTTCACTTTGTTCTTCGGAAGCATGTGGGTCTTGGGTTGGTGATGGCTCCACTTGAGTGGAGCATTGTCCTTCTCCTTCGGCCACAAGGGGTTCCTCAATGGGTAGGATATGACCAACACCCATTCTTATTATGGCTTGGGGAGGAATTTCATCACCTACATCACAAGTACCACTTTGCTCCACTTGGGAGCCGTTATTTTCGTCAAACTCCATGTCACACGTCTCCTCAATGAGTCCGGTGGACTTGTTGAGGACACGGTAAGCATGAGAGTTTGTAGCATAACCAACAAATATGCCCTCATAAGCTCTAGCCTCAAATTTAGACAAACGAACACCTTTCTTGAGAATGAAACACTTACACCCGAACACCCAGAAGTACTTGAGGTTGGGCTTGTTACCGTTAAGTATTTCATAAGGAGTCTTGTTCAAGCCTTTGCGGAGATAGAGCCGATTGGATGCATGACAAGATGTGTTGATGGCTTCGGCCCAAAAGTTGTATGGAGACTTGAACTCTGCCATCATGGTCCTTGCCGCATCCATCAACGCCTGGTTCTTCCTCTCCGCGACACCATTTTGTTGAGGGGTATATGGTCTAGAATATTGATGCTTGATCCCCTCATCACTAAGAAACTCATCCAAGGTGTAGTTCTTGAACTCGGTGCCGTTGTCACTTCTTATTGTCAAGATCTTTGCATCATGTTGACGTTGAGCTTCATTTGCAAAGTCGGTGACGGTTTGTTGAGTCTCACTCTTCCTCTTGAAGAAATATACCCAAGTGTATCTTGAATAATCATCCACAATCACCAAGCAATACTTTCTACCTCCAAGACTATCAAAGGATGGAGGCCCAAAAAGATCCATGTGAAGGAGCTCCAAGGGTCTCTTCGAGTAGATGATAGTCGTGGGAGGGTGAGCCTTCTCATGAAGCTTTCCTTCGATACAAGCACTGCAAGCACGATCTTTGGCAAAACTAACATTTGTTAGTCCACGGACATGGTCCCCCTTGAGAAGACTTTGCAAAGATCTCATATTGACGTGGGCTAAACGGCGATGCCAAAGCCATCCCACATCAACTTTAGCCATTAGGCATGTCGTGGTCTTAGTGGGTCGCTCCGAAAAGTTAATCACATAAAGACCGTTCTCGACATGCCCAACAAAGGCTACTTTAAGAGTCTTGCTCCACAAGAGGGCCACGGTATCAATATCAAAGAAAGTGGCAAAGCCCATGAGTGCAAGTTGACGAACGAAAAGTAGATTGTAAGCAAGGGACTCAACAAGCATGACTTTCTCGATCGTAAGATCATGAGAAATGACAACCTTACCAAGACCCAATACCTTAGAAGACGAGGCATCACCCCACTCGACGTTGGTGGGCATAGAAGGAATCTTGTGCACGTACACCACTAAGTCCTTGCTTCCGGTCATATGATTTGTTGCTCCACTATTGAGCAACCATGATCCCCTAGCGGAAGCAAACACCTACAAGAGATCAATTCTTGGTTTTATGTACCTATTTTGTAATGGGTCCTTTTATGTTAGTAACAAGGGTCTTAGGAACCCAAATAGACCATTCAATGTACTCATAAGGAGAACCAACAAATTTAGCATAAACATGCCCATCACGAGCACGACACAACACATAAGAAGGGTTAAAGTCGTTGGCTTTGTTGGAAGGGATGGCATTTCCCTTTTTGACATCACCACCCTTCACATTGTTCTTCTTCTACTTAGGAGCACCCTCTCCCTCCTTCACAAAGTTTTGCTTGAGAGGAGGAGGTCGTTTGGCCTTGTCGTTCTTCTTCTTGTTCTTGGACTTGGGTGCGAACCCAACTCCCTCCTTAGCCACAACTTCCTTTTGATTGCTCAAAAGGTCATTGAGGTTCTTCTCACCTTGTATGCACGTCACGATGCCTTTCTCAAGTTGCTCCTTCAACTTGGCATTCTCCTTCACAAGATGCACATGCTCACAACAAGGGTTAGTGGCATTTGCATTATCAATTAATACCATATGAGGAAAGGTGGGTTTTTCTTTGATTAGCTTAACTTGGAGTTGATCATGAGACTCATTGAGGCTAGCATGAGCACCATTCAAGACCTTGTGGGCCTTGTCAAGTAAGTCAAACTCCTCCTTGAGTCTAGCATGGTCAACGCCAAGTTTAGCCTTCTCGGAAGTTAGCACACGAGACACAACAAGAGCATGATCAAGATCTTTCTTTAACTTAGCATGGTCATCCTTGTGTGACTCCTCAAGAGCCAAACGATGCCCATGCTCTTCCTCAAGAGCATTAGAGAGATCCGATATCTCATCGGCATAGTCACGACTATGACCTTCCATCTTAGAGATGGTTTCTTCATGAGCCTCGATCATGTCATTGGCTTCACCAAGTTGTTCCAAGAGAGCAACAAAGTGCTTCTTGGATTTGCCCTTGAGCTTACTCATAAAAGACTCAAATTCATTCACTTCCTCATTAGACCCCTCACTTTCATCAATGCCATCTGTCAAGGAGGGATTAGTAATGATGGTGGTTTTAATGTTGGGGGTTACCTTGTTGGTGGCTTTAGCCATGAGACACTTGGCGGTGATGTTCTCATTAGGTGAGTTGAAGAGGGACACCCGTGGAGTTGTGGCAATGGCAACGGAGGCCATGGCCATGGCTTCACTATCTTCATCATCATCGTCATCCTCATGGTATTCTTCTTGAACCACCAACCCTCGAGTAGGAGTCTTTTTGGTGAAGTTGTTCTTGTTGGGGAAGGACTTGGCTTTGTCTTTTCGGATGAGCTTGCCACCATTGTCTTCCCGCTTCTTGTAAGGGCAATCCACAACAAAGTGGCTCACATTGCCACAATTGTAACATATTCTCACACGTTGCTTGCCCTTGAACCCACTTGAGTTGTTCTTGTTGAAGTTGGGCCTTGTGTTCTTCTTGCTCCAAAATTGCCTTGAAGCAAGAGCCATGTGTTCATGGTAATCATATTTTGTACCTTCGGGGTTGCTCTCCTCATCTTCCTCTTCTTCCTATTCTTCCACAATAACCTTGGACTTCAAGGCAAGGTTGGGCTTCTTTGCTCTTTGAGAACGCAACACCACATTGTCGGCGGTCTTGTCCAAGATCCTCATTGCCACAAACTCATCCAACACTTCATTTGAGATCAAGGAGTGGAAGTCCGGTCTTTGACAGATGAGGGAGGACAAGGCCTTGTGGTAAGGCATCATTGCTTTGAGGATCTTGCGCTTGATCCAATTGTCATCCGTGTCCTTGCTCCCATGATCTCGGAGTGAGACCGCGAGTTTGGTTACTCTCCAAAAGAGCTCACGAGGTTCTTCATCTTCTTTCATTGCAAACTCATTGGCTTCATCTTGCACCACTTCATAGTTGGAGCGTTGAATGCTTGCGCTTCCCTTATAGAGGGAAACAACACAATGTCATGCATCTTTGGCCATGGCGAAGGGTCGAAGATGAGGGAGATCTTCGGGTAGAACTGCATCTTGAATGATGAAGAGAGCATTCTCATTGAATTGACTATCCACGGCTTCTCTAGGGGTGAAGTTGCTTCGGTCATGTGGATGGAAACCTTCTTCAATGATTCTCCAAAGATTAGTATTCACATGATTTAAATGACGCTTGAAGCGATAAACCCAAGAATCAAAGTCCTCATTTTTCATAATCTTAGGAGGAGGGCCGGCATGATTTAAATGAGTAGAAGGAATTGGTCCTCCATAAATTGGAGGTTCCACATGGGCAAAGATGCCGGTGCCATTTCTACCACTAGTAGAAGGACCCTTTTCACTAGTAGCCTCCCCCTTGTCGGAGTTAGCATCCGTCACCTTGTTAGTGGGATCACCCACTTTCATCGGCGAGGTAGATAGTTTAAGTCCTTCTAAGAATTTATTAAACATGCTTTCAACCTCGGTTGTCATGGAGGTTTTCAATGTGTCCAAAGCAACATAGAATTCCTCACGAGACACCGCGGTTCCCCCATCACCCTTAGACGAGCTCGTATTCACACCGGAGTGCTCCTCCCCACCGTCTATGGTGTCAACCATACTCTTCGAACGACAAAGTCCTTAATAAAGAGACGAGGCGCTGATACCAATTGAAAGGATCAATATAGTTGACTAGAGGGGGGGTGAATAGGCAACTAACAATTTTTTAGCTTTTCTTTACCAAATTAAACTTTGCATCAAAGTAGGTTGTCTAGATATGCAACTAGGTGAGCAACCCATATGATGCAACAACAACAAGCACACAAGCAAGTAAGGGATACAACACAAATAAGCTTGCACAAGTAAAGGCACGAGATAACCAAGAGTGGAGCCGGTGAATACGAGGATGTGTTACCGAAGTTCCTTCCTTTTGAGGGGAAGTACTTCTCTGTTAGAGCGGTGTGGAGGCACAATGCTCCCCAAGAAGCCACTAGGGCCACTGTATTCTCCTCATGCCCTCACACAATGCGAGATGTCATGATTCCACTATTGGTGCCCTTGAAGACGGCGACCGAACCTTTACAAACAAGGTTGGGGCAATCTCCACAACTTAATAGGAGGCTCCCAACGACACCACGAAGCTTCACCACAATGGACTATGGCTCCGCGGTGACCTCAACCATCTAGGATGCTCAAACACCCAAGAGTAACAAGATCCGCTAGGGATTAGTGGGGGGAATCAAATTTCTCTTGGTGGAAGTGTGGATCGGGGCCTTCTCACCCAATCCCGAGCAAATCAACAAGTTTGATTGGTTAGGGAGAGAGATCGGGCGAAAATGGAGCTTGGAGCAACAATGGAGCTTAGGGTTGGAAGAGGTAGTCAACAAGAGGAAGAAGACACCCCTTATATAGTGGAGAGACAAATCCAACCATTATCCACTTAAACAGCCCGCGACCTGCGGTACTACCGCCCCAGACAAGCGGTACTACCGCAAGGGCTCATGGTACTACCGCGGCGAACCGCAGTACTACCGCTGCTACGGCAGGAGCTAGCCCAGGCCTGAACCGCAAAGGCTGAGGGTGGTACTGCCGCTGACATGGTACTACCGCTCCCCCTTGCGGTACTACCGCAAGGCAGGATTGGACTGGCCTGGGAAGGGCGCGGATGAATAAAAATACATCTGTGCCAACTTCCGCTGAAAATCAAACGATGCAAAAATCCGACACGGTACTACCGCACATGGCAAGCGGTACTACTGCGCAGGAAGCGGATGTAAAAAATTACATCCGCCCCTACTTCCGCTCATGTTGTTGTGCCAGACCAGGACTCACGGTACTACCACGCGCATGGGGCGGTACTACCGCGTAGGGCACGGATGTAAAAAAATTACATCTGCCCCTACAGCCGCACGAGCGGCTGAGTCTGGTCTAAGGCCACGGTACTATAGCTCCTTAGGAGCGGTACTACCATGGGCACCTACGGTACTACCGCAAGGGCATGCGGTACTACCCGGGGGCCTGCGGTACTACCGCTCCTAAGAGCAGTACTACCGCATGCCTCAGAACAGCAACACCGGGAATCCTTTTCTTTCCATATTTATGAAGAAAACGGAGGATGCTCCAAATGGCAAAGGGAAAGGCGGTGCAGAGGGAGTATACGTGTACGTGATGATTCCACCCGGACCTTTCCAACGCGGACCCCCTCTTAATTGTACGGCTTTCCTACGACTCAAATCCACTGAAAAGAAACGTAGAAAATGCCGTCTTCAATAGTCTTCGAGGGGCACCAAACCGTCTTGTGCCAGTGACGAAGCGTCTGAAATACTCCAGGCACACGATTAGTCCGCAAAAGTATTGTCATCAATCACCAAAACACCTTAGGGATAAATATGCCCTTACATCCGGGACATGGAGTATTTGATCCCGAGCTCATATGCTCCTGCATGAACAGTAAAATCAAAAAAATAGTAAAAAAATCAAAAAAATCTGATTTTTTTTTTGTGATGAACATTGACAAAATTTCTAACTGCATGCAAAATTTCAGGCTGAAATGACATTCGTGGGGGTCTGGGCAAAGAGAATAAAATCGATGCTCCAAAAAGACTATTGTTGGAAGCATTTTGGAGCATCGATTTTGTTATTTTTGCCCAGACCTCCACAAATGTCATTTCGATATGAAATTTTGCACGCAGTTAGAACATTCATCATTGTTCGTCATAAAAAAAATTCAGATTTTTTGAATTTTTTAACTAGTTTTTTCGATTTTACTGTTCATGCGAGAGCATATGAGTTCGGGATCAAAAGAACACTTTCATTCTTTTTGTCCTTATTGCTAACTGTCTATTCTTCTACTTGCTTGTTGAACCACCAGCAATGATGTTACGGGAAAAAAAGGTAGAACCGTGGACCAGCGATGATGTGAAGAAAAAGGACAGAACCAATTGTTCTTCTCAGCGATTAAAAGACATCAACGTTGTTTTTCTCAGCAATTAAAAGTCATCGGCGATATCAACAAGAGGAGCAAATGTACCGCAAGCCTTTACTCAAAAGGTTAGTTCTTGTATATTTGATCCGCCTTGAAATTTCATGTTGCTACACCTGTTGAATCTTCTCTTTCAATCTGTGCAGTATGAAATATTCTTATTTGAAACCTTACAATGCAAATAAAAATGAAGGCACTAGCTTTTACATACATACAAGGTGTTGTGTTAAATTACATGGACCGAAACTTACTATTATTAGTATTACTCAGTTCCTGCGACTGAAACTTACTTAATGCATCATTTTGGATTATTTGTTCAGATCCCAAATGTACTATACTACTGTACTTTGTAAGAGCTACGAGTCTGATCTAGTTCATTGTTCATTGCACCAGCAAAAGTGATGGAATCCACGAAAAGACATCTTGAAGAAATGGAAGCTCCAACGATGAAAAGCCAGGCCCAATATGTTCTTAAACCTGCAAAGGTAAAATCATACAATCGCTGTTAGGGCGTGCATATAATTTGGTTATACGCAATTATAAACAAAGATTAGGATACTATACCTCGGTAATCAATCCTATAGTTTTGGCAATGTCTATCTTCTTTCTGATATAGTCAGCAAAGAATTTGGGTTTTATCCTCTGTAAATAAATGATATTTTCTTAGCATAACGGTATTTTTGAAATGACATGTATATATATCATATCAAGATGCAATTTCTTTCGAGCACAGTACCAGCTTTTTAACTCTCTCTGTAATCAACTCCTGAGCTTTATCCTCTGATACCTAAGGCAGTCAGACGTGAAATCAAATCAAATATAAGGACATTTAATCGACTGGATCAATCCCACACGCATATCACAGTACTTACTTCCTTGGGAACCCTTGCTGTGCAATGAAGAAACTGAAAAGGTGAAGAAAAGAAGCAAAAGAGATGAGCATGCACGTTACAAATTCTGGGCTTACAATTATCTGTGGAGCAAAAGAGATAAGCATGCATGCTGCAAATTCTGGGCTTACAATTATCTGTGAAGAAGAGCCTACCTCTAGTTTCATAACGGAATGGTCATACTCTACGGCATACGCAATGCTATCTTGCCGCGACGGACACTTGTTCAGTAAATAGACTTCCTTCAAAGCATTTTCGAAACTCTCCTGTGCATTTTTGAGAAATGAGAATTACATGGATACTCATAAAAAACAAGCATTATTGTATATACATATACAGGGTTCTTAAGCAACATGAATTAATAAGAATTAGATGGATACTCAATAAGTGTGCAGAAGACTGGGTTACAATATTGAATTAATCAGAATTACATGCATACTCAATAAGTGTGCAGAAGACTGGGTTACAATACTGAATGCTAACCTTTTGTTGACTGACTCACTTCCAAATCTCGAAATGGAGACCATCGGATCCGTTACACCACCTAGCCTCAATGCCCATGTAAGTAAGACAATCCTGCATCGAAATAATGAAACTGTTAAATGCAAAACCACGCCAAAATTAAGTTAGTGATTATGCTAGAGATCATACACTGAAGCCAATACGAACTAAATGAGTTGTGATCTTGGGAAAGCGAGTGGCAACCTTAGTTGCTTGATAAATTCCTCTGGTCCGTATTTTGCTTGCCTAAAGAGATAAGCATGCACGTTACAAATTCTGGGCTTACAATTATCTGTGAAGCAAAAGAGATAAGCATGCATGTTGCAAATTCTGGGCTTACAATTATCTGTGAAGAAGAGCCTACCTCTAGTTTCATAACGGAATGGCCATACTCTATGGCATACGCAATGCTATCTTGCCGCGACGGACACTTGTTCAGTAAATAGACTTCCTTCAAAGCATTTTCGAAACTCTCCTGTGCATTGTTGAGAAATGAGAATTACATGAATACTCATAAAAAACAAGCAATATTGTATACATATACAGGGTTCATAAACAACAACAACAACAACAACAAAGCCTTTAGTCCCAAACAAGTTGGGGTAGGCTAGAGGTGAAACCCATAAGATCTCGCAACCAACACGAATTAATCAGAATTACATGGATACTCAATAAGTGTGCAGAAGACTGAGTTACAATACTGAATTAATCAGAATTACATGGATACCCAGTAAGTGTGCAGAAGACTGGGTTACAATACTGAATGCTAACCTTTTGTTGAGTGACTCGCTTCCAAATCTCGAAATGGAGACCATCGGATCCATCACACCACCTAGCCTCAATGCCCATGTAAGTAACACAATCCTGCATCGAAATAATGAAACTGTTAAATGCAAAGCCATGCTAAAATTAAGTTAGTGATTATGGTAGAGATCATACACTGAAGCCAATACGAACTAGATGAGTTGTGATCTTGGGAAAGCGAGTGGCGATCTTAGTTGCTTGATAAATTCCTCTGGTCTCTATTTTGCTTGCCTAAAGAACAGAGGAAATACCATTGGTGCCATAACATATACAGAAAATTGCCATTCCATGATTTTTGTGCAGTCATGTACTTACAATAGGAGAAGCATCCTTAACCGGTAGACAATCTTTCAACCACTGTATCAAGATAAAAAGAGAGGTTGTTAGTCCCATAATAAAAATCTAATGATTGCAGGAATGCTAGTCTTGCTTGATTTTGCGATGCACACCTTAAGTTCCCTTAATAATGTTTCAAAGTACTCGATGTATTCATGTTGCATCTCATAGCTATGGAAGTAACTGCGGTACAACTCCCAATCAGTGTACTCCCAATCGAAAACAACACCCTACACGAAAATGAAGGGAAAGAGGAAACATGATTTAGAATGACAAATAACATATGCCTTAAATAATAATAAAAATATAAATAGAGAGAAGCGATAACAAAAACAAGGTTTGATACAGGACAAGCAAAAATGTACTACTATGCGTAAAAGAGTATGTTGGTTCTTTTTAAATAAATTTATTAAGTCACAATACTATTTCTAACAGAAAAATATGCATAGAACTGCTTGAGCAAAAGAAATATGAGCATCAAGAAAGGCAATAAAGTGGAAAGAAAATATCCTGGTTGGCACTATGTTGAAGTAGTCAGCTGGCCAGTTTTTAATAGAGGCCGATAATTCAATGATGTACATTTTCCAGCATATAACATTATGAAATGGACCATCTAAGGAAAAGATAATTAACACCCAGTAAATGTATCATGAACTCATCAATAACTCCAACATGTAAATTGCTCTGTAATGTAGATCCTTAAATAATAGATAACTTTTTAACCCTTTTCTGAAAACAGGCCACACAGATCATTTGGTATATCATGGTGTTGAAATTACGATGAATGGTTCTAAATAGCCATCCTAACACAATGGAACACCAAAGGCAATTAAATGATGACAGGAACACTCAATGATCAGTTTATATACGTACATGATCCCGAGGCACTAGACGCTGGTAGTCATTCAGGCAAGCAAGCTTGCAGAGTTCAGGGTGGAAGAACCAGTCTAATACACCTTCTTCCTCCAAGAACCTAAAATATCGCATTTTCACGAGGAAATCTGTAGGAAATTCTTCCCTGTCAAGAAGCTCCATAGGGCAATCTTTCAGTTCATCACGGCACAACTCATTCTTGGACTCCTTTTGTGACAACTGTAGGCAATGATATCACCCTTGGAATTAGATATGGATTATGAGTTAAAAAACAGAATAAGCAGGATAGAACAAACTAACATAAATTCGCAAAACGCAAATGTATGGATTGATCATTGAACAGCATTTAATAGATGATTGAAAAAACAGAGGCATGGATGGATGAAACCTTGTAGGATCTGATGCGATACACCGCGGGGCGGATGTCCATGTCATAACGATGTCTATCATCCAATCTGATGGAAGTATCAAGGGAGGGGTCCGGAGGCAGATTCATCAAGCATTCATAGTACTGCTCAAAGCCAATATCATTTCTCACTCCCAACTTGTTCAACTTTTGGATTATGTACTCCACTTCTTTATCTGTCTTGATCGCGGCGGATTCTTGCCTCTGTTCCTGGGTGGCAACAGTGCTGCCATGGTTCTGAGCATCGATCGGACGACCGGTACATCTCGTTCTTGCTTTGACTAGTGGCGTGGTTCTTTTCGTTGGAAAAGATGCACTATTGCCTCTCGTGTGCTTTTTCTCTCCGGCGATATGTGCAGCAGTCTTGTGCTTCTTCTCTCCGGCAAGACGCGCTTCAGTCTTGACCGGCCGGTGGATGCCCTGCGTCTGTCGGCGGGGCTGATCAGGGGGGGGACTTCTTCTCCATTGTATCATGCTTCCGTGGAATCGGACATGTATCCACCTTCTCCCTTCGCTTCTGAGACATCTCTCCGGCAATGTTTCTAGCCTACAAAGACAGTAAAGACAATCTCGTTCTATCCGTGGTGCTGCATCCTCGCCAAACCCTAGCCAACAACGGAGATGAACGAACAAAATCCAAACCGATTAAGGTTGTAAAGAACATCCAACGAAAAAACAATTGAGGGGGTCACGGAGGGGTACCGGCGGAGCTATTGGTAGCGACTGGCGAGCGGCGACCCGAGTCCCGACGCGTGGAAGTGGCAAGTGAAGGTTGTTTCCCCTCGCCGGAGGGACGGCTGCGGCAGCCACAGCGAAGTTGGCTGCCAGAGGATCGATCTGACACGAGAGAGGGGACAAGACGGGGCAGCGTCTCGCAGCTATCAGCATCATTTGGCGTGCTCTAAATTATTCACCACGTGTCGCGCTCTGGACGCTCCCTCCGGATTTTGTTTTTTTATTTTTCGCACGCGTTTTTGGCTTTTTAAACAATTTTTTTATTTTTTTCATGTTTTGGTTTTCCACCGGTCTTCCCTAGCTTTTCGATAAAAAAATCATTTTTTTGCCAAAAAACATTTTTTTCGCGAGAATCACAGTTTTGTTTTCGCGAGAGGCACGGCCGTGCCTCTTCGAAACGAAAAAAAAACGTGTTTTATGTTTTTTTCTTTCGCGAGAGGCACGGTTGTGCTTTCGCGAGAGTCACGGCCATGTCTCTTGAAAATGAAAAAAAATACGTTTTCTGTTTTTTTTCCTTCCGTGAGAAGCACAGTTGTGCTTTCGCGAGAGTCACGGCCGTGCCTCCTCGGAAACGGAAAAAAATGCATTTTCTGTTTTTTTTTCTTTTGCGAGAGGCACGGTTTTGCTTCCGCGAGAGGCACGGTTGTGATTTCATCATAGGCACGGCCGTGCCTCTTTCAAAAAGGGAAAAAACCGTCCTTCCGGTTCAGTTTTTTCGTCCGATTTTTTTGTGAAAAAAAGTTCGTCAAAACTTATCAACATGGGATCTAGTTTTGAAGATCTCGACGCCTGAAATCCAACAGCGAAAGCGGTTCGAAATTTGGACGCACGGTTTAAGAGATAAAACGTTTTGAATAAACTGATCTACGAAAAAGGGAAAACTCTCATGTTGCAACAAGTGGAGCACATGCAGCGCGCCACTTGTCGCAACCTGGAAGAGTTGGAGTGATCTCCGCAAGGAGTACTCCTTAATTAGTGATTTCGACAAGACTGGGGCGGCTAGAAGAAGACTTGAGACCAGAGGGCTGAAGCGTCGCGAGAACCTCTCCGGCGGAGCTATTCGGCGCGTAGGTTGCCCACCTCTCCAGCTCGCAGATCCAGTGTTGGCCCAGCGTGTTTATACTCCATTGTTTTTTTTATTTTTATACTCTTTTCTCTCCCGGTTTTCCT
The DNA here is from genome assembly GCF_002162155.2 of Triticum dicoccoides. Taxonomy (NCBI): domain Eukaryota; kingdom Viridiplantae; phylum Streptophyta; class Magnoliopsida; order Poales; family Poaceae; genus Triticum; species Triticum dicoccoides. Next base: position 667,214,466 of record NC_041383.1, on the reverse strand, counting down.
TCCTTTTTTCCTTTTTTATTTTTTCTTTTTATGTTTCTTCTTTTTTCTTTTTATGTTTTTTATTTTCTTTTCTGTTTTTCTTTTTTCTTATATATTTTTTATTTTGTTTCTTATTATTTTCAATTTTGGGAACATCTCTCAAATTTGTGAACATTTATGAAATCGTGAACATCTTTCGAAGTTGTGAAATTGTTTTCGAAATCATGAATATTTTTCAAAATTCGTGAACATCTCTTGAAATTCGTGAACATTTTTAAAAAAATTAAACATTTTTCGAATATGTATTTTTTTATAATTGTAAATGTTTTTTCAAACCCATGAATATTTCTTAAATCTGGGAACTTTCTTTTTGAAAATTCACGATTACTTTTCCTGTTTCCATGAACACTTTTCAATAAGCGAACCTTTTTTAGCCGATAAAGTGTTTTTGCAAAATTTGAGAACAATTTATGAAATTCACTAACATTTTTTTTGAACATTTTTATAAAATTCATGAACATTATTTAAATCCATGAAATTTTGTTGAAATTCATGAACATTCTTTCAAATCACGAACATACATATCTTGTAGCGCAATCTTTGGAGGGTACAATTGCTCCTTCAGTAAATTTTCAAGGCCACTGCAGAGATCGCTGCATACAAATATAACTAGTCACATTCATAACTTAGCTCAGACCAAAAAAATTTGTCCCCTCAATGCCCAATATAAATATCAAATAAAGATCGCAAGTACAAATGAAAGGTAGGAAATAATAACTCGTATCAGGGACTCACAGTATCATCTATCCTAGCGCACTAGTTGGAGCACTTCCTTTCATCTTAGACTTGAACATCGTTCTAGGACCAACTTTTTTCAACCAAACAACTAGGCTGTCATCAACCCATGATATGACAAATCTCGAAAACCACGGTCATCATACATGTTCTCCACTTTGACGACATTTGCATGTCGAAAATTCTTCAAAAGAGAATATGATTCAAATGGTGCATTCATCTCAATTAAACACTGAGACACTATCGGCCTCATGATACTGCCCCTTCAAAAACTTCATGGGACTACGAACAAAATCAAGATATTTGATGACCGACGGCACAACAAGTGCATCGCACAAAGAGTTAATCAATTCGTTCTAGAAACTAGTCACAGACAGGGCATGACCATAGCCGATCCAAACCATTTTTGGACCCGGGGCGATGTGAAACCATTATTTTTTATACCAAATATTTATACTTATTTTAAACTAAGTGTACCATATAACAATTTTAACTAATATAATATTCTATTACTTAGCCACATAATAATGTTTTCAAATAATAGTTATATTATTCATCGCTATACAATTTTAATACATCTTCGATAATTTTGATTCTACAAATTTTGAATTGTAACGTATACCAAATTTTTTTTGTTTTCTAACTAATTTTACAATATTACATAAATTGTATAATGTATATACATATATTTGCATATCCATGCGCGTGTCCATATATCTTTCAATATTATTGAATGTTGTGCTAGAGATTTATAAATCATAAATAATTTAATAGAGGTTTCTACTGTATACAGGCAACCATATTTGTAGAAACTTCTAGGATATATCAAATGTGACATCCAAGTTGGGTTTGGTGATAGAGTCATCTAAGAACCTAATATGTTCTTGAGTGTACTTTTGCGTATGATTCAATTATATCTGACATGATCATCTAGATTCACTTAGTTTGATTTGGTGCAAATGAGATGTACTATCTATTTCTCAAATGAAAAATTATGGATTGGTTTCAACAATGAAAACTAATTATCATAAATTTCATTATGATATAAAGACATCTATTATAAAGAGAGACTAGCGTATCTAAACTTTCCCAGGCGAGTTGGTTTGCCTCCGCGTGGTATAAACTATTAGTATGTGTTGTCAACTTACGCTCCTGCAAATTGAGCCTCTATTTTATGCATATAATAATCTTTAAAATGTAATTTATAATTATATAGTGCTTATTAGTATAATTTATAGTTGGGGCCCTCCCCTCTTGGGGCCCGGGGCGGTCGCCCCTTTTCCCCAACCTATGGGCCAGCTCTGCGCATGACTCGGGATGGGGAACACCATGCCTAGCTAATCTATCCACCCTAGAAACCCCAATAACCAAACAAAGTGGGGGCATTGGCATGGGCATATACTCCGGTCGCCCTGGACGCACGTCGAAGCACAAAACTGCAAACGAAGACATCGCACAGGTACCCATAAAAGCTTGCTACTTCCGGTTCGTACCTTTGACACAGAGGGGGGGACCTAAGCCGAATCGAACACCCAGCAACTCCTATACGTCGCCGCCGGAGGTTACGACTAGGGTGGTGGAGAAGGACCACCGGGTTCTGGTTGAAGCGGCAGATCCTCGCAGCACGGGCCATTCGATGTCGACGGAGACGAAGAGGCAGGGGGCGAGGAAAGGGGATAGGGTTTTGGGCCTAGGTGGTGGGCAGGGGGAAGCTTATTTTCATTTCCTAAAATCGAGAATGACAACGTTTTTTAGGGAGAACAGGGGAACTTAGTGGCTCGGCCTTGTTGTGGGTGGCTTCGCGCAATGGCTCGGCAATGGTTACAGTTGATAGGTAACTCTTTTCTTTAGGGTAAATGTTTTCCTCCTTTTTATGGGACTTTTTTTGTCTTTTAATTAGTACTCCCGTCGGGCAAAGGAATACCCGTTTATCGCTCCTTTTCATGAAACTCAAAAAAAATCTAACTCCTCTTCTCATTAGCTAATTTTTTTAATCTCCTCTTCTCAGCCACGTCAGAGATGGATCCCGCATGCTCGGAATCTTGCAAAAATCAGTGTTGATGGAGCCGTTTCGAGACAGACAAACAAAGTGACCTACAACATTGTATGCATAAATTCCTCTGGGACTTATATGGGTTCTTCCGCTATTACATGCTTATAGGCATTATAGACCTGACGACCCTCAAGGCTCTAGCATGTCGGGAGGCAATGGTCCTGTGCTACATCTTGCATTAACTGATGTGGTAGCTGCTTCAGATAAAAAAATTTGCTAGAAGAAGACCTGAGGCCTGAGGCCAGAGGCCCGAATCGTCGCGGGAGGCGCCACGGTGGGGCAGATCCTATTCAGCGCCTAGGTCCAGTCTTTGGGCCGACCCGATTGGGGTTTATTCTAGAACCTTCCCTAAACCGATTTTTTTCTTTTTTCTTCCTTTTTTATTTATGTTTCTTTTTTATTTTATTTATTTTTCTTAATTTCTTTTTTTCCTTTTATTTTTCTTTTTCAATGTTGCGAACATCTCTCAATTTTTTGAACATTTTAGAAATCAGAACATTATTAGAAGTTGTAAAAATATTTTTGAAATCATGAATATTCTTCAAATCCATGAACACTTTTTAAAAATTCATGATTTTTTCAAAAGCATGCATGTTTTTCTAAATTGTGAATATTTTTTTTAAAATGCAATTTGTTTTTGAAATTTACGAACATTTTACTATTGTCATGCACATTTTTTGAAATGCATGAATATTTTTCGAATTCATGAATGTTTTTAAATCAGTGAACATTTTTTATAGATACAGTTTTTTCTAAATTTGGGTATTTTGAAATTCATGAACATTTTCCCCCTTTTTTGAATTTTTTCGAAAAATCATGAACATTATTTGAATCCGCAAAAAATTGTTCAAATTCATGAACAATTTTAAATATACGAAATTTTTGCAAGATCACATACACTTTTGAATATGCAGACATTCTTTCAGAATCATAAACATTGTTTCTAATGCACAGAAAATTTAAGATTTGTTGAACATTTTCCCAGAATCATGAACATGTTTTTTCTGAATTCACGATCACTTAATGATGTCTAAAAACATTTTTTAAAATTAGCAATTATTTAGAAATTTGGAACTTTTTTTTTGAAATCCTAAACTATTTTTAAAAATAAATAAATGGAAAACAGGGGACGTCCCGTCTCGCACATGGGCTAGCCCAAATAGGGCGCACGGGGGGCTGGGGGTGCACGTTTCCACGATGTCCGACCCTGAGGTCACCAAATAGGAGCTCCCAACCGATGGGACTATATGGGGAAATGAATGAAATGTGCCCTATAGGCAATAATAAAGTTATTGTTTATTTCCTCATATCATGATAAATGTTTATTATTCATACTAGAATTGTATTACCGGAAACATAATACATGTGTGAATATATAGACAAACATAAGTGTCACTAGTATGCCTCTACTTGACTAGCTCGTTGAATCAAAGATGGTTAAGTTTCCTAGCCATAGACATGAGTTGTCATTTGATTAACGGGATCACATCATTAGGAGAATGATGTGATTGACTTGACCCATTCCATTAGCTTAGCACTTGATCGTTTAGTATGTTGCTATTGCTTTCTTCATGACTTATACATGTTCTTATGACTATGAGATTATGCAACTCTCGTTTACCAGAGGAACACTTTGTGTGCTACCACGTCACAACGTAACTGGGTGATTGTAAAGGTGCTCTATAGGTGTCTCCGAAGGTACTTGTTGGGTTGGCGTATTTCGAGATTAGGATTTGTCACTCTGATTGTCGGAGAGGTATCTCTGACCCCACTCGGTAATGCACATCACTTAAGCCTTGCAAGCAATGTGACTAATGAGTTAGTTGCGAGATGATGTATTACATTACGAGTAAAGAGACTTGCCGGTAACGAGATTGAACTAGGTATTGAGATACCGACGATCGAATCTCGGGCAAGTAACATATACCGATGACAAAGGGAACAGCGTATGTTGTTATGCGGTTTGACCGATAAAAATCTTCGTAGAATATGTGGGAGCCAATATGAGCATCCAGGTTCCGCTATTGGTTATTGACCGGAGACGTGTCTCGGTCATGTCTACATAGTTCTCGAACCCATAGGGTCCGCACGCTTAAAGTTCGGTGACGATTTATATTATGAGTTATGTGTTTTGACGTATCGAAGGTAGTTCGGTGTCCCGGATGAGATCAGGGACATGACGAGGAGTCTCGAAATGGTTGAGACGTAAAGATCGATATATTGGACGACTATATTCGGACATCGGAAAGGTTCCGAGTGATTCAGGTATTTATCGGAGTACCGGAGAGTTACGGGAATTCGCCGGGGAGTATATGGGCCTTATTGGGCTTGAGGGGAAAGAGAGAGGGGAGGCTGCGCGCACCCCCAAGGCTTAGTCCGAATTGGACTAGGGGGAGGGCGGCGCCCCCTCCTTCCTTCTCTTCTCTTTTCCCTTTCCTTCTCTCCTACTCCTACTACTTGGAAGGGCTCCTAGTTCTACTAGGAAAGGAGGAATCCTACTCCCGATGGGAGTAGGACTCCCCTAGGGCGCGCCATAGAGAGATCCGGCCCTCCCCCTCCTCCACTCCTTTATATACGAGGGAGGGGGGCACCCCATAGACACACAAGTTGATCAGTTGATCTTTTAGCCGTGTGCGTTGCCCCCCTCCACCATAATCCACCTTGATCATATCATAGCGGTGCTTAGGCGAAGCCCTGCGTCGGTAGCATCATCATCACCGTCATCACGCCAGCGTGCTGACGAAACTCTTCTTCAACACTCTGCTGGATCGGAGTTCGTGGGACGTCATCGAGCTGAACGTGTGCAGAACTCGGAGGTGTCGTGCGTTCGATACTTGGATCGGTCGGATCATCAAGACGTACGACTACATCAACCGTGTTGTCATAACGCTTCCGCTTTCGGTCTATGAGGATACATGGACAACACTCTCCCCTCTCGTTGCTATGCATCACCATGATCTTGTGTGTGCATAGGAAATTTTGAAATTACTACGTTCCCCAACAGTGGCATCCGAGCCAGGTTTTATGCGTAGATGTTATATGCACGAGTAGAACACAAGTGAGTTGTGGGCGATACAAGTCATACTGCTTACCAGCATGTCATACTTTGGTTCTACCGGATCGACATTACGCGTACGCTTACGCGAGACTGGTTCTACTGACATGCTTTCCACATAGGTGGCTGGCGGGTGTCAGTTTCTCCAACTTTAGTTGAACCGAGTGTGGCTATGCCCGGTCCTTGAGAAGGTTAAAACAACACTAACTTGACGAACTATCGTTGTGGTTTTGATGCGTACGTAAGAATGGTTCTTGCTCAGCCCATAGCAGCCACGTAAAACTTGCAACAACAAAGTAGAGGACGTCTAACTTGTTTTTGCAGGGCATGTTGTGATGTGATATGGTCAAGACATGATGCTATATTTTATTGTATGAGATGATCATGTTTTTTACCAAGTTATCGGCAACTGGCAGGAGCCATATGGTTGTCGCTTTATTGTATGCAATGCAGTCGCCCTATAATTGCTTTACTTTATCACTAAGCGATAGTGATAGTCGTAGAAGCAATAGTTAGCGAGACGACAACGATGCTACGATGGAGATCAAGGTGTCGCGCCAGTGATGATGGTGATCATGACGGTGCTTCGGAGATGGAGATCACAAGCACAAGATGATGATGGCCATAACATATCACTTATATTGATTGCATGTGATGTTTATCCTTTATGCATCTTATCTTGCTTTGATTGACGGTAGCATTATAAGATGATCTCTCACTAAATTTCAAGATAAAAGTGTTCTCCCTGAGTATGCACTGTTGCCAAAGTTCTTCGTGCCCAGACACCACGTGATGATCGGGTGTGATAAGCTCTACGTCCATCTACAACGGGTGCAAGCCAGTTTCGCACACGCAGAATACTCAGGTTAAACTTGACGAGCCTAGCATATGCAGATATGGCCTCGGAACACTAAGACCGAAAGGTCAAGCGTGAATCATATAGTAGATATGATCAACATAGTGATGTTCACTATTGAAAACTACTCCATTTCACGTGATGATCGATTATGGTTTAGTTGATTTGGATCACGTGATCACTTAGATGATTAGAGAGATGTCTATCTAAGTGGGAGTTCTTAAGTAATATGATTAATTGAACTTTAATTTATCATGAACTTAGTCATGGTAGTTTCTTGTAAATTATGTTGTAGATCAATAGCTCGCGTTATAGCTTCCCTATGTTTTTATATGTTCCTAGAGAAAAACTATTTTGAAAGATGTTAGTAGCAATGATGTGGACTTGGTCCGTGATCTGAGGTTTATCCTCATTCCTGCACAAAATAATTATGTTCTTGATGCACCGCTAGGTGACAGACCTATTGCAGGAGCAGATGCAGACCTTATGAACGTTTGTCTAGCTCAATATGATGACTACTTGATAGTTTTGTGCACCATGCTTTATGGCTTAGAACCAGGACTACAAAAACATTTTTGAAACTTCATGGAACATATGAGATGTTTCAAGAGATGAAATTGGTATTTCAGACTCATGCCCGTGTCAAGAGGTATGAGACCTCTGACAAATACTTCGCCTAAAAGATGGAGGAGAATTGCTCAACTAGTGAGCAAGTGCTTAGATTGTCTGAGTACTACAATCACTTGAATCAAGTGGGAGTTAATCTTCTATTTAAGATAGTGATTGACAGAGTTCTCTAGTCACCATCACCAAGTTACTGGAACTTTGTGATGAACTATAGTGTGCAAGGGATGACGAAAACGATTCCCGAGCTCTTTGTGATGCTGAAATCAACGAAGGTAGAAATCAAGAAAGAGCATCAAGTGTTGATGATTGACAAGACTACTAGCTTCAAGAAAAAGACAAAGGAAGATAAAGGTAACTTCAAGTAGAATGGCAAGCAAGTTGTCACTCCCATGAAGAAGCCCAAAGCTGGACCAAAACCTGAAACTGAGTGCTTCTACTGCAAAGGAAATGGTCACTGGAAGCGGAAATGCCCTGAATATTTGGTGGATAAGAAGGATGGCAAAGTGAACAAGGGTATATTTGATATACAGGTTATTAATGTGTACCTTACTAGTGTTTATAGTAGCCCCTGAGTATTTGATACTTGTTCGGTTGCTAAGATTAGTAACTCGAAACAGGAGTTACTGAATAAACAGAGACTAGTTGAGGGTGAAGTGATGATGTGTGTTGGAAGTGGTTCCAAGATTGATATGATCATCATCGCACACTCCCTATACTTTCGGGATTAGCGTCAAACTTAAATAAATGTTATTTGGCATTTGCGTTGAGCATCAATATGATTTGATCATGTTTATTGCAATACGGTTATTCATTTAAAGTCAGAGAATAATTGTTGTTTTGTTTACATGAATAAAACCTTCGATGGTCATACACCCAATGAAAATAGTTTGTTGGATCTCGATCGTAGTGATACACATATTCATAATATTGATGCCAAAAGATGCAAAGTTGATAATGATAGTGCAACTTATTTGTGGCACTGTCGTTTGGATCATATCAGTGTAAAGCGCATGAAGAAACTCCATAAAGATGGACTTTTGGAATCACTTGGTTATGAATCATTTGATGCTTGCGAACCGTGCTTTTTGGGCAAGATGACTAAAACTCTATGATACGTCTCCAACGTATCTATAATTTTTGATTGTTCCATGCTATTATATTACCCGTTTTGGATGTTTATGGGCTTTATTTTACACTTTTATATCATTTTTGGGACTAACCTACTAACCAGAGGCCCAGCCCATATTGTTGTTTTCTTGCCTATTTCAGTGTTTCGAAGAAAAGGAATATCAAACGGAGTCCAAACGGAATGAAACCTTCGGGAGTGTGATTTTTGGAACGAACATGATCCAGGAGACTTGGAGTTCACGTCAGAGAAGCTTTGGGGAGGTCAGGAGATAGGAGGGCGCGCCCCCCTATTGGGCATGCCCCCCTGTCTTGTGGGCCCCTCGAGCACCCCCCGACCGACTTCTTTCACCTATATAATCCCATATACCCTAAAAACATCGAAGGGGAAGATAGATCGGGAGTTCCGCCGCCGCAAGCCTGTGTGGCCACCAAAAGTCAATCAGGACCCTGTTCCGGCACCCTGCCGGAGGGGGGATCTGTTAGAAATATGCCCTAGAGGCAATAATAAAAGGATTATTATTATATTTCTTTGTTCATGATAGTTGTCTTTTATTCATGCTATAATTGTATTATCCGGAAATCGTAATACACGTGTGAATACTTAGACCACAACATGTCCCTAGTGAGCCTCTAGTTGACTAGTTCGTTAATCAACAGATAGTCATGGTTTCCTGACTATGGACATTGGATGTCGTTGATAACGGGATCACATCATTAGGAGAATGATGTGATGGACAAGACCCAATCCTAAGCATAGCACAAAGATCGTGTAGTTCGTTTGCTAGAGCTTTTCCAATGTTAAGTATCTTTTCCTTAGACCATGAGATCGTGTAACTCCCGGATACCGTAGGAGTGCTTTGGGTGTACCAAACGTCACAACGTAACTGGGTGACTATAAAGGTGCACTACAGGTATCTCCGAAAGTGTCTGTTGGGTTGACACAGATCAAGACTGGGATTTGTCACTCTGTATAACGGAGAGGTATCACTGGGCCCACTCGGTAGTGCATCATCATAATGAGCTCAAAGTGACCAAGTGTCTGGTCACGGGATCATGCATTATGGTAGGACTAAAGTGACTTGCCGGCAACTAGATTGAACGAGGTATTGGGATACCGATGATCGAATCTCGGGCAAGTAACATACCGTCTGACAAAGGGAATAGTATACGGGGTTGCTTGAATCCTCGACATCATGGTTCATCCAATGAGATCATCGAGGAGTATGTGGGAGCCAACATGGGTATCCATATCCCGCTGTTGGTTATTGACCGGAGAGCCGTCTCGGTCATGTCTGCATGTCTCCCGAACCCGTAGGGTCTACACACTTAAGGTTCGGTGACGCTAGGGTTGTATGAATATGATTATGCAGCAAACTGAATGTTGTTCGGAGTCCTGGATGAGATCCCGGACATCACGAGGAGTTCCGGAATGGTCCGGAGGTAAAGAATTATATATATGAAGTGTTGTTTCGGCCATCGGGAAAGTTTCGGGATCACCCGGTATTGTACAGGGACCACCGGAAGGGTCCCGGGGGTCCACCGGGTGGGGCCACCTATCCGGAGGGCCCCGTGGGCTGAGGTGGGAGGGGAACCATCCCCTAGTGGGCTGGTGCGCCCCCCCCTTGGGCCCCCCTGCGCCTAGGGTTGGAAACCCTAGGGTGGGGGGCGCACCACTTGCCTTGGGGGGCACTCCACCCCCCTGGCCGCCGCCCCCTTGGGAGATTCCCATCTCCAGGGCCGGCGCCATCCCCCCCCCAGGGGGCCTATATAAAGAAGGGGGGAGGGCAGCCGCACCCTGAGTCTTGGCGCCTCCCTCCCCCTGCTACACCTCTTCCTCCTCCCGCAGTTGCTTGGCGAAGCCCTGCCGGAGTCCTGCTGCATCCACCACCACGCCGTCGTGCTGCTGGATCTTCATCAACCTCTCCTTCCCCCTTGCTGGATCAAGACGGAGGAGACGTCACGCTGACCGTACGTGTTTTGAACGCGGAGGTGCCGTCCGTTCGGTGCTAGGATCTCCGGTGATAGGATCACGACGAGAACGACTACCTCAACCCCGTTCTCTTGAACGCTTCTGCACGCGATCTACAAGGGTATGTAGATGCATCTCTCTCTCTCGTTGCTAGATGAACTCATAGATGGATCTTGGTGAACGTAGGAAATTTTTTTATTTTATGCAACGTTCCCCAACAGTGGCATCAGAGCTAGATCTATGCGTAGTTCTCTATTGCACGAGTAGAACACAAATCTATTGTGGGCGTAGATCTTGTCAACTTGCTTGCCACTACTAGTATTTTCTTGCTTCAGCGGTATTGTGGGATGAAGCGGCCCGGACCGACCTTGCACGTACACTTACATGAGACAGGTTCCACCAACTTACATGCACTAGTTGCATAAGGTGGCAAGCGGGTGTCTGTCTCTCCTACTTTAATTGGAGCGGATTCGATGAAAAGGGTCCTTATGAAGGGTAAATAGAAGTTGACAAAATCACGTTGTGGTTATTCGTAGGTAAAAAAACGTTCTTGCTAGAACCCAATTGCAGCCACGTAAAAGATGCAACAACAATTAGAGGACGTCTAACTTGTTTTTGCAGCAATTGTTCTGTGATGTGATATGGCCAGAAGTTGTGATGAATGATGAATGATATATTGTGATGTATGAGATCATGTTCTTGTAATAGGAATCACGACTTGCATGTCGATCAGTATGACAACCGGCAGGAGCCATAGGAGTTGTCTTAATTATTGTATGACATGCGTGTCAATGATTTAACGCCATGTAGTTACTTTACTTTATTGCTAAACCGTTAGCTATAGTAGTAGAAGTAATAGTTGGCGAGCAACTTCATGGAGGCACGATGATGGAGATCATGATGATGTAGATCATGGTGTCATGCCGGTGACGAAGATGATCATGGAGCCCCGAAGATGGAGATCGAAGGAGCTATATGATATTGGCCATATCATGTCACTACTTTATATAATTGCATGTGATGTTTATTATGTTTTTATGCATCTTGTTTACTTAGAATGGCGGTAGTAAATAAGATGATCCCTTATAATAAAATCAAGAAAGTGTTCCCCCTAACTATGCGCTGTTGCTAAAGTTTGTCGTTTCGAAGCACCACGTGATGATCGGGTGTGATAGATCCTTACGTTCACATACAACGGGTGTAAGACAGTTTTACACATGCAAAAACACTTAGGGTTAACTTGACGAGCCTAGCATGTACAGACATGGCCTCGAAACACAAGAGACCAAAAGGTCGAACATGAGTCGTATGGAAGATATGATCAACATGGAGATGTTCACCGATGATGACTAGTCCGTCTCACGTGATGATCGGACACGGCCTAGTCGACTCGGATCGTGTAACACTTAGATGACTAGAGGGATGTCAAATCTGAGTGGGATTTCATTAAATAATTTGATTAGATGAACTTAATTATCATGAACTTAGTCTAAAGTCTTTGCAAAATATGTCTTGTAGATCAAATGGCCAACGCTCATGTCAACATGAACCTCAACGCGTTCCTAGAGAAAACCAAGCTGAAAGATGATGGCAACAACTATTCGGACTGGGTCCGGAACCTGAGGATCATCCTCATAGCAGCCAAGAAAGCACATGTCCTAGAAGGACCGCTAGGTGAAGCACCCATCCCAGAGAACCAAGACGTTATGAACGCTTGGCAGTCACGTGCTGATGATTACTCCCTCATTCAGTGCGGCATGCTTTACAGCTTAGAACCGGGGCTCCAGAAGCGTTTTGAGCAACACGGAGCATATGAGATGTTCAAGGAGCTGAAAATGGTTTTTCAAGCTCATGCCCGGGTCGAGAGATATGAAGTCTCCGACAAGTTCTATAGTTGTAAGATGGAGGAAAACAGTTCTGTCAATGAGCACATACTCAAAATCTCTGGGTTGCACAACCGCCTGTCCCAGCTGGACATTAACCTCCCAGACGAGGCGGTCATTGACAGAATCCTTCAGTCGCTCCCACCGAGCTTCAAGAGCTTTGTGATGAACTACAATATGCAGGGGATGGTGAAGACCATTCCTGAAGTATTCTCAATGCTGAAGTCAGCAGAGGTTGAAATCAAGAAAGAACATCAAGTGTTGATGGTCAATAAAACCACCAAGTTCAAGAAGGGCAAGGGTAAGAAGAACTTCAAGAAGGACGGCAAAGATGTTGCCGTGCCCAGCAAGCCAGTTGCCAGAAAGAAGTCAAAGAATGGACCCAAGCCTGAGACTGAGTGCTTTTATTGCAAAGGGAAGGGTCACTGGAAGCGGAACTGCCCCAAATACTTAGCGGACAAGAAGGACGGCAACACTAAAGGTATATGTGATATACATGTAATTGATGTGTACCTTACCAGTACTCGTAGTAACTCCTGGGTATTTGATACCGGTGCCGTTGCTCACATTTGTAACTCAAACAGGAGCTGCGGAATAAGCAGAGACTGGCGAAGGATGAGGTGACGATGCGCGTCGGGAATGGTTCCAAGGTCGATGTGATCGCCGTCGGCACGCTACCTCTACATTTACCTACAGGGTTAGTTTTAAACCTCAATAATTGTTATTTAGTGCCAAGTTTGAGCATGAACATTGTATCTGGATCTCGTTTAATACGAGATGGCTACTCATTTAAATCCAAGAATAATGGTTGTTCTATTTATATGAGAGATATGTTTTATGGTCATGCCCCGATGGTCAATGGTTTATTCTTAATGAATCTCGAACGTAATGTTACACATATTCATAGTGTGAATACCAAAAGATGTAAAGTTGATAACGATAGTCCCACATACTTGTGGCACTGCCGCCTTGGTCACATTGGTGTCAAGCGCATGAAGAAGCTCCATGTTGATGGACTTTTAGAGTCTCTCGATTATGAATCATTTGACACATGCGAACCATGCCTTATGGGCAATATGACCAAGACTCCGTTCTCCGGAACTATGGAGCGAGCAACCAACTTATTGGAAATCATACATACTGATGTGTGTGGTCCAATGAGTGTTGAGGCTCGCGGAGGATATCGTTATGTTCTCACTTTCACTGATGACTTAAGTAGATATGGGTATGTCTACTTGATGAAACACAAGTCTGAGACCTTTGAAAAGTTCAAGGAATTTCAGAATGAAGTAGAGAATCAACGTGACCGAAAGATAAAATTCTTATGATCGGATCATGGAGGAGAATATTTAAGTCACGAATTTGGTATGCACTTAAGGAAATGTGGAATCGTTTCACAACTCACGCCGCCTGGAACACCTCAGCGTAACGGTGTGTCCGAATGTCGTAAACGCACTCTATTGGATATGGTGCGATCTATGATGTCTCTTACCGATTTACCGCTATCATTTTGGGGATACGCTCTAGAGACAGCTACATTCACTTTAAATAGGGCACCGTCTAAATCCGTTGAGACGACACTGTATGAATTATGGTTTGGGAAGAAACCTAAGCTGTCGTTTCTAAAAGTTTGGGGATGCGATGCTTATGTCAAGAAACTTCAACCTGAAAAGCTCGAACCCAAGTTAGAAAAATGCGTCTTCATAGGATACCCCAAGGAAACCATTGGGTATACCTTCTACCTTAGATCCGAAGGCAAGATCTTTGTTGCCAAGAACGGATCCTTTCTGGAAAAAGAGTTTCTCTCGAAAGGAGTAAGTGGGAGGAAAGTAGAACTCGATGAAGTACTACCTCTTGAACCGGAAAGTAGTGCAGCTCAGGAAGATGTTCCTGTGGTGCCTACACCGACTGGAGAGGAAATTAATGATGATGATCAAGGTACTTCGGATCAAGTTGCTACTGAACTTCGTAGGTCCACAAGGACACGTTCCACACCAGAGTGGTATGGCAACCCTGTCCTGGAAATCATGTTGTTAGACAACGGTGAACCTTCGAACTATGAAGAAGCAATGGCGGGCCTAGATTCCAATAAATGGCTAGAAGCCATGCAATCCGAGATAGAATCCATGTATGAAAACAAAGTATGGACTTTGACTGACTTGCCCGATGATCGGCGAGCGATAGAAAACAAATGGATCTTTAAGAAGAAGACGGACGCGGATGGTAATGTCACCATCTATAAAGCTCGACTTGTCGCTAAGGGTTATCGGCAAGTTCAAGGGGTTGACTACGATGAGACTTTCTCTCCCGTAGCGAAGCTTAAGTCCGTCTGAATCATGTTAGCAATTGCCGCATACTATGATTATGAGATATGGCAGATGGACGTCAAAACGGCATTCCTTAACGGTTATCTTAAGGAAGAGCTGTATATGATGCAGCCGGAAGGTTTTGTCAATTCTAAGAATACTAACAAAGTATGCAAGCTCCAGCGATCCATTTATGGGCTGGTGCAAGCATCTCGGAGTTGGAACATTCGCTTTGATGAGATGATCAAAGCGTTTGGGTTTATGCAGACTTATGGAGAAGCTTGCGTTTACAAGAAAGTGAGTGGAAGGTCTGTAGCATTTCTCATATTATATGTAGATGACATACTTTTGATGGGAAATGATATAGAATTCTTGGACAACATTAAGGCCTACTTGAATAAGTGTTTTTCAATGAAGGACCTTGGAGAAGCTGCTTACATATTAGGCATCAAGATCTATAGGGATAGATCAAGACGCCTCATAGGTCTTTCACAAAGCACATACCTTGATAAGATTTTGAAGAAGTTCAAAATGGATTAGTCCAAGAAAGGGTTCTTGCCTGTATTGCAAGGTGTGAGATTGAGCTCGGCTCAATGCCCGACCACGGCAAAAGATAAAGAAGAGATGAGTGTCATCCCCTATGCCTCAGCCATAGGATCTATTATGTATGCCATGCTGTGTACCAGACCAGATGTAAACCTTGTCATAAGTTTGGTAGGTAGGTACCAAAGTAATCCCGGCAAGGAACACCGGACAGCGGTCAAGAATATCCTAAAGTACCTGAAAAGGACAAAGGACATGTTTCTCATTTATGGAGGCGACAAAGAGCTCATTGTAAAGGGTTACGTCGACGCTAGCTTCGACACAGATCTGGATGACTCTAAGTCACAAACCGGATACGTGTATATGTTGAATCATGGAGCAGTAAGCTGGTGCAGTTGCAAGCAGAGCGTCATGGTGGGATCTACATGTGAAGTGGAGTACATGGCAGCCTCGGAGGCAGCGCATGAAGCAATATGGATGAAGGAGTTCATCACCGACCTAGGAGTCATACCCAATGCGTCAGGGCCAATCACTCTCTTCTGTGACAACACTGGAGCTATTGCCCTTGCCAAGGAGCCCAGGTTTCACAAGAAGACCAGGCACATCAAGCGTCGTTTCAACTCCATACGTGAAAATGTTCAAGATGGAGACATAGATATTTGCAAAGTACATACGGATCTGAATGTCGCAGATCCGTTGACTAAACCTCTTCCACGAGCAAAACATGATCAATACCAGAACTCTATGGGTGTTCAATTCATCACAATGTAACTAGATTATTGACTCTAGTGCAAGTGGGAGACTGTTAGAAATATGCCCTAGATGCAATAATAAAAGGATTATTATTATATTTCTTTGTTCATGATAGTTGTCTTTTATTCATGCTATAATTGTATTACCCGGAAATCGTAATACACATGTGAATACTTAGACCACAACATGTCCCTAGTGAGCCTCTAGTTGACTAGTTCGTTAATCAACAGATAGTCATGGTTTCCTGACTATGGACATTGGATGTCGTTGATAACGGGATCACATCATTAGGAGAATGATGTGATGGACAAGACCCAATCCTAAGCATAGCACAAAGATCGTGTAGTTCATTTGCTAGAGCTTTTCCAATGTCAAGTATCTTTTCCTTAGACCATGAGATCGTGGTACTCCCGGATACCGTAGGAGTCCTTTGGGTGTACCAAATGTCACAACGTAACTGGGTGACTATAAAGGTGCACTACAGGTATCTCCGAAAGTGTTTGTTGGGTTGACACGGATCGAGACTGGGCTTTGTCACTCCGTATAACGGAGAGGTATCACTGGGCCCACTCGGTAGTGCATCATCATAATGATCTCAAAGTGACCAAGTGTCTGGTCATGGGATCATGCATTACGGTACGAGTAAAGTGACTTGCCGGCAACGAGATTGAACGAGGTATTGGGATACCGACGATTGAATCTCGGGCAAGTAACATACCGTCTGACAAAGGGAATAGTATACAGGGTTGCTTGAATCCTCGACATCGTGGTTCATCCAATGAGATCATCGAGGAGTATGTGGGAGCCAACATGGGTATCCAGATCCCGCTGTTGGTTATTGACCGAAGAGCCGTCTCGGTCATGTCTGCATGTCTCCCGAACCCGTAGGGTCTACACACTTAAGGTTTGGTGACGCTAGGGTTGTATGAATATGAGTATGCAGCAAACCGAATGTTATTCGGAGTCCCGGATGAGATCACGGACGTCACGGGGAGTTCCGGAATGGTCCGGAGGTAAAGAATTATATATAGGAAGTGTTGTTTCGGCCATTGGGAAAGTTTCGGGGTCACCCGGTATTGTACCGGGACCACCGGAAGGGTCCCGGGGGTCCACCGGGTGGGGCCACCTATCCCGGAGGGACCCTTGGGCTGAGGTGGGAGGGGAACCAGCCCCTAGTGGGCTGGTGCACCCCCCCTTGGGCCCCCTGCGCCTAGGGTTGGAAACCCTAGGGTGGGGGGCGCACCACTTGCCTTGGGGGGCACTCCACCCCCCTGGCCGCCGCCCCCTTGGGAGATTCCCATCTCCAGGGCCGGCGCCCCCCCCTAGGGGGCCTATATAAAGGAGGGGGAGGGCAGCCGCACCCTGAGTCTTGGCGCCTCCCCCCCTTCTACACCTCTTCCTCCTCCCGCAGTTGCTTGGCAAAGCCCTGCCGGAGTCCTGCTGCATCCACCACCATGCTGTCGTGCTGCTGGATCTTCATCAACCTCTCCTTCCCCCTTGCTGGATCAAGACGGAGGAGACGTCACGCTGACCGTATGTGTGTTGAACGCGAAGGTGCCGTCCGTTTGGTGCTAGGATCTCCGGTGATAGGATCACGACGAGAACGACTACCTCAACCCCGTTCTCTTGAACGCTTCCGCACGCGATCTACAAGGGTATGTAGATGCATCTCTCTCTCTCTCGTTGCTAGATGAACTCATAGATGGATCTTGGTGAACGTAGGAAATTTTTTTATTTTATGCAACGTTCCCCAACAGGATCCCTCACCGGTGGCCATCTTCATCATCCCGACGATCTCCATGATGAGGAGGGAGTAGTTCACCCTCGGGGCTGAGGGTATGTACCAGTAGCTATGTGTTTGATCTCTCTCTCTCTCTCGTGTTCTCTCTCATGTTCTCTCTATGGCACGATCTTGATGTATCACGAGATTTGCTATTATAGTTGGATCTTATGATGTTTCTCCCCCTCTACTCTCTTGTAATGGATTGAGTTTTCCCTTTGAAGTTATCTTATCGGATTGAGTCTTTAAGGATTTGAGAACACTTGATGTATGTGTTGCCGTGCTTATCTGTGGTGACAATGGGATATCACGTGATCCACTTGATGTATGTTTTGGTGATCAACTTGCGGGTTCCGCCCATGAACCTATGCATAGGGGTTGGCACACGTTTTCGTCTTGACTCTCCGGTAGAAAGTTTGGGGAACTCTTTGAAGTACTTTGTGTTGGTTGAATAGATGAATCTGAGATTGTGGGATCCATATCGTATAATCATGCCCATGGATACTTGAGGTGACAATGGAGTATCTAGGTGACATTAGGGTTTTGGTTGATTTGTGTCTTAAGGTGTTATTCTAGTATGAACTCTATGATAGATTGAACGGAAAGAATAGCTTCATGTATTTTACTACGGACTCTTGAATAGATAGATCAAAACGGATAACTTTGAGGTGGTTTCGTACCCTACCATAATCTCTTTGTTTGTTCTCCTCTATTAGTTGCTTTGGAGTGACTCTTTGTTGCATGTTGAGGGATAATTATGTGATCCAATTATGTTATTATTGTTGAGAGAACTTGCACTAGTGAAAGTATGAACCTTAGGCCTTGTTTCCTACCATTGCAATACCGTTTATGCTCACTTTTATCATTAGTTACCTTGCTGTTTTTTTATAATTTCAGATTACAAATACCTTTATCTACCATCCATATTGCGCTTGTATCACCATCTCTTCGCCGAACTAGTGCACCTATACAATTTACCATTGTATTGGGTGTGTTGGGGACACAAGAGACTCTTTGTTATTTGGTTGCAGGGTTGTTTGAGAGAGACCATCTTCATCCTACGCCTCCCACGGATTGATAAACCTTAGGTCATCCACCTGAGGGAAATTTGCTACTGTCCTACAAACCTGTGCACTTGCAGGCCCAACAACGTCTACAAGAAGAAGGTTGTGTAGTAGACATCAAGCTCTTTTCTGGCGCCGTTTCCGGGGAGGTGAGTGCTTGAAGGTATATCTTTAGATCTTGCAATCGAATCTTTTTGTTTCTTGTTTTATCACTAGTTTAGTTTATAAAAGAAAACTACAAAAAAATGGAATTGAGTTTATCTCATACTCTTTGTCTTTTTAATATCTTTCGTGAGTATCATGAAAAGGAAAATTGTGCTCAAGTGCTAGAAGAAGAAATCTATAGAATGTTTGATACTAAATCTTTGAATGATGAGCATGATTGCAATGTTGTTAGTATGAATTCTTTGAATATCCATAGTACTAATGATGATTGCACTACTTGTGATGAAAATGTCTCTTATAATCATGTCGATTTTTGTGGAGTAGATTGGGTTTGCAAGTACACACCAAATAGGGAAAATAGATATTGCAAGAGGCATAAGCATTTAGAAACTAAAGGGTTGCAAGAAAGGCTTAATGTTATCGCTGAAAATTTAAGATATCTTTACCGTTGTGAACTTTGCAATGAACGTGATCATTTACATCTCCAATGCAAATTGTTTCATGATCGAATCGTGTCCAAAAATTCTGATGATTTGATCTCCCTTGCTCATTACAATGAACTTATTTTGCTTTTGGGTTATGAAGAATTGAAACGTGCAACTAAGCTTATTCCAAAATTTAATCTTGAGCATTTCATTGATATTGATTTAGAGGAGATCTATTTGTTTTGTGCGGTGAATTGTTTTGAAAATCCTTATATTGCCAATCACCTAAACGAAAGAAAGCAATTAGAAGATGAAGAGAATACTAATGAAAGGGAATAGACTTCCCAATATCCTCCTATTATTTCTTATGATGAATCAGGTTACGAGGAGGATCTTTCTATTCAACCAATCTCATCAATAAGAAGCACAAAGAAGAAGGTTGAACCCACACATAATGTGAAGAAGAAAAAGAAAAGAAGGAGCAACAAAGGTAAAAAGGTATCCCTCCCAAACGATGTTGCTCCTACTACTCATTGTGATGATGATAATTGCTATACTATTGGTGCTATCCATATTTTTAATGATGAGAGTGATTATGCTTATGATATGAAAGAGCCCAAGCTTGGGGAAGCTATGTTTGGTGAGAATGACATATTTGAGAATATATTTGCTGAAATTAATGATTGTCCCAATCTTGGGGATGCTATGTTTAATGAAGATGATATTTCTAGTCTCCCAAGTTTTGTTATGCAAAGTTGTTATGATGATAGCATGCCTCTTACTTATGATTATATTGATGAAAGTGGGTTTGGAAGAGTGTCAACTTTAGGAAGTAATGATCCCACTATTTTGGAGGATGTTGAATCTTATTGTGATGAATATTAAAGTGGATTTGGAAGAGTGTCAACTTTATTTAGTGATGATTCCACTATCTTGGAAGAGGTTTCAATCGATTATGATGAGAACAAAGTTGCTATTTATGATGATTATTGTGATGAAACTTATGCTATAAAAAGTAGTGATGATTATATTTATAAAACTTGTCATGATTATGATTACCCTTTTTCTGAACATTACTCTTTTAATGTGGAAACAATTTATAGTATTCAAGTCCCTTATGATACTCCCACCATTCCGAATGAGAAGAATTTTGCTTATGTGGAGAGTAGTAAATTTTCTATGCTTGTAGATCATGAAAAGAATGCTTTAGGTGCTGGTTATATTTTTGAATTCATTCATGATGCTACTGAAAATTATTATGAGGGAGGAACATATGCTTGTAGGAATTGCAATAATACCAAGTTTCCTCTCTATGTGCTTAAAGTTTTAAAGTTATGCTTGTTTTGCCTTCCTATGCTAGTTGATTAAAGTTCCCATAAGTTGTTTGATCACAAAATTCCTATGAATAGGAAGTGGGTTAGACTTAATGTGCTAGTCATATTATTCATGATGCTCCCTTTATGTTTCAATTCTTATCTTTTATGTGAGCACTATTGAAATCATCATGCCTAGCTAGAAAGGCATTAAAGAAAAGCGCTTGTTGGGAGACAACCCAATATTTACCCTTACTGTTTTTGTGTGTCCACATGATTATGCTACTGTATTAATCATGTTTTATAGATTTTGTTTCAATAAAGTGCCAAGTAGAACCTTTGAGAAGACTTGGGTGAAGTCTATATGATCTTGCTGTAAAAAACAGAAACTTTGCGCTCACGAGAATAAGTGCCATTCTTTACTGGAGAGGATTTTAGGTTGATTCTTTTTGCAGATGATTAATAGACAAATTACTCAGGTCCATCAATTTATTTCAGAATTTTTGGAGTTACATAAGTATACGTTTGATACAGATTACTATAGACTGTTCTATTTTTGACAGATTCTGTTTTCTATGTGTTGTTTGCTTATTTTGATGAATCTATGAGTAGTATCGGAGAGTATGAACCATAGAAAATTTGGAATACAGTAGGTTTAACACTAATATAAATAAAGAATGAGTTCACAACAGTACCTAAGTGGTGATTTATTTTCTTATACTAACGGAGCTTACGAGTTTTGTTTTGAGTTTCGTGTTGTGAAGTTTTCAAGTTTTGGGTAAAGATTCGATGGAGTATGGAATGAGGAGTGGTAAGAGCCTAAGCTTGGGGATGCACAAGGAACCCCAAGGTAATATTCAAGGACAACCAAGAGCCTAAGCTTTGGGATGCCCCGGAAGGCCTCCCCTCTTTCGTCTTCGTTCATTGGTAACTTTACTTGGAGCTATATTTTTATTCGCCACATGATATGTGTTTTGCTTGGAGCGTCATTTTATTTTGTTAGTATTTGCTTGCTTTTATTTAGAATAATTTTTTGCATCTTTATTTTTAATAAAAATGTCAAGGATAGCCTTTACCATGCTTATTTTGCAAGTATACATGTTGCTGTTTCAAAACAGAAAGTTTACCGCTGTTGCAAAAATTCCCTAGAAAAGTAATAGAGTGATATAATGTTGAATCTTTTTGCATATTGAGATCTTATAAATCTTATACAGCTTAGTATGTTTCTTATAATTTTTGGAGTTAGGGAAGTATGATGAATCTTGCATTATTTACAGACTATACTGTTTTGGCAGATTGCTGTTATGTTTGCATTGTTTGCATATGTTTGCTTGTTTAATGATTCTATTTGAGGATAGGAGTATTAAATATGAAGAGGCATTTAATATTCAATGTTGAATAATAATGTTAGTAATCTATTATAGTAGAAAATGATAAGGTTATTGCATTGTTTTATACTAACTTATCTCACGAGTTCTTGTTGAGTTTTGTGTGGATGAAGTTTTTGAGATTTAGGGAAACCGTGATATAAAAGGAATTAAGCAGACACAAAAGCTCAAGCTTGGGGATGCCCAAGGCATCCCAAGATAATATTTCAAGAAGTCTCAAGCATCTAAGCTTGGAGATGCCCCGGTAGGCATCCCACCTTTCTTCTTCAACAATTATTGGTTAGTATCGGTTGAACCTAAGTTTTTGCTTCTTCACATGAGTTGTGCTATCCTTGCAATGTCATTTTGTTTTGCTTTGCTTGCTACTTGAATAAAATACCAAGATCTGAAATACTTAAATGAGAGAGAGTCTTCTCATAGCTATATAATTATCTGACTACTCATTGATCTTCACTTATATCTTTCGGAGTAGTTTGTCATTTGCTCTAGTACTTCACTTATATCTTTTAGAGCACGATGGTAGTTTTATTATAAAGAAATTGTTGATCTCTCATGCTTCACTTATATTATTTTGAGAGTCTTTTAGAATAGCATGGTATTTGCTATGGTTATAAAATTGGTCCTAGAATGATGGGCATCCAAGTTGGGTATGATAAAAACTATCATAGAAAGTGAATTGGATGCTATGATCAATTCGATACTTGATAATTGTTTTGAGATATGGAGGTAGTGATATTAGAGTCATGCTAGTTCGGTGATTATGAATTTAAAAAATTCTTGTGTTAAAGTTGGCAAGTCCCATAGCATGCACGTATGGTAAAAGTTGTGTAAAAAATTTATTGCATGAGGTGCTCTTTTGATTGCCTTCCCTTGTGTGGAGGTCGGGGGCGCGTGATGGTTAACTCCTACCAACCTCCCCCTAGGAGCATGCACGTAGTGCTTTGCTTTTGATGACTTGTAGATTTTTGCAATAAGTATGTGAGTTCTTTATGACTAATGTTGAGTCCATGGATTATACGCACTTTTATCTTTCCATCATTGCTAGCCTATTTGGTACCGTGCATTGCCCTTTCTCACCTTGAGAGTTGGTGCAAACTTCGCCGATGCATCCAAACCCCGTGATACGATACGCTCTATCACACATAAACCTCCTTATATCTTCCTCAAAACAGCCACCATACCTACCTATTTATGGCATTTCCATAGCCATTCCGAGATATATTGCCATGCAACTTTCCACCATTCCGTTTATCATCATGACATACATTACTATTGTCATATTGCCTTGCATGATCATGTAGTTGACATCGTATTTGTGGCAAAGCCACCATGCATAAATTTTCATACATGTCACTCTTGATTCATTCCCGGTACACCGCCGGAGACATTCATATAGAATCATATCTTGTTCTAGTTTCAAGTTGTAATTATATATAGAAGTGTGATGATCATCATTATTAGAGCATTGTCCCTAAAGAAAAAAAAGGCCAAAAAATAAAAAAGGAAAGGCCAAAGAAAAAAAAAGAAAAGCCAAAAAGAAAAAAAAAGAAAGGCCCAAAAAAAAGAAAAGAGAAAAAAGGGGGGCAATGTTACTATCTCTTTTTCTACACTTGTGCTGCAAAGTAGCACCATGTTCTTCATATAGCGAGTCTCATATGTTGTCACTTTCATATACTAGTGGGAATTTTTCATTATAGAACTTGGCTTGTATATTCCTACGATGGGCTTCCTCAAATGCCCTAGGTCTTCATGAGCAAGCAAGTTGGATGCACACCCACTTAGTTTCTTTTGTTGAGCTTTCATACATTTATAGCTCTAGTGCATTCGTTGCATGGCAATCCCTACTCCTCATGTTGACATCAATTGATGGGCATCTCCATAGCCCATTGATTATCCTCATCAATGTGAGACTTTCTCCCTTTTTGTCTTCTCCACACAATCCCCATCATCATATTCTATTCCACCCATAGTGCTATATCCATGGCTCATGCTCATGTATTGCGTGAAAGTTGATTTTTTTTGAGATTGCTAAAGTATGAAACAATTGCTTGGCTGAAACCGAGGTTGTGCTTGATGGGAGTATTTTGTGTGATGAAAATGAAGCATAGCCTAACTATATGATTTTGTAGGGATGAACTTTCTTTAGCCATAATATTTTGAGAAGACATGATTGCTTTGATTAGTATGCTTGAAGTATTACTATTTCTTATGTCAATATGAACTTTTATTTTGAATCATTTGGATGTGAACATTCATGCCACAATAAAGAAAATTACATTGGGAATTATGCTAGGTAGCATTCCACATCAAAAATTCTATTTTTATCATTTACCTACTCAAGGACGAGCGGGAATTAAGCTTGGGGATGCTTGATACGTCTCCAACGTATTTATAATTTTTGATTGTTCCATGCTATTATATTACCCATTTTGGATGTTTATGGGCTTTATTTTACACTTTTATACTCCCTCCGTCCAGAAATACTTGTCATTGAAATGGATGTATCTAGATGTATTTTAGTTCTAGATACATCCATTTTCATCCATTTTGATGACAAGTAATTCCGGACGGAGGGAGTATCATTTTTGGGACTAACCTACTAACCGGAGGCCCAGCCCATATTGTTGTTTTCTTGCCTATTTCAGTGTTTCGAAGAAAAGGAATATCAAACGGAGTCCAAACGGAATGAAACCTTCGGGAGCGTGATTTTTGGAACGAACATGATCCAGGAGACTTGGAGTTCACGTCAGAGAAGCTTCGAGGAGGCCAGGAGATAGGAGGGCGCGCCCCCTACTGGGCAC
>NC_041383.1:667184686-667189350 GCF_002162155.2 Triticum dicoccoides | reverse complement strand
ATGGTAAGATAGATCGGGAGTTCCGCCACCACAAGCCTGTGTAGCTACCAAAAGTCAATCGGGACCCTGTTCCGGCACCCTGCCGGAGGAGGGATCCCTCACCGTTGGCCATCTTCATCATCCCGGCGATCTCCATGACGAGGAGGGAGTAGGTCACCCTCGGGGCTGAGGGTATGTACCAGTATCTATGTGTTTGATCTCTCTCTCTCTCTCTCTCTCTCGTGTTCTCTTTATGGCACGATCTTAATGTATCACGAGCTTTGCTATTATAGTTGGATCTTATGATGTTTCTCCCCCTCTACTCTCTTGTAATGGATTGAGTTTTCCCTTTGAAGTTATCTTATCGGATTGAGTCTTTAAGGATTTGAGAACACTTGATGTATGTCTTGCCGTGCTTATCTGTGGTGACAATGGGATATCACGTGATCCACTTGATGTATGTTTTGGTGATCAACTTGCAGGTTCCGCCCATGAACCTATGCATAGGGGTTGGCACACGTTTTCGTCTTGACTCTCCGGTAGAAACTTGGGCACTCTTTGAAGTACTTTGTGTTGGTTGAATAGATGAATCTGAGATTGTGTGATGCATGTCGTATAATCATGCCCATGGATACTTGAGGTGACAATGGAGTATCTAGGTGACATTAGGGTTTTGGTTGATTTGTGTCTTAAGGTGTTATTCTAGTATGAACTCTATGATAGATTGAACGGGAAGAATAGCTTCATGTTATTTTACTACGGACTCTTGAATAGATAGATCAAAACGGGTAACTTTGAGGTGGTTTTGTACCCTACCATAATCTCTTTGTTTGTTCTCCTCTATTAGTTGCTTTGGAGTGACTCTTTGTTGCATGTTGAGGGATAGTTATGTGTTCCAATTATGTTATTACTGTTGAGAGAACTTGCACTAGTGAAAGTATGAACCTTAGGCCTTGTTTCCTACCATTGCAATACCATTTACGCTCACTTTTATCATTAGTTACCTTGCTGTTTTTACAATTTCAGATTACAAATACCTTTATCTACCATCCATATTGCGGTTGTATCACCATCTCTTCGCCGAACTAGTGCACATATACAATTTAGCATTGTATTGGGTGTGTTGGGGACAGAAGAGACTCTTTGTTATTTGGTTGCAGGGTTGTTTGAGATATACCATCTTCATCCTACGCCTTCCACGGATTGATAAACCTTAGGTTATCCACTTGAGGGAAATTTGCTACTGTCCTACAAACCTGTGCACTTGCAGGCCCAACAACGTCTACAAGAAGAAGGTTGTGTAGTAGACATCACTCTATTATCCGGAACAATGGAACGAGATACTGACTTGTTGGAAATAATACATACCGATGTATGCAGTCCAATGAGTGTTGATGCTCGTGGCGGGTATCGTTATTTTCCGACCTGCAGGCCCAACAATGTGGAATAGTTTCACAACTCATGCCACATGGAACACAACAGCGTAATGGTGTGTCCAAACATCGTAACCGCACTTTATTGGATATGGTGCGATCTATGATGTATCTTACCAATTTACCACTATCGTTTTGGGGTTATGCATTAGAAACAGTTGCATTCACTTTAAATAGGGCACCATCAAAATCCGTTGAGATGACGCCTTATGAACTGTGGTTTGACAAGAAACCGAAGTTGTCGTTTCTTAAAGTTTGGGGCTGCGATGCTTATGTGAAAAAGTTTCAACCTCATAAGCTCGAACCCAAATCGGAGAAGGGCGTCTTCATAGAATACCCAAAGGAAACTGTTGGGTACACCTTCTATCACAGATCCGAAGGCAATATATTCGTTGCTAAGAATGGATCCTTTCTAGAGAAGAAGTTTCTCTCGAAAGAAGTGAGTGGGAGGAAAGTAGAACTGGATGAGGTAATTGTACCTTCTCCCTTATTGAAAAGTAGTTCATCACAGAAATCAGTTCCAGTGATTCCTACACCAATTAGTGAAGAAGTTAATGATGATGATCATGAAACTTCAGATCAAGTTGTTACCGAACCTCGTAGGTCTTCCAGAGTAAGATCTGCACCAAAGTGGTACGGTAATCCTGTTCTGGAAGACATGTTACTAGACCATGATGAACCTACGAACTATGAGGAAGCGATGATGAGCTGAGATTCTGCGAAATGGCTTGAGGCCATAAAATCTGAGATAGGATCCATGTATGAGAACAAAGTATGGACTTTGGTTCACTTGCTCGATGATCAGCAAGCCAAGTTAAATAAATGGATCTTCAAGAGGAAGATGGACACTAATAGTAGTGTTACTATCTACAAAGCTCGAATTGTCGCAAAAGGTTTTTCGACAAGTTCAAGGAGTTGAATACGATGAGATTTTCTCACTCGCAGCGATGCTTAAGTCTGTCCGAATCATGTTAGCAAATTGCCACATTTTATGAAATCTAGCAAGGATGTCAAACCTACATTCCTTAATGGATTTCTTAAAGAAGAGTTGTATATGATGCAATCAGAAGGTTTTGTCGATCCTAAAGGTGCTAACAAAATGTGCAAGCTCCAGCGATCCATCTATGGACTGGTGCAAGCATCTCGGAGTTGGAATATATGCTTTGATGAGTTGATCAAAGCATATAGTTTTATACAAACTTGCGGTGAAGCCTGTATTTATAAGAAAGTGAGTGGGAGCACTACAGAATTTCTGATGAGTATATGTGAATGACATATTGTTGATCGGAAATAATATAGAATTTTTTTGGAAAGCATAAAGGAGTATTTGAAAGGAGTTTTTTCAAAGAAAGATCTCGGTGAAGCTACTTACATATTGAGCATCAAGATCTATAGAGATAGATCAAAGCGCTTGATAAATTTTTTCAATGAGTACATACCTTGACAAGATTTTGAAGTAGTTCAAAATGGAACAGTCAAAGAAAGAGTTCTTGCCTGTGTTACAAGGTGTGAAATTGAGTAAGACTTAAAGCCCGACCACGGCAAAAGATAGACAGAGAATGAAAGTCATTCCCTATGCCTCAGCCATAGGTTCTATAAAGTATGCCATGCTGTGTACCAGATTTATTGTATACCCTACACTGAGTTTGGCAAGGGAGTACAAATAGTGATCTAAGAGTAGATCAATGGACAGCGGTCAAAATTATCCTTAGTGAAGACTAAGGAAATATTTCTCGATTATGGAAGTGATAAAAGAGCTCGTCGTAAAGATTTACATTGATGCAAGCTTTTACACTGATATAGATGGATCTAAATCTCAATCTGGATACATATTAAAAGTGGGCGCAATTAGCTAGAGTAGCTCCATGCAGAGCATTGTAGACATACAATATTTGCAAAATACATATGGCTCTGAATTTTACAAACCCATTGACTAAACTTCTCTCATGAGCAAAACATGATCACACCGTAGTACTCTTTGGGTGTTAATCACATAGAGATGTGAACTAGATATTGACTCTAGTAAACCCTTTGGGTGTTGGTCACATGACGATGTGAGCTATGGGTGTTAATCACATACAGATGTGAATATTTGTGTTAAATCACATGGTGATGTGAACTAGATTATTGACTCTAGTGCAAGTGGGAGACTGAAGGAAATATGCCCTAGAGGCAATAATAAAGTTATTATTTATTTCCTCATATCATGATAAATGTTTATTATTCATGCTAAAATTGTATTACCGAAAACATAATACATGTGTGAATATATAGACAAACATAAGTGTCACTAGTATGCCTCTACTTGACTAGCTCGTTGAATCAAAGATGGTTAAGTTTCCTAGCCATAGACATGAGTTGTCATTTGATTAACGGGATCACATCATTAGGAGAATGATGTGATTGACTTGACCCATTCTATTAGCTTAGCACTTGATCGTTTAGTATGTTGCTATTGCTTTCTTCATGACATATACATGTTCCTATGACTATGAGATTATGCAACTCCCGTTTACCGGAGGAACACTTTGTGTGCTACCAAACGTCACAATGTAACTGGGTGATTATAAAGGTGCTCTACAGGTGTCTCCGAAGGTACTTGTTGGGTTGGCGTATTTCGAGATTAGGATTTGTCACTCTGATTGTCGGAGAGGTATCTCTGGGCCCTCTCGGTAATACACATCACTATAAGCCTTGCAAGCAATGTGACTAATGAGTTAGTTGCGAGATGATGTATTACATAACGAGTAAAGAGACTTGCCGGTAACAAGATTGAACTAGGTATTGAGATAATGAGATTGACCAAGGAGTCTCGAAATGGTCGAGATGTAAAGATCGATATATTGGACGACTATATTCGGACATCGGAAAGGTTCCGAGTGATTCGGGTATTTATCGGAGTACTGGAGAGTTACGGGAATTCATCGGGGAGTATATGGGCCTTATTGGGCTTTAGGGGAAAGAGAGAGGGGTGGCTGCGCCCCCACCCCCCAAGGCTTAGTCCGAATTGGACTAGGGGGAGGGGCGGCGCCCCCTCCTTCCTTCTCTTCTCTTTTCTCTTTCCTTCTCTCCTACTCCTACTACTTGGAAGGGCTCCTAGTTCTACTAGGAAAGGAGTAATCCTCCTCCCGGTGGGAGTAGGACTCCCCTAGGGCGTGCCATAGAGAGGGCCGGCCCTCCCCCTCCTCCACTCCTTTATATACGGGGGAGGGGGCACCCCAAGACACACAAGTTGATTAGTTGATCTTTTAG
>NC_041383.1:667178561-667184393 GCF_002162155.2 Triticum dicoccoides | reverse complement strand
ACCTCGATCATATCGTAGCAGTGCTTAGGCGAAGCCCTGCATCGGTAGCATCATCATCACCATCATCACGCCGTCATGCTGATGAAACTCTCCTTCGACACTCTGCTGGATCGGAGTTCGTGGGACGTCATCGAGCTGAACGTGTGTAGAACTCGAAGGTGTCGTGCGTTCGGTACTTGGATCGGTCGGATCGTGAAGACGTACGACTACATCAACCGCGTTGTCATAACGCTTCCGCTTTCGGTCTACGAGGGTACGTGGAAAACACTCTCCCCTCTCGTTGCTATGCATCACCATGATCTTGCGTGTGCATAGGAAATTTTGAAATTACTACGTTCCCCAACAGGAAAAACGTTTGCAGTTGCTCTGCTCCTGATCCGAAGCTAGAGTTGTTCAAGGTTTCTCGAGTATTTTTATTTCTTTGGACAGGGTTTCTGGAGGATTTGGTCCTACAATGCATGGGAGGATATTGCTACTAGTAGATTTTCTCTTTTTTTTCTTCAGAAAACGAGGAATCATTTGGCAAGTTTTTTTTATAGAAATTAGACATCATTATGTCAAATTACAAACATGAAACAGCGAAAACCATGTGGGAAAAGGAGAGATGACGCATGTCCAGGAACATTTGCAAGAAAACTCTATCGAAGTAGATTTCTGCAACCACCAACCTTATCACTCGCCATAGACAAAGAAGCACACCCATGAGGGCTTGTGAATCGAAGAAGAGGCCTGCCACTCGTATGGTAATTATCGTTGTAGCGCATTGGTAGGGGATCATCACGGTGCTCTTCAAAACCCGGATCCGCTTCATGCCATCGATGTCGTTGAGGCAGGATGCTAGAACCACCACGCATGAGCCTCCAACCTTGTTCTTGGACCTTTGGCTTCCCCAAACAAAGATGTCACACACATGCGACGGGATCCGCTATATACTCAAACAACACCACCAGATCCATTACACTTATAAATAATGGAATAAAGTTCCCACGTTTCCTTCGAGTTCACCATCGCGGGTGCCCTCGAGATGGGGTTGAGATTGGCAAAAATTTATTCCAAACATCACCATCCAAACGCTCCAGTGGAACACACTAAACCTAACTCTACCTACAACCAAGGCAGAGAGGCGGGGTTCCTCCACCTATTCGTTGCCTGCGCGGTGATCAAAGGGGGACAGAGCCCACAACCTCATTGATAGATTGCCAGGAGGAGTTGGCGCACGTGGCGGAGCTCCAAGGTGGCTTTGGCTTGAAGGTGGAGCTCGAAGGCATGCGCCTTGGCCTCGCTGAAAGCACCGACATGGGCATGGTGCTCTTCGTGGTAGGTACGGAGGGCAGCGGCTAGAGGAAGGTGGAGGGGCGCGTGCATGCCCTGGTGGTATTTTGCCTCACTTTAGCTGCATTTCAGTCAGATGACCTTTTATTTTGTGGTGAGTTGATTTTTTTTCGTTGGATCGTGCTTTAAGATATGTGTTGTTTTCATTTTTTCTGTTTAATTCTGTTGTTGGGTTGGGCTGGAAGGAATCGATTGACGTGTTGTTTTGGTTAGTCGAATCTGTACTAGGCCGATTTCTTTGTCTTGGTTGCACCCGTTAATTCTGGGTTGTATTTTTTTCATTTTTTCTTTTCTTTATTGGTTATATTTTGTTTTTGTAGGTTTTTGGCTGGGTGTAATTATATACATACAAATAATATATAATATGTTCCAAAAATTCATAATTATATGAATATTTTTGCATATTACAAAAAAATGCAATTTCTATGTATAGTTGTGCGAACCTTTTTGTTATAAATTTTATTTCTTCTTAAAGAAAATACGAACGCCACTAATTCAATCTTTTTTAAAAAAATCATTATTTTGATATTGTTTGAGTCTTTCCTTCATATTCATTCTACTTTAAGGTTAATATCAATGCCACTATTCATTTTTTCTTAGATTTTTTTGTTGCAAAAGTTCCAGTTTATATGATTATTCTTGCATATTGTAAAGAAGCGCAATTTTTATTATATTTTGTGCAAATTTTCTCAATGTTTGTTTTAGATTAGTTTTCCCATTTTTTATCTTAAATGGTAATATCAATGCCGCTTATTCATTCTTCCTTAGGAAATTTAATTCTTTCTTTTATGGGTATTTTTGCTTCATTTTTTTATTTATGTTTTTGTTTCTATGTGGTTTCCTTTTTCTTTCCTTTATTGGTTATTTTTTTTGTGGGTTTTTGGCCGAATACAATTATATACAAATAAATACTATATAATATGTGCCAAAATTTCATGATTATATGATTATTTTTACATATTACGATTATGTGCAATTTCAGTGCAAAGTTGTGCTTAAGTTTTTTTAATCTTCTTCTTAAAGAAAATACATCATTGTAGTAGAATCTGAATAATGCATTATTATATGCTTATTCTTTGCGTATTTCAAAAAGTCCAATTTCAGTGCGAACTGTGTTCAAGTTGTTTCTTTTTCATTTTATTTCTTCTTAAAGAGTTTCATACTTTTTTTAGACTTCATTATTTTGATTTTGTTTTAGTTTTTTTCTAAAAGGGTAATACCAGTGCCACAAATTCATTCTTTCATAGAAAACTTCATTTTTATTTTGTTTTAGTTTTCACTATTATATATTTATTCTTGCATATTATTAAAAAAATGCAATTTCTATGTAAGTTGTGTGCAATTTTTTATCATTTTTAAAATTATTTTTCATTTTATTTCTTTTTGAATGGTAATACCAATGCCAATAATTTGTGTAAATTTAATTCGTTTCTCCTTTAAAAAGTTCTTTTTAATTTTGTATTAGTTTTAGTACCTCTTCCGTCTCAAAATTCTTGTTTTAGATTTGTCTAGATACGGATGTATCTAATACTAAAATGTGACTTGATACACCCGTATTTAGACAAATTTAAGACAAGAATTTTGGGATGGAGGGACTATTAATTATGCCTCATCCGCACAATCAAAAAGCTAAGCACATCTACAATGCTGGACTCTTAGGCCTTATACAATGGGAGATGCTTACAGAGGTGCTTAGAAAAATAAATCAGGTTTTCTTAAGCACCGGTTTTCTAAAGCCTGGTTTATTTCTTTAAGCACCTCCTCTAAGCACCTCCCATTGTACAAGGCCTTAAATGGACACTTAAAGAGAATGTTAAAAATATAAATAAACAACAAACTTTTAGAAAATGAGCTAAGCACCCTCACTTTCAACGGGAGGCGCTTGACAGAGGCGTTAATCACGTACGCTCGGACCCTTCCGCTTTCCCTGCAGCTACCAAAAAGGTGAGAAGCGCCGCCTCTACTTGTTGCGTCGAAGCCAGACGTGAGATTGAGATTTAACCTGATAACTACCCATCAATTAGGATTAAAATCCTAGCGCCCCTGTTTAAGCACCGCATTGTAGATGCTCTAATGATGATTGCCTGTGGTGCATGTGTGTGTATGCATATGAGCATGTCTACATGTTTGTGTGCGTCGTGATGCCTACATGTACATGCTCTTGCATCACAGTCTAGCATAGTTTTACCGGCCAAAGCCCACGGTTTTCATGCATGCTTTCAGATGAATGTATAATCACTCAATTTTTTATGCAATGTGTGTGCGGTTCATACCGCTATTTAAAATTGCACTACTGTATGCTTATTTTTACAGATTATAGAATAATACAATTTCTGCAACAATCATGTTCTGTCATTATTTGTTTTATGTACTTTTACATTTTCTTTCTTCTTTTGTGCAATGCAATACCAATCCACTAACCATGGCCAGCTGGAGCTAGCTAGCTCACAGAGGGACGCAGTAAGCCGGAGCTAGCTAGCTCACACATGGACGCAGCCCGAGCTAGCTAGCTCACACGCCACGCCCAGCTAGAGCTAAGAGCATCTCCAGCCGTTGGCCCCTTCGAGGAGGCATAAAAATCGCCGTCTGGGGGTGACGGGCGGCAAACTCGGCTCTGGGGACAGTTGGGCACCCAGTTGTTGCCCCCAGGTGTCGATTTCGGCTCATTATTCGGCCCACTTTCATTCAAAAACGACCCATATTCGGCGCGGTTCGGCATGTTTCGGCATGAATTCTTTCATAAATAATTCAGAAGTCAAATAGTTCATCACATAGTTCGGCGTGGTTCGGGGTGTTTCGGCGTGTTTTTATCTCCATAGTTCATCACAAAAAATCAACATAAATCAAATAGTTCAACACAAATTATATAGTTCAACAAATAAAAACTCATATTTCATCACACGTCATTCCCGGCGTCACCCTTGAGCCTCCATGGGTGCTCCACCAGATCGTGTTGTAGTTCTTGATGCACCTGTGGGTCTCGGATCTCCTGACGCATATTGAGGTAGTCAGTCCAGGTTGCCGGTAGCTGGTGATCAACTTGGGCAAGAGGCCCCTGCCTGTAATATGGTTCTGTGTCAAACACTGGCTCTTCCTGCTCGCTCTCAATAATCATGTTGTGCAAGATGACACAACAAGTCATGATCTCCCACATTTGATCTTTTGACCAGGTCTGAGCAGGGTACCGGACAACAGCAAATCTAGATTGGAGCACATCAAATGCCCGCTCGACACCCTTCCTGCAAGCCTCCTGAACCTTCGCAAAGTGGGCGTTCTTGCCTCCTGACACAGAGTTTGAGATAGTCTTCACAAATGTCGACCATCTCGGATAGATGCCATCAACTAGGTAGTACCCCTTGTTGTAGTGCCGCCCATTGACCTCGAAGTTCACCGGAGGAGAATGACCTTCAACAAGCTTGGCAAAGACAGGGGAGCACTGCAGGATGTTGATGTCATTGTGAGTTCCTGGCATTCCAAAGAAAGAGTGCCAAATCCAGAGCTCCTGTGTGGCCACTGCCTCAAGTACCACAATGCA
Source organism: Triticum dicoccoides (assembly GCF_002162155.2). Lineage (NCBI taxonomy): Eukaryota > Viridiplantae > Streptophyta > Magnoliopsida > Poales > Poaceae > Triticum > Triticum dicoccoides. The sequence continues at coordinate 667,179,526 of NC_041383.1, read as the reverse complement.
ACCGCCTTTGGCGCCATTGTACAACCCCTGCCAAGCAAATGGACAGTTCTTCCATTTACAATGCATGCAGTCGATGCTTCCAAGCATCCCAGGAAATCCTCTTGTTGCATTCTGTGCTAGGATCCGAGCTGTGTCTTCCGCATTGGGTGTTCGCAAGTATTGCAGTCCAAACACTGCCACCACTGCCCTGCAGAACTTGTAGAAATACTCAATGGTGGTGGACTCGGCCATGCGCCCATAGTCGTTGAGTGAATCACCGGGAGCCCCGTATGCAAGCATCCTCATATGTGTCGTGCACTTCTGAATTGAGGTGAATCCAAGTGTGCCAGTGCAATCCTTCTTGCACTTGAAGTAGTTGTCGAACTCCCGGATGGAATTCACAATCCTTAGAAAAAGCTTTCGGCTCATCCGATAACGATGCGGAAATGTTTTCTCGCCATGCAATGGAGCGTCGACGAAGTAGTCGGAGTAAAGCATGCAGTAGACTTCCAGACGATGCCGGTTCTTTGCTTTCACCCGCCCCAGCGCCGAGCCACCTCGCCGCGGCTTTTCACTGCTCGCGAGCAGGCCGACGAGGGCGGCGAGCACCATGAGATGCTCCTGCTCCTGGACGTCGGCTTCGGCTTCCTCCTCCAGCAACGCCACGAGCGCCTCCTCGTCCTCCGAGTCCATCGTCGGGCCGGGCTAATCACCGAACACCCTGCGGGCGAGGTGGCTGCACACCCGCCGGTGTACAGGCCCTGCGTGGCCGGAACACCGGAAAAGTTGCCGGGACGGCGGTGGAGAGGCTGCCTCGGCGAAACCTCTTCTCTTTTCTGGCGGGGAATGATCTATCTAGCTGTGGTGGGTGGTGAACGGCGCCGGGATCGGCAGGGTAGCGGCCGAGCGGGGGGGAGGCGAATCTGGACGGTCGACTTGACTTTTCGCCTGGCAGTGTGGCCACAGATGCGCTTTTCCCTTGCGCC
>NC_041383.1:667160368-667178326 GCF_002162155.2 Triticum dicoccoides | reverse complement strand
GCCTGCGATTGCCGGGCGCAAAAGCAGGTCGGGCCGGCGGAATTCGGCGTGGGCGTGATTGGGGTGTTTTTTCGGCACCGGCACGAAAAAAAGTCTGGGAAGGGCCTTTTGGGGGCGCGGCTGGAGATGCTCTAAGCTAGCTCACGCACACGCCGCATCACAACACACGATGCATGTCCAAAAGAAAGGATGACTGACCTAAATCTAATTCAATCGACTGACTGGTAGTCCCATTTTGCCTAGGAAAGTATGCATGTTGCACGTCTGTTAAAAAATATTATTGTCAAGCAATAATATCACACAATATATTTTTCTCCACTACTATTAAACAATTGAGTTGTAGCAGAAATATTACATCTCAGCCATACATCCGTCATCTCTCAATGGACCGGATTGCCTCAATGTTGTATCACATCATTTACCATTATCAATTAGCAATAATTACCATGATCTACGCCATCATAGTTACACAATAATTACCACGATCTCGCTCCAACCTGTGCCTATTTTAATCATATCAATCACTAGCAATAATTACCAGGATCTACGCCATCATATTTTTCTTAGAAACCCAGCCTCGTGTACTGCGTACATAGAAGGAAAACATCAATTAGCAATAGTTACCATGATCTAAGCCATCATAATTTTGTTTGAAACCCAGCCTTGTGTACCGCGTACATAGAAGGAAAAAAGAAAAAGGCCTGGCCCATGTTCACATGTAGGCAGAGATGAACGCGGAAACCAAATCGCTCGTTTCCGTGTTTGTTCAGATCACAGGACCAATCAGACCCCTGTCATATCAAAAACATGTTTAGTTCCCTTAAATTAGAGTGAAAAACATGGTAGACTGTTGCCTAAGGTTAATGTGATATTCTATTTTTGTCAGATGGCTTGAAATTTCTTTAACATCACTTTGTCATGTACCATCATATTTATTTCCAAATTATGACGTGAAGTTATATTGCCAGTTTATGTCATGTTCAGTTCACAAATATATATATTGTCGGTCCGTGCATTGAAGCTCTGTTGGTAGATTCTGTCATATACAGTGCATAACATCTATTTCTACTTTTAGTGTAAAATTGACTTGTACACAGATTGACATTTTTAGACATTGTGCTTACATGTGCTTGCTTTCGCTATATTTATTATAGATAGTGTAATGACAGATTTTATAAAATATGTCAATAATTGGATCATGTATCCTTAACTTGATAGACAAGATCAAAGAATTATATTCTTCAGAGTGCATAACTGACATGCTAGATCCTAACTTTGACTTCTTGCATAACCAACTTTCAGTTCAAGGAAGCCTCAGGTCTTACCTTGAAAATTTCTTTTGCCTCTTCCATCCAGCACAAACATGTTTTCCAATTAATGATTACTGATTGTACACAAAAAAGTTCCCAATAATCTTTTCTACAATAGTCTAACATAATCAAATGAGTCACTAAAACTAGCAGGGAAATACCAAGGAAACCTGCAGGCATGGCTGCCGCAATAATCTATCCTCCTCCCTCGAAACTTATGCCAATGCTCCCCTTTCCTACGATCCAATTTTCTCTCTATTTCATAACTCTATGATACGTGTGTTGCACATGCACACTTACTAGTCTAGAAAAGTAATCAAATCATTTTTACAAGCAATACCGGCTTACGTAAACATATGTTTTGGAGTACAAAGTGACATAAAAGAACTCATACACATACATCGTTTACACCAAACAGACTGCACGCGCAACAATCAATCCCAATTAACAGGACAAACATCGGCGACAGTGGTAGTAGTACGCACCAACGATGGGCTGAGCAGGCATCGATCTATGGTCCATTGAGCTGATCAGTGGTACCCGAGCGGCGCAGGCGTCTGATTCAGCGTCATTCCCTGGTAATGGATGTCCGATGCGTAGTGGTTGGCGTCGCGGTGATGCGCCTCGTCGGCGCGCACGGCGGTGACGACGTCTTTGAGCCTGGCGTCGGCGGGGAGGCGCCAGTAGTCGATGGCGATGGCCGGCGCGGGCGTGTTCTCGATCAAGCCGGCTTCGAGGTCCTTGAGGTACTCAGTGTAAGACTCCACGGCCTCCTCCTCGAGGTAGCCGACGAAGCGGTGCGCGAACTTGGGGGAGATGAGGTAGCCGACGAAGTAGGCGTTGAAGAAGACGCCCTGCGCGGCGAGCACGAGCGCGCGCTCCCACCAGCGCGGCTGCGTCACCTCCATGAAGGTCATGAGGTGCATGCGCTCGTTCTCGGCCTCCTCCATGAGCGCCCGGATCCAGCCGCCGCTGTGCTCGAATCGGCGGAGCGAGCGCAGGTGGAGCAGCACGCCGCCCACCATGGGCGGCACCGCCGCCACAGTCTCCAGCAGCAGCGCGTGGCTGGCGTGCCGGCGCTGGAAGAAGAGGTCCCGCGGCACACGCAGCGACCGAACCACGAAGTAGGCCACCTTGTCCGCCAGGGCCTTGGGCTCGTGGTGCTTGGTGACGTCGATGGACGTGTCCGGCCGGTACGTGTCCCACGGCCTGAAGCAGAACCACGGCCACTCCGTGCCGTCCTCCTTGACGAGCTTCCGCGGCTCGATGCCCCAGTAGCTCACCACGGCCTTCTTGCTCTGCTGCTCTGGAGTCGCGGCCGCCTGGGGTGTTCCGGCATCATCTTCTTGTTTGGCATGCGGGGCGGCGGCCTCGGTGCTGGCCATCCGCGCGGGGAAGATCCTCGCGGCGGCGGGCATGATGCCCCTCGCGCTGGCGGCGAGCCCGGAGGCCGGCTCGGCGGCGGCAAAGAGGCGGGGGCCCAGGTGGCGCAGCAGCGTGGCTCCGGCCATCCGAGAGCTCATGGTGTTGGCTGTTGAACAACTAAAGCGACCGAAAGCTTGGGAGTATTTTCTTGTGGCGGATCGAATGGGAAGTCTGTTTTTGTTGGCGGGGTGGGAAGTGATTTCTGTTGGTGTTGATCGATGGATGGCTTGCCGACGTCTTGCCGGAGATGGTTTTATAGGGAGGGGGCTCGGCCGGCACGGTGCTTCCGGGAATGTCACCAGACAACATGTGGGCACTCTCCCTGGAAAAAGAAGACATGTGCGCGCTCGTCCACCAGCTACAGCTGCGACGTTCCAAATTTTTTGCGTTCTTGCTTCTTGGACAGTGCAGCACAGCCGTGGCGCGGCGGCGCGCTGGTGCATAATAATCCAACTAATTCCTTGCCGTGCAAGTGTCTGTCAGCTAGATAAGTTTTTGTAAACGGACCAACACGAACGCTCATGACGGGGACGTCATCGCCGGCTTCCGGGGGAGTTCGCGAGACATCTCGGTTGACCGGCGCAGTGTATGTTGCCATCAGGTTGCGCTGTGCGAATGCGATCCGGACACGAACTCCCTGCCAGCCTGACTTCCCGTGCCTGTGCGTAGATGCCACGGGACATGGGCCGTCCCACAGATACATGGGGCCCGGGGCAAGACAAAAAAAAGGGGCCCTTCATGAAACACAAAAACTCAATTTTTCTTTTCAAAAGTAATGTAAATATACAATACATAGCATAGATTGATGATCTTTGGACTCTTAGACTGGCAGTGCCATTAATTATCGATCAAGAGAAGTGCATCGGGATAGTAGTGAAACAATAGAGCTCCACAAAGGATCGATTTCCTAATTGTCAAGAGAGACATCATTTTTTCTGCACAACAAATGCCCTTGTAAAAACTGGTTGCTACTTAAACATTTCTGTTACCATGAGATATAAAATTAATGCGTCAACTTACATTTGTACTGGATCCTCCCCAATCTGTCATGTTTCTTCACTCCAAAATTCTTCACCCAAATGATAATTCACCTCTTCCAAATTATCCTGCATAAGGCATAGCAAAGCAAACTGAATATTTCATGTTTATACTATGATGACCAAACCTTGGAGTTCTAGTTTTGAAAAAGTTAATATTAATTGATCCATTTTGAGATTCTACTACCAGACAAATAATTTTTTGAAGACATGTCACTGAACAAGCTGCGTACAAACGGTTAATACATGGATCAAAAGAACCTGGATATTGATTGATGTAGATGTAAATGGCTTGATCCGTACGCCGCAGTAGTTAGCAGGAACAAAGAAGACGACACGATGAAGGGGATAAAATCTCTCCCTTCCCCTAGTCTCCTGCACTCTCGCATTTGGATCCAATGAAGAACAGAAGAAGATCCATGCAGATGTAGCGGATGTGCGACGTTGAATCGTGCGCAGAGCTACTTATCAACGAATCTTGGAATTGAAGAACGAAATTACAGGAAAGAAGAACAAGTAAGTACCTTCCCAGTCTCTCCAAAGTATAGGAAACGGGCAGGGCGTTGAGAAAGGAAGGGGTGCTGATTGGGGAATAATTTGCGCCGTAGCTATCCTTTAATGGCCGGCCACGACTTCGGAATCGGAGAGGCATCGGAGGGGCGGCGCTGAGTCTGGGATTTGGCAAAGCAGAGGAATCACCGATCTAGGGTCCCGTGCAAACAGATTGATTATCGATCAATTCCTTCGTGAGGTTTGCCTAATGGGCTTTTCCTTGCACGGTTCCTTCGACGTTTTGTTTTCGTGTATTTTTTGTGGGCTCTATGATGAAGGTATACTACCTGGGTCGGGGCCCCTGCCTCCTCGGGGCCCAGGGCGGGCGCCCCGTTTGCCCGACCTATGGGCCGGGATGGGACTGCCGTGCATGCATACTAGTCTTCACCTTTGGGGTCAACCGGTAAGGCGAGTTGACCGTTCGCCGTCTTCTTTCATGAGGATGTTCCATGAAAGATTCCATCGGCTCGACTATCTCTAGAAGCTGGCCACGGCCCGGCTGAAAAATTCAAAGGAAAAAACGTTTCTCGCTGATCCCTGATAAAACAAACATATCACAAAAAATAACAATTTGTGTTTGACATTTTGAATTTAAACGCTCCATCTGTACCTAAATATGAGGTTTAAAAGCATCTACGACCGGACCACATGATACATGTGATAAGCAATCCAAACAATTCAAAAAAAAGCATCTACAACCGAACCTTTCAAACCCGCCTCATATGCCCGGCTGGGCCGTCCGATCACGATTTTTTGATCCAGACGGGATCCTTAAACGGGCCTCCAACGCCCGGACTGACTGGCACCCCCCATATCCAGCTCAAATATGAGGCGGATATGGGGGCGCCCGGGCACACCCGCCACGTCGGACCCGACAGCCCGATCCCACCCTAAATTGCATCAAATCCACCAAACTCTTCCTCCTCCTCCTGCCGCCCTTCAACCATTCCCACGCCCGGACCCTCGTCATCCTCCACTCTTGCTCTCAATCCTCACCTTCGGTCCCTATCCACCGTCGAAGATGCCGTCCAGCCCAACACACTCCGTCGCGATGGAGATGTAGTCCGCCTCGTCAGTCAGCGGCGTCAATTCGTTGACTGCGACTTGCAAGGCGGAGAATGTCGCCCGCAAGTTGTCACGACGCCGGCATCGAGAGAGGGAGGTGGCGGCGTCGTAGGGAGGTCCATACATGGTGGAGCAGCTGTCTCCTCCGATGCGCAAAAGGAAAGGATGGAATGAAACCGGAAGAGGGCGAAAAAGAAGCTGGAGATTGAGAGGGAGAAGATCGAGTTGGACAAGCAACAAGAGGCGATCAAACGGGATCTCGAGAAGACCAAAACATTTGGCGACATAGAGCTTGAGAAGGAGAGGTTGCAATTCGCACGGGACGCGGAAGATGCGAGGATCATATTGACGGACGAGACCCTCTTGGGTGAGCATGCGAAGAAATGGATTGCGGACAAGAAGAAGGAGATCAACAACCGTCGGGACTACGAGACGGCGAGGGCGGCTGCGGCCCGGATGCAGGCGGAGGAGGCTGCCCGGATGCAGGCGGAGGAGGCAGCCCGGATGCGGGCAGAGCAAGACGCATTCCGCCTGGAGAAGGACGCCTTCCGCTCGGAGCATGCGTCCAACCAGTGATCCGAGGCCATCCGTCATGCTCGGACATTGATTTCATTTTGCCATGTCCTGTTTGTTGAACTATGAATTGATTTGCTTTGTTTCGAACTTTGACATTCGGACAGTTTGTATCGTATGATCGACGTGCACGGATTGTATAGATTTAAGAATCGAAATTCGCGGTATGTGAATGTACGACGTAGCATTTGAGGGATGCCCGATCAATACCCACAGAGGCGCCCGAACGTGTCCGTGGGCGTTTGAGAGACCGAATTTGTCAAATCCGACTGTAGATGCTCTTACAACACTACACGGAACTCTCCCCTCCCTCTCCCACCGCTCCCGCGCGCGGACGGGGGAATCCCTAGCCCACCGGCCCCGTCCTCGCCGGCTTCCGGGGGAGTTCGCGAGACATCTCTGTTGACAGCTTGACGCAGCGTATGTTGCCATCAGGTTCAGGTTGCGCTTTTCGACCCGAACACGAACGCCCTGCGACCTTGACTTGCCCGTGCGTAGATGCCACGGGACGGCCGTGCATGCATACTAGTAGTACTAGTCTTCTCCTTTGGAGGTCAACATCATGGTAGCATCATAATTGTTTATTTAGGGAGTTTGATACATATTTGTAGTATAGGCTAGAATGTTAAAATATTGTTTGAATATTTCAAGCGGTGGTTGCGTGGTATTTTTCGGCAACCAGTGTATCCTCAAATTCTGCCTTACAGTAAAAAATATCAGTTCGATAGCCAAAACTTTGCTTACGACCACTACCTGCTGCTTATATGGATCTTGACGCCAATCCCAATTCTGGCAGCCGCTTCCAATTCAAGTCCTATTGGCTGAAGGTGACATGCTTCAAGGATGTGGTGACTGGCATATGGATATCCTACGCGCAAATTAAAAATCTATTTAAGAGGGTGCCTGCGAAATTGAGGGTTGTGGTTGGACGATTGAAAAGTTGAAGTACCAAATTCATAGGCAAAAAACCAAGATCTAGATATGGATTGCCACTGAGTTAAGTCTTTTGCTTAGATGTTTGCTCTGGAGTGCATGCCTCTTTCAGGACATGAGAGGGCTCTACATAAATTGCTCAAGAAGAAATTGCTAGGTCTAGCATCGCTCGAGATGATCATGGCACACCAACTATCCAGGTTGCTCTCCCTGAAGGAGGGGGTGCAAATACACAGTTCTTTCACCTACATGCCAGTAACATGAAGTGCAAGAATTTCGTCGGCAAGCTCAAGATGGACGGGCGCATTATATGTTGATCATGAGGATATGGCAAGGGTGGTGGATGAATAGTTTCACAACTTGCTTGGAACTAGGGATGGCAATGGGGAAAATCCCCTATGGGGAACCCTAGAACATCCATGTCCCCATCTATTCCCCATCATCCCATCCATATCCTTGTTTACATGACTAGGGATGAAACTTCCCCATACACATGCCCCACTGGGGAACGGGGTCCATTAGGGCCCCAATCCCAATAGAAAATACTCCCATATGTTATACTATAATCAACATGTATACGTTTGAATAAAACATGGGGTTGTCCTTGTCCTGTTGTTGCAGATCTAGGTTGTACTGACTTCTTGGTCATGACGATGGTTGAGGTGAGGACAAGAGGTAGGTTCAAGGTTTTCTTCCACGGGTTCATGGTTTTGCGATTTTGTTTTTGAATATTTTAGGGTTGACCTAAGTGTATATATGGATATATACATGGTATTACTTGTCTTATTTATAAAGCGGGCCCCTGATGAGTATCAGGTCTGGGGAATAAGATATCATCCCCATCCCAAATGTACCGTACGGGGAACATATTAGTTCAGTAAATATCCCATGGGGAAGGTTTTCTCCCATCCCCGCCCCCTAATATATGAAATCCCCAGGGTATGAAGAGTATGGGGACACATTGCCATCCCTACCTGGAACCAGAGTGGATCGCCCCTTCTCTCTTTGACTATCTTCAAATCAATTATCATGATTTGTCGAGCCTTCGATTTAGTGCTTCTTATTATCTTTATAGAAAATTGTTGAACCCCTACGAGTAAGGGTTTATAGCAAGTAGCAATTTTCCCTCAGTGAAAAAGCAATTTATCAATTAGTGGGGTGCTCAAGTTACGAGTCAATTATCAATACTTGCACACAAATAAGAATTTCTTCTTGGTCCCAACTTGTCTAGTGAGGTTATCAATATCACTAGCTTTGATATTTACAAAGATAAGTGAATCATATGTTTGGAATTGATTTATAAAACAAAAATTAAAAACAGCTCAGATTGTAGAGAATAATAGCAAAAGTGATCGAGGTCATGCTTATGAGGAATTGAGACCATGATCCATAACTTCACTAGTGGCATCTCCCAAAGAAAACATAGCATCAGTGTGGTGAACAAATTGCAGTTACTTATCAATTAAATTATAGTTTTTATGATCGACAATATATAATTCATATAGTCGTTACATCCTTAGGGCATCTCCAAAGCTGACATGCAAACGGTTGTGGTATATGTCTGTTTTTATGTCCAGACGTGGTCCGCGAACATGATGCCGGAGGGAATCATCCAAAGCTAAAATTAATCCGGTTGGGAGGAGAGAGTAGAGAGGGACCATGCATATGGTGGGATTTTTGGTGTGATGTCTAGTTGGGAGGAGAGAGAGGAGAGGGGGACCATGCATGTGGAGAGAGAGAAAAGAGAGGAGGTCCACGTGGTTACTTTTGGTTGGTCAAGTGGATATCTAGACTTCGGCAAAGCTCTCCCACATTTGTCTCGGATTTGCCAGAACACGGACGCCCGGGCCACTTCATGGACCGATGGGGGTCCCCATTAGGATGACAAAAAGTTGACACAAATGGTCTGGACACCATAACCCGGACTATACCGCAGCTTTGAGAGTCTTCTTTGCATATGCTCTTATAACCCTATATTGTTGTCCAACTGCATCTACAGCTAATACTTCGCTCGAGACCACTATCCAGCATGCATCTCTAAGTACTCCCTCCGTTTTTATTTACTCCGCATATTAGCTTTGACCAAAGTCAAACCTTTTTAAAGTTTGACCAAGTTTATCGAAAACAATTGAACTTTGAAAATAACAAATATATGGTATGAAAATATATTGAATGCTGATTTTAATGGTATTGATTTGGTATTATGGATGTTAATAATGTTTTGTATAAACTTGGTCAAAGCTCACAAAGTTTGACTCAAGACAAATCTAATATGTGAAGTAAATAAAAACATAGAGAGTATTAAGTAAAAAAGAGTATTGCATAAAAGATTAAACAAAGAGTAATGTAATGTCGACAATGTATTCTCTTTACCTCCAACTCACCACTGAGACAACTAGGCAACTACTCCCTCCGTCCACTATAAGTTTTTCAAGCGACCTTATATTGTGGGACGGAGAGAGTTTTTACCCTTAATGGCAATTACGTAATACTCCCTCCGTAAACTAACATAAGAGCGTTTAGATTACTACTTTAGTGATATAAATGCTCTTATATTAATTTACAGAGGGAGTAGAAGATTTTTCTCTTTTTGTCGTAGAGATAGATTATTGTCAAGGTTAAACCCAACTACCACACACATCTCTCTCCCTCTCTCTTTAAGATCATTCATCTAAAGATGGTCATCACAAATACTAATAGATCGGAGAGCATATACGAAGTTATTTTTCTCAACAACCTGTCAATATGCAAGTCCATTGATATTTTATGATTTAAGAGTTTTAACGATGAGATGTTTTGGTGGGTGGTATTTTTTCGAGGAAAGTATGCATATTGCACGTATGTTAAAAATATCATTATTGTCAAGTAATAGTATCACATACTTCCTTTGTCCCAAAAAGTTTTGTCTTAGATTTTTCTAAATACGGATGTATCTAGAAACATTTTAATATTAGATTCATATGTATCTAGATAAATCTAAAACAAGTTTTTTAGGATGAAGGTAATATATTTTTCTGAAGTAATCAAATCGTATTTACAGGCGAACCAACATGTTGTTGGATGGTTAGAGGGACAGTGGTATCCCCAGTCCACCAGGGTTGAAGTCCTGGTGCTCGCATTATTCCTGGATTTATTTCAGAATTTCCGGTGATAGGTTTTCAGTGGGAGGAGACGTTTCCGTCGATGACGAGGCGCCTACGGTGTATGCGTGTATATATATGAGCGCTTGCGTCTGTACTGATGTTAAAAAAATCATATTTACAGGAATTAACGGCTTAGGCAAAGATATCTTTGGGTACAAAGTGACACAAAAAATCCATCTCAAATTTAACGGGACAAACGTAGGCGACAGTGGTAGTAAGTGACAGCGGTGGACTGAGCAGGCATCGACCTATGGTCCATTGAACTGATCAGTGGTACCCGAGCGGCGCAGGCGTCTGATTCAGCGTCATTCCTTGGTAATGGATGTCCGATGCGTAGTGGTTGGCGTCGCGGTGATGCGCCTCGTCGGCGCGCACGGCGATGACGACGTCTTTGAGCCTGGCGTCGGCGGGGAGGCGCCAGTAGTCGATGGCGATGGCCGGCGCGGGCGTGTTCTCGATCAAGCCGGCCTCGAGGTCCTTGAGGTACTCGGTGTAGGAGTGGACGGCCTCCTCCTCGAGGTAGCCGACGAAGCGGTGCGCGAACTTTGGGGAGATGAGGTACCCGACGAAGTAGGCGTTGAAGAAGACGCCCTGAGTGGCGAGCACGAGCGCGCGCTCCCACCACAGCGGCTGCGTCACCTCCATGAAGGTCATGAGGTGCATGCGCTCGTTCTCGGCCTCCTCCATGAGCGCGCGGATCCAGCCGCCGCTGTGCTCGAAGCGGCGGAGCGAGCGCAGGTGCAGCAGCACGCCGCCCACCATGGGCGGCACCGCGGCCACCGTCTCCAGCAGCAAGGCGTGGCTCGCATGCCGGCGCTGGAAGAAGAGGTCGCTGCCCTTGCGCAGCGTCCGCACGATGAGGTACGCCACCTTGTCCGCCACCGCCCTGGGCTCGTGGTGCTTGGCCACGTCGATGGACGTGTCCGGCCGGTACGTGTCCCACGGCCTGAAGGAGAACCACGGCCACTCCGTGCCGTCGTCCTTGACGAGCTTCCGCGGCTCGATGCCCCAGTAGCTCACCACGGGCTTCTTGTTCTGCTCCGGCGTTGTTGCGCCCTGGGGCTTTTCAGTGGCTTCTTCTTGTTTGGCACGCGGGCCGGCGGCCTCGGTGCTGGCCATCCGCGCGGGGAAGATCCTCGCGGCGGCGGGCATGATGCCCCTCGCGCTCGCGGCGAGCCCGTACGCCGGCTCGGCGGCGGCGAAGAGGCGGGGGCCCAGGTGGCGCAGCAGCGTGGCTCCGGCCATCCGAGAGCTCATGGTGGTGTTGAACGACTAAAAATCTGGTAGAAAAGCTTGAGGTTTTTGTGGTGATCGGATCGAATGGGAAGTCTTGGTGGCTGGGAAGTGATTTCTGTTGGTGTTGATCTTGTGAACCGACTGATGGCAAGGAAGGTCTTGCTGGAGATGGTTTTATAGGGGGGTCGCGTCTCGCGTGTCGGGAACGCCTCGGCCGGCACGGCTCGGTGCTTCCCGGAATGTCACTAGACAGCATGTGCGCACTCCCCCTGGATAGAGAAGAAGAAACAAAAAACATGTGCGCACTCGCCCAGCAGCTAACTGTCATGGATGAACCAATTCTTGTGTGGTTCAGTTCAAAATAAGTTAGTATTATTTTGTGGTTTCATCCTTACTTTATGTTGCTATATATGTACAATAGTACAGTACTAGTATTTTTTGCATGAGGGGCTGCTAACAGAGTACTACTTAATTTGCCCCGCAAAAAGACAGACTGCTGAAATTTAGAAAGGTAAGCATATTTGACCTGAGACAGTTGTACCTACTAGTACTACTACCACACAAATTATATGCAGTAGTGCGGCGGGCTCGGGCGGCGCGCGCTGCTTCCTGGGCAGAGCGGCATCTTCCTGGGCACAGCCGTTGTCTAATCTAAACGGAATCTTTGCTAAAAAAAATCTAAACGGGATCAACTGCTTGCCGTGCAAGTCTCTGTCTGGTTGACTAGTCAAAAGTTCCTAACGGACTGGCCGAGGAGCTCGTGACGGGGAACGTCGTCGCCAGCTTCCGGCTTCCGGGGGAGTTCGCGAGCCATCCATCGGTTGCGCTGTGCGATCCGGACACGAACGCCCTGCGAACTTGACCTGGAGTGCTGCTTGTGGCGTGGATGCCACGCACGGGACGGTCGTGCTCGTGCCACCTGGGTTGGGAAATACTACTGGTCTTCGCCTTTGGGGGTCAGCCGGGGAGGCGACTTGACCATTCTTCGCCGTGGCCGGGATGATGGGGACGACAGATTCCATGGATCCCGTGCACGCACCGACGCACGCGCACGAGAACGGGAGCGTATGACATGGTGGGTGGGCCGTAGGCGTATCAAAATGGAAGACGAGGCCTAAAGGGTCATGTCCAGTTGGAGATGGCTCTTCATGTTTTTTTTTCATGGTAATACGGTCTCATTTATATCATAAGGATCATAGTACAAGCCACGTACAAAACGACCTGACAAAACCAAAAAGACGGCAAAACGCTAACCTTTGCACACAGGAACAACAACCAACAAGTAAAATTACAATCAAGGCCGAAGAAACGTTTGAACTTGACACCAACGCCAATTGCAGGCCTCTGGGACCACCATAGCAGCCACCAAAGAAAACAATGACGAATCACCTTCACACCCGAGCTTGAAGCGGCTCCATCGCTGATATGCAGCTTTCCGGACCTTCAATGTGGTTCACCAAAAGCGAAACCATTACCGTTGAACGAATCAAACCGGGGCAACACCCCGGACACACCATCGAACTTCAGATCTTGCACCCCCACACGACTAAGACGCCGGAGGAGAAAACCATACCTGCCATCCACGAACCACGAACCCGGCACACGATCCACCATCTTCCAGATGCCGCGATGCATACCACAATCTGCATCCGCTCCTGGACTACCTCCCAAGCCCCGCGCCGACGCTGGAGCAAGCGCCGTTGCAACGACGAAGCCCGAGGACACAGGTCCACCACGAGGATGTCGCCCCCGCCACGCCATCCTTGCTTGAACAGACTGATTTTTCAATCCATCCCCAACCACAGGACCAATCGGCTCATCGGAGTGAGATCTAAAGAAACTTTATTCAGCGTCGTCATCGCTGCCGCCGAAGCAAAAACGATGAACAACCTAAAAACCTAAACTACAAGAGACTAAAAAACAATCCACACGCGCGGATCCGGCGACCCCCCTCACCACCGACGACCGAAGTCTCCGGCGGAGGGGAGCAGCCGGAGACCGGCGGCGGAAGCGAGTCTGCCGGCGGCATAAGCTAGATCGCCTTTTCTTTCTTTCAGGAGAAAGAAAAGCGAACCGTGTCGCCTTTCAGGAAACGTATACGGCCCCATTTTTTTCTTCCAGGAAACGACCATGCAATGGCAACATACAGTTTTTATGCACTACCATATTTTTATTAAAGTATAAAAGTACCAGAAGGGCTACATTCTCTTAAAAAAAGTTTCAGGGAGTTCTGGAAGTGCTGTTGTTCCTGAGGAAATTTCTGAATTCCAAGCAGCTCAGATAAGGCTCCCGGGGTAAAAGAGCTATATTATCAGGCAGAGTTTTTCTCAACTGGAGAGCTTTAGGCATAGTTCGTCAAGCACGTACCTCTGATCCCATCAAAAAATTCAGTCTGAAAGAATGTTCATAACCATCCTCGCTGGGGCCTCTTTGATTCAAAAGAAAAATTCCCGCGAATCAAAGAGGCCCTTAACCTTAACTGTGAATTCGCATTCAGAGCCAGAAAGTTAGACCACATTTCCAAGCCCCCGAACTGTCATTACGATGATTTTGACACCGTTGCACTGCAGGTTACAACAGATGGGAGTTACTCCATGCCGACTGTAGCTACCCACGATTCATCCACCTGCTCATGGGCGGCTGCATATCGAAGCACAGCACAGGATAAGTTACACTAGGTTACATCACACGAGGGAATCGGCTTATTTGATATACATCGCCGAAACCCATCTACAATTTACAAGAACCTCTCCAAGAGTTTGAAGTCCAGCACAAGCTCCTTCAGCCCAACCATTTTGCTGTACTGCAAGGTGATCCAGCCAACGAAAGATATATATGCAACAAGAAGGCACGCCCGCTTGAAACGGTAAGCAAACACCCTGATGCTTTGGTTGCTCACAGCCCGCCTGGCGGCAGCAAGGAACGCTCCTCGCAGGATTCTTACTGCTATGGTGATGAGTATAGAGCTCAGCACGCCTGCCACGACCCCTGCTGCTGCATATCCAAGCATCCACCATGAACTGAAATCTTTTGACTTGCAGAACTTTGAAAACCTGTCAGATTTTAGTCTCAAGTTAAACAGAAGGAAATGTTGATATATTTAAGATAAATGACCATTATAAGAAGTGAAGGGGAAAAAGTGACCATTTTACCAACCAAAGGTTCTTAAGTTCCTAGTGTTTACAGCTTGAAATTAAGTGGTGACGCAACAATACAACCCAAGTATAAGAAACAAAGCCAATTGATAAGCATAAAGCACTAGAGCTAGTCAGATTACGAGGGCAAATAAGAGCAATGCGTATTTTTGGCTATCGACTTCTGATGAAGGATATGTGGATTAACATGATGTTATCACATTATGAGAAGTTAAGGCGATGCCCATGCAGCAGGTAGAAAAATAGAGGGCATATATACTCACAGTACAAAAATCCTTTTCAGCATTTCAATTATTGAAGGATCCTCAGCAGTGCAATTGAATAGCTTGTCTGAATAAATGTCAGCTTTGGTACTCCCCAGTGTGTATCTGCATTTGTATGATTCATTGACCTACAAGAAAAGAAGAAAATAAAATGATGACCTCTTGATAACTAAACATGATATACGCAAAAGACATGCAAACAACTGAAGGTTCAAAAAATCACTGGAGAGAACATTATGTATTTCACCTTGAATTTTGCTGTTGTTGACCATACAGCACCAAAATCAGGCCGGCAATTGTGAGGAAGAGCCTCTTTTGGAGCTTCTGCCATTGCATAAGATGTTTGACCAGAAAAATATTCTGTGTATTCAACCTACAGTATCCATCCACAACACAAGTGAGAAAAAACAACTAACTAAACACATATAGTAATCCTCGTGAACTAATAGTAAACTGGAAGACTGCGGGCAGGCTGTGCAGTGTGCAGTGCACGCCCGCAAGCTGATGTTCGAAAAATATGACGTGTCTTTCTTTACAGGACTTTATGAACCTAGAAACTACAGCTAGAATTGTCCATCATTTATTGCCTTATTTGGGAGTTGAGAGCACATAGAAAGGATCAACGATCTGTATGTATCATTATCAGTAAAAGCATTAGACAGCCCAAATCTAGAGGAGCTATATGTGAGCATACCTAATCTATACTATTAAATGGGAGTCTGCCGTCGTAATGGTTACTCCTCCTTCCCTCCCCTTGCACCGCACGAAAAATAAAAAGAAGGAAAGAACGGAAAAAAACCGGGAAAAGGGTAACAACCGCCAGTCCGTCGCCACACACCCACAAATCCCACGCGGGCACGCCCCATCTCCCCCACCCTCCTCGCCCCCACTTCCATCTCTCCACTGAGAAAAATCGCCTCCACGCCCCACCCCCACGGCCCACATTCTCTGCCACGACGAGCCGTCCACTGCTCGTCTCCGTCACTGCCTCGTGTCTCCCCTTGCTGTCACGGTTGGGGACTTGGGGTCACCGGTGTGGGAGGAGCTGCCCCCATCAGAGAACGCGACAGTGAACCCGCCAACAGAGACGCTGTTCCCGGTGGTGCCGTGCGTGACGGCACTGACCCGAACGCAGGCATTGTGTGCGAGCGTCCAAGCCACGGCACGGCGTCCCAGCATCAGCGTGACCAGCAGCATGCCCTCTACATGGGTCCCACACGGGAGATAGGAGAGGTGGCAGTACCGTTGAGCTCGCAACCGTCGTGCATGTTGAGGCGAAGGCGAGACTGGCGTAGGCTGCGGCACACATGGTGATGCCATCGCAGATCCACAAGATCGGACGAATGCACTCATAAGGGAAAACTCAAAACGGTGCCCGGGCTCATCTGTTCCCTCTCAGCAAAAAATTCAAAAAAAATACTAGAAAAATTCAAAAAATTCCAATTTTTTTTGTGGTGGTAGATAATTTGACGCGTGAGGTGCGCCCCAAAATTCAACTCATTTGGACATCTGAGCAGCTCTCGGCAAAAAAGACAAATCGGGTCAAAACAGTGCGTGAATAGTATACATTTTTACAGACCCTGATTTTGTCTTTTTTGCCGAGAGCTGCTCAGATGCTCAAATGAGTTGAATTTTGGGGCGCACCTCACGCGTCAAATTATCTACCACCACAAAAAAAATTGGAATTTTTTGAATTTTTCTAGTATTTTTTTTGAATTTTTTTCTAAGCGTGGGTGCAGATGAGCCCGGGTGCAGATTAGCCGCACTCACTCATAAGGCTCTTTTGTCATCCCGTCTTCTCTTCAAGGACCCCACTTGCTCAATAAGGTGCTGATTGCTCGTCTGAGTAACTCTAGGTGTTTGCTCATTTGCTTCTGTTACCTATGGTAGGTTCTGCCCGTCAATTTTTCTACCGTGCTGAGAAGTACATTTTGTGATGTTCTGGCTTACAACAAAGAGTATCAGCCTCCTGAGTCTCTTAGACACTCAAGTAAGCCTCCAAAACCCGCATTTGTTGCTATTTTGAGTTAGCTTTGAGCAGTATTTTGCAGTCAATACAAGTACTTGTCCGACCTATCAGGCGATCCTTTGATTTGTTGAGCTAACACCTGCTGTTTTCTTTCTTTATTAGCTACCTAAAACGATGGTCTGCTGCTGACAGGTCATTTTCTTACGAGGTTTGTGGGAATTGAACATGTTCATGATCTTCTGTATTTGATACGATAAATTTGGAAGGTGTTAAGCTACTTCAGCAAGTGAAACTAACTTGGAAAAGAAATGAGAGACTGTGCATTTTAGTATCATGATCTTCTTATGTAATTTTGTTTGCACACACATGGCCTTTCTCCTCCTAAACTCTAGATACCTATATCCCCACCCATTAATTAACTAAACACATACAGTAATCCTTGTGAATACTAATGTAAACCGAAAGACGTGCACGACCGCAAGCTGATGTTCAAAATGTAAATATGTCGTGTCCTTTTTTACAGGTTCTTTATCAACAAACTAGAAACTACAGCTAGAATTGTTCATCATTTATTGCCTTATATGGGAGTTGATAGCACGTACAAAGCATGAAAGGTCTGTATATATCATTATCAGTTAAAAGCATTAGACAGCCCAAATCTAGAGGAGCTGATTGCGAGAATAGCTAAAAAGTAGTTAATACAAGATGTATAAAATGTCGCTGTGCTGGTACAAGAAGATAAAGCGAGTGAAACAACCAACCAGCAGCTTTAACAACATTTTGAGCTGCTCCACTAGAGAAACAAACACCAAGTAGAATCACAATATAAATTCTCACCTCAAAAACTGAAGCCCAGTAATAGTCATCATGGCAGCGGAATCTTCGATTACTCGAGGGGTAAAATACATGCTTAGCTTTATAGTTCAACAGTCCAAGCTCGCAAACCTTAGATGACCGAATGTCCAGGCCTACAATGCGCCAACAACCACATCAGGCTAAAGATCAACGCAGCTCCGTCCAAACCGAAAGGGAAAACTAATCACATCCTAAGCTTGCTAACTGAGCCAACACACACCCAAGTGATAGCGCATCGCAATCCACACAGTGACACACCAAATGGGGAATACGTAAGCAGCTCTTAGACTTCGTGGAGCAGATGGTAAAGTGCATAAATGGAATAGGAATATACATCACAAAATTTGCAGTAAGCTCTCCACGCTAAACACCAAAGCAGCTAATTTGCGTGCTAACTTCAGCACCCGGTTAGATTCCTAAGCTCTGGAAACAGCATGGGAGT